>NC_048298.1:339974783-340072720 GCF_013100865.1 Trachemys scripta elegans
GGAAAAACTATTTCACTAGGAGGGTGGTGAAACACTGGAATGCGTTACCTAGGGAGGTGGTGGAGTCTCCTTCCTTGGAGGTTTTTAAGGCCCGGCTTGACAAAGCCCTGGCTGGGATGATTTAGCTGGGAATTGGTCCTGCTTTGAGCAGGGGGTTGGACTAGATGACCTCTTGAGGTCCCTTCCAACTCTGATATTCTATGATTCTATGATTCTATGGACTCTCTGGATGCAATTTCTGTTCTTTGTTCTAGAATTGTCCTGAATGCAGCTGAAACCCTAAGAATTTGAGGCATAAACACATCTGATACGTATATGACACTTTCTGATTCCTTCCTTTTCTCAAACACAGAAAAAAAATGACAAAACAAAATGGTTATCAGTTAAAATGTAAAATTCCAGAACAGCCATTGCTCTACAACCCAGCATGGGGCAAATCCTGCCACCTCTTGGGAGTTAAGTGAGCTCTTCTTATCTAACTCTCATTCTCCATCCTTTCTGTGCTGCTTTTCATGCTGTCAACCATGACATCCATCCCAACCTCCTGGGACCGTTTGCTGGAGTCTCAGAAAACTGGCCACCATGGTTTTGCTCCCATCTATCAGAGTCCTCTTTTTTTGCAGCATGCAGCAGAGAAAGAGGCTGGTCTGCTGGATAGGGAGCTAAACATGAAACATCTGGGTTCTACTCTCACCATCAACTTCCTATATAACCTCAGGCCAGTACCTTCAAAACCTTTTAGGCACCCAAAGATGCAGCTAGGCATCTAGTGAGGTTTACAAAGCACCTGACATTCTAGGAACTTTAGAAAATCCCTCTAAGTGCCTAAATACCTATGAAAATCTAGCCCATACTCTGTTTGTGCCTCAGTTTCCCATCTGTGCAATGGGGATAACAGCACTGCTCTTCCTCACCGAGGGGCTGGGATGTGAGGTGTCAGATACTATGGTGATGGGGCTACATAAGTACCACGGGCACAGTGGGAACTTCTCTATACCACTGCTACTCCTTCCCTTGGTTTTGGCCCCTTCTTTTCACCTATGCCCCCAAAGCTCCCCCTTTTCTGAATGTAACCTTGACTCACAGGCTTTGCTGTACATGGTCTGATTCCCTTGTGTTCTCTCTAAAACAACCCCTCCCCCCTCCATGGAGGGATTCCTGTTTTATAGATGAAATTTCTTGATCCATAATTTAATCACCAGCCCTTTCTTATCTCAATCACCCCGCCTCTGTTTGTAAACAAAATACTGGCTTCCTGCCAATGTTCCCTCCAATTTTTCCCTTCCATGTGCAGAATAAATTTTGTTATGTGTACTGAGATATATGTGCCTGTATGCCACCTACCATAGGGATAATTACTCCAGCCAGGACAGGTTAAGCATTTTAGAGGTCACTACCCAAAGAATTAAGTTAAACATAAGAAAAATGAAAATTATGAAATGTATAGACCAGTCAACAAACTAAAATAACACTTTGAAAGAATAAAATTACAGAGAATATATGTGCATTTCAGGAAGTACCAAGATGTAACAACAACAACAAAACAAGTATATGTTGGGATGTGACTGAGAAAGACTGTGTGTTTGTGTGTGTGTGAGAGAGAGAGAGATGGACAGAGAGAGAGACAAGGAGTGAGCGGGTGTTGAGGAAGTTTCTGAGAGACATCATGCCCTGTCTCTTTAAGGAACTCACTGAAAGCTCTTCAGCTCCTGAGCCTTGTCCACCCTCCCATCCTCTGTGGTACATTCTCACGCACTGACAATTGTTAAATCGAGGCAGGTTGTTGTTCTAACAGCTCTGCTCTAGGAGTTATTTTGGGGGCAGGTCTCTGGCCTATGCTATGCAGGGGTCAGACTAAAGGATCACAGTGGTGCCTTCTGGCCTTGGGATCTGCCCAGTGATGTTAGTAGCACGGCCCTGCCACACGGGGTGTTGTACTGATAAATATGTTACAGAGGTGCTCGGACGCTACAATAATTGGGGCCATAGTTAAGTAAATGCCTTAGGGAGATTTCAGCTCTGTATGTCCCGTAAGAGCAATCTGGGGCACTGGGTGGAGAACCTGAATTTTTCCCAACACCCCTTGGTGATGAGGCCTGTCATTAGCACAGCCGCCTTTGACAAAGGAGATCTAGGTCCCTCTTGAAGCTCAGCAGTAAGAGGGGGAATCAGGACGTGTTTTCAGAGAGCAGAGGATCTGGAGAGCATTGCCTGGGCAAACAGAGCCCTGCTGGGCTGCCTCTCCCTCTGATCCTGACCCCCACCCGCTCCATGAGCAATGACAGCTGCTCTAGCGCTGGAGATAGACCTCCCAGCCTGCTTCCAAATTTCCAACATCACCAAGTTTGGGGGTAGCTGGATCTGGGGGAGGGGTTGTGTGGCTCCCATAGAGAGCTAGCAGCAGGCACTTGGAGCTGGGCTTGAGTCACGCCTCTTTCTATTAAGAATGTTCATGGCCTTGCTTACCTGCGTTTGCACGTGTCATGCCTAAACATGGGGAGGAGATCCTCTGAGCTCTGCCTCACATACCAGTGACTCTGCGAGTCAGTCACTGCTATGTCCAGCTGTCTGTGGTGTAACCCGGTTCCTTACAACAGGAGGCTCTGTAAGCCAGTGCAGAGGGAAACAGTGTCTCTTCCACTGACCAACTGCATGATCAGAACTGTCCACTAACTAACCCTCAGAGCCTTCTTGTTTGGGTGCTCCACTTTAGTTAGGGCCAGCAGCGACTCCTCTTGGGATTTTATTGGGAGTCTCACACTATTTCCTGACTTTCTGAAAGCTCCAACTGCTGTGACCAAGAGCCTGCATGGGAACCTCGCTTTCAGTTATCTTTAAAAAGTTTATTTTAAAAAGTGAGTTGCAGAGAAGCTAGAAAACCTGAATCAGGTGATCCCAAAGGCTGAGAATCCAAAGACACTTGAAAACAAACCCCACATTAGTATACTTTGAAATCTCATTATTTTAAAGCAATCTCATGATTTGTTGCCGGTGTGACTCGTATTTGTGGAATGGGGCTTGGTGACACTGGCACCTAGTTCAAAAGATCTGAAAAGCAAATGACACAGAAAGTAACAGCTATTTTTTCAAAGTACATGAGAAGCGGTGAGCCTACCCAACAGTGAGGGGGCCACTGGAGAGTTGAGTTGGTGAAGGAGCACTCAAGGAAGAGGAGGCTGTTGCATAGAGGCTAAATGAATTCCTTCCATCAGTTTACACTGCAGAGGACGTGAAGGAGTTTCCCACAGATGAGCCATTTTCTGGGGGAGGGGGTGTGACATATCTGAGAACTGTCACACTTTGAGGTGTCAATAGAGGAGGTTTTGGAACAAGCTGATAAATGAAACAGATTTAAGTCACCAGGATTAGATGATATTCACCAGAGTTCTGATGAAACTCAAATACCAAATTGCAGAACTTCGAACTGTGGTATAAAGCAACAGAGGGTCCAGTGGCACCTTTAAGACTAACAGAACTGGGCTATGTGACCTATGGCTTAAATAAGACTCTGTTCCTAATGACTGGCAGATGTGGTGCTGATTTAAAAAAAAAAAAGGCTTCAGAGGTGATCCTGGCAATACTGGCCAGTAAGCCTGACTTCAGTATCAGGCAAATTGGTTGAAACTATAGTAAAGAACAGAATTATCAGACACAGATGAACACAATTTGTTGGAGAAGAATCAACACAGTTTTTCAAAGGGAAATCATGTCCCACCAATCTATTAGAATTCTTTGAGAGGGTCAACAAACATGTGGGCAAGGGTGATTCATGACACATAAAAAGCAACAGAGGGTCCTGTGGCACCTTTAAGACTAACAGAAGTATTGGAGCATAAGCTTTCATGGGTGAATGCCCACTTCATCAGACGCAAGTTTACTTGGACTTTCAGAAAGCTTTTGACAAGCTCCCATACCAAAGGCTCTTAAGCAAAGTAAGCTGTCATGGGATAAGAAGGAAGGTCCTCTCATGGATCACTAACTGGTTAAAAGATAGGAAACAAAGGGTAGGAATAAATGGTCAGTTTTCAGAACGGAGAGGGGTAAATAGTGGTGTCCCCCAGGGGTCTGTACTGAGACGAGTGCTGTCCAACACATTGGAGACACTGTATGGAATTTTTTTTGTGGGGGGCACTTTAGGATATTATAAAGTTCCAAAGCTACCTAGCGCTGCCTGCCCTTCAGCCCTATCCCTGAGTCACCCCGACAGCCCAGCTGAGTTCTCTGCCGCGGCACAGAACATCTGCAAATGGAAACAGCTTGCAGCCTTTCCCCTTCGTTTTACATTTTAAACATAGTGAAACCTGCCAAGGTACCCAATTCCTGCTAGGTTTAGTTTGCATTTTTGTTTATTTACTAGGTAATCTGCTTTGATCTGGTTGCTATCCCTTATAATCACTTAAAATCCATTTTTGTAGTTAATAAACTTGAATTATGCTCTATCTTTACCAGCATGTTTTGTGTAATGTGTCTGGTGAAAATCTTTTTTTGTGTGTGTGGAGATATCCTATTTCCTGGAACTGGAAGGGACCTTGAAAGGTCATTGAGTCCAGCCCCTTGCCTTCACTAGCAGGACCAAGTACTGATTTTTGCCCCAGTTCCCTAAGGGGCCCTCTCAAGGATTGAACTCACAACACTGGGTTTAGCAGGCCAATGTTCAAACCACTGAGCTATCCCTCCCCCCCTCAGCTTTGTGTACAAATGCTGTTGCATATCTTTCCCACAACAATGGGCAAATGACCTATATTAATGACATATATTAATAATTATGTTGTGCAGATACCTGTGCAGTGAAAGATGGAATAATTCTGGCTTTATACTGCAGGAAGCGTTCAAGGCTGGGGAGCTGGGAAATTGGCTGCTGTTCCTGCCTCTCTTTGAGTGGCTTAGGTAAAGCACTCAGGCAGCTCAGTTCGGTGTGTGGCACCATCATCTGCTGTCATACTGGGTGATAACAGGGCTTGAAGAGGCTGTCTGTGTTCACCAACAAAGCATTGTAAGATTGGCAAGCCCAGCTTGAGGGCTAAGGGGCACAGAGGTTCCAACGACTCCCAGACTGCACCCAAGGGGTGACAACCTGTCACAGCGGTCTGTTACACTCAGCTTCCTGGATTCATCACCATGGAGTCCAGGGAGATTACTGATGAACCCAGGAAGCTGAGTAACACATACTACCACACTGGACCCTGCATGGTGTATAATAATAAGCAAAAACTTCCCTGGGCAAACCCCACAACTGGCGGTCAGCAGCCACAGCTCTGCCAGGGGAGGTTTAACCTGTCCTGGCCTTTATATCCACCACCTACTGTTCCCAGCATTCTGTTAGCTTCATTGACTGCCTCTGCACATTAAGCAGATGTTTTCAGAGAATGATACACAACTCTAAGATCTCTTTCTTGAGTGGTAATGGCTGATTTGGAACCATCATTTTGTAGGTATAGTTGGGAGTATGTTTTCTAATGTGCATTAATTTGCATTTATCTACACTGAATTTCATTTGCCATTTTGTTGCCCAACCACTGAATTTTGTGAGATCCATTTGAAACTCTTCACAGTCTCCTTTGGACTTAAATATATTGAATAATTTTGTCTTGTCTGCAAATGTTGCCACCTCACAGCTTACCCCTTTTCCAGATCATTTATTAATATGTGAAACAGCACTGGTCCCAGTACAGACCCCTGTGGGGCACCATGAGTTACCTCTCTCCATTTTGAAAACTGACCATTTATTCCTACCCTTTGTTTCCAGTCTTTTAACTAGTTATGACCAAGGAGAGAATCTTCCTTCTTATCCCATGACTATTTAATTTTCTTAAGAGTATTTGGTAAGGGATCTTGTCAAAGGCTTTCTGAAAGTTCAAGTACACTATATCCTCTGGATCAACCTTGCCCACATTTTTGTTGACCATCTCAAAAAATTCTTATAAATTGGTGAGGCATGATTTCCCTTCACAAAAGCAGTGTTGACTCTTCCCCAACAAATCATGTTCCTGTATTTGTCTCATAATTCTGTTCTTTATTATAATTTCAACCAGTTTACCTGGTACTGAAGTTTGGATTACTAGCCTGTAATTTCTGGGATCACCTCTGGAGCCTTTTTAAAAAATCAGCATCATATTAGCTATTAGCTATTAGCGAATCATCTGGTACAGTCTGATTCAAGTGATAGGTTACATTTAATAGTTCTGCAACTTGATATTAGAGTTCCTTCAGAACTCCTGGATGAATATCTTCTGGTCCTGGTGATTTTTCCTGTTTAAATTATCAGTTTCTTCTAAAACCTCTTTGATGGGTTGTCACCCCCGGAGTGCAGATTGGGATCCCATGGAACCCCTAACCATTCAGCTGGGCTGGTCTCTCTCACACTGCTCTGCTTGGGACACAGCCAGCCTCTCCAGGCCCTGTGTCACCCAACACAACAGCAGGTGGCACCACACACCCGACTGAGTTACCTGAGTGCTTTACCTAAGCCACTCAAGGACAAAGAGGAGACAACAACCAATTTCCCAGCTACCCAGCCTTGGACTCTTGCAGGAGTATATATCCAGAATTATACCGTCTTGCATCTGTACAATGCAAACTCATTGATATAAGTCAGCTTCCCCTTGATTTGGGATAGATATGCAACAGCCTTTGTTTACAGAGCTGACATTTTGGATCCCCAAAAGAAATTGGAGGCTTTTCATCTGCCTCTCCCTTGGAACAAAAACAAAGGTTGCACTGACTGAGTCTATGGCTGAACTTTGGGAATGGAAAGGTCGAAAACTCCCGATCAGTCTATGGCTCGGCCAATGTCTCCATCAGTTACTCTAACCAGCCTTCCCATCTCTGTGCAGCCCCCTCCACCCTGTACAATGCCCCTTCAGCAGATCCTGTGGGCAGTGGCTATTGTGACAGGCCCTGGTAGAACATTTCTGATTAACTTGTGCTAGCAGCCAGCTAGAGCAGTTGCAGAGGCACAGAGATTGTGGGTGGGCGGAGCTACAAGTGGCTCATTGAGATCTGTGCATTACTGTGGGGATCCAGGGGCACTGAGTCCCCTTTTTATTCCTCCAGGAGAAGGAAAGGAAACTCTGGTACTGGAATAATCCGAGGCAAATTTCCCTTTACGGAGCCTTGTGGAATCTCTCTTCCCTGGCTTGCACCCTGGGTTTACAATGCAGAGAAAGGGACTGCTGGGGAGAAATCAGGTCCTATATTATTATCATTATTATTTATAATTTATTTTATTTCAGCAAGATCACAGCTGTGACAGCATCATTTTTTCCACTTGGCTGCACCCAAGGCAGCCATGTGATTAATATGTCATCATATGAACAGTGATGACAAGCCTGGATTCTATGAATAGAGCCTGCAGCAGGGCTGGCGCTGCAGTAAGATTGGCTAGCATCACCTCACATCCCCTGTGATTTGGCCTCCTGCAGTTTGCCATTGGCCATGACGGGAGTTAAAGCTGGTGCACACTAAGCCAAGCAGCTGAAGTTCCCTGATGGCCAAGTGGCCCCCAAGGGAATGTGCAGGCATGCTTCATAAAGGCAGTTGACTTCCTATCTGAACAGATGCTGTCTGCTGCCCGTGCAACCTCTCCGATGACTCCTTGTCCTTTAGGGTGAAGATCTCCGGTGTCAACGGTTTCCCTTCTAGCAGGAGTTGGGTACGTTGGCAGGTTTCACTGTCTTTAAAATGTAAAGTGAAGGGGCAAGGCTATGTTGTTCCCAGATGCCACGGAGAGAGAGGAAGTTCCATTTCCATGAATACTCATGTATTTGACTTTGAAATCCGCTTCCTGCAAACCCTCATCATGCCTGAATAACAAGTGGTGGGCTTACTATGTACGAGAGAGTGACAGCTCAGGGAATGAATATTTTCTATTCTGGTCCCAACGCCTGTTATCACTCCAGATACAGGCTACACACTGACAGAACAGATCCTGAGGGGAACCAGTCAGCTATTAACCCAGGGACAGAGATGCTACTAGACTTTTGTTTGCCAACAAGCGACTGCATGAGGGCTGAGACACATATACAAATATTACAAACCAAACTTTCATGAGGTATATCAAAAGCCAGCAGCATTGTTGTTGGAATCTCTATAGGAAGGAGCAGTGGTAATTGTACTGTGTAATGGTTTTGCCTTTAGAAAGTATGTCAAAAGTACTCCTCATACTGTTTGCAAAGGGTTTCTGCTATTAACTCTTTGTACAGTGAACCGTTGTATGATTCTATCTCCTGGTAACTGACCAGAAGTGGTTTCTAACACTTAAAATCAAGGTCATGAACACAAACCCTCGGCAATGCATGTAAAAGACTTTCCAAAAGGTCATGAGAGAACAGAACCGCTGGTCTGTGTTTCAGCAGTGTAGAGCTCAGGTGCAGGCAATGGCAGTGCAATAGTGGTTTATGTAATTTACGCCAATCATCTCTTATATGAGCATGGCTGAAGTAACTTGCACGCACACCTGGACATTAGTGCAACACCACTGTTTGAAGTATTCACCCATTTCTGATGCCAACACCTCCTCCACCCAGCTGAAGTAACTGTCTGTGTTAGCCTGTAACTTGCCTGATATCTACAGATGCTTGCATGGGGAAAAGATGCCGTTCCTGGGAGGACGAAGAGAAGCCAGTAGGATGATTGAACTCTCTGGATTCTATCACGACTGGCTAGTTAAAGCACTCAGCTTCTCTTGGAGGAATTCTTGGGGGTCAGAGTGTATCACTGGGGGCATTTGGTAGTGGAAAGTTAATGGAACCTTTTTCTGATTGAATTTATGCATGTGAATCTGGAGTTACACTGTTGAAGTCAATGTTATTGAATTAAGCACCTGGCCCTAAGAATTTATCCCAAAAAACTGCAAAGGGGCAGAATTTAAACACTAACGAGTGGAGGAAATAAAAATATGTTTAATGAAGCAATGAAACACATTTATAAATAGCTTGAATGCAGGACACACAAATACCATTTTCACCATGCACTTGCCATGCATTTACCTATATGTCGTGATGCAAAGGGCCACACTCAGAAAGTGGAAGGCCAGAAATCGAGTCTGTCTGAAGGTCACAATTGTCACATCACACAGTGCCGAAGTAGTCTGTGGAACTCACAGTCAAATCTAATTACAGCAGCGAGGATTTTTTTTTTAAATAAGTCTTGGAAGGGTTCCAAACCTTCCTGACTTACACCACAAATAATGTCTAAATATTGTGTCTCGGGGGAAGGGGGTAGGGGAACTTTCCCTTAGAGCAGGTTATCTCATAGCTCCCAATTGCAGGTCTTCTTCCACCTTCATCTGAAGCATCTGGAACTGGCCACTGGATACTGGGCTAGATGAACGACAGGCCTGATACAGTCTGGCAGTGCCTATCTTCCTATCGATGCTGTTCTTGCTGACATTCCTTGAGCTCCTTTAGACTTGCACAGAGAGCAGAAAGATGTCTCATTAAACATCATCTAGTTTCCTTTTCTTTTTCCTTTCAGGAAAGAAAGTTGAAGACTCCTCGGACCTGCCCAGCACATTATGTCAGCTGTCAATGACACCAAATTAAATTCTGCCGTGTTCCTCCTCACTGGGATACCTGGGCAGGAAGACATCCATCTCTGGATCTCTATCTCCTTCTGCTTAATGTATGTTATTTCGATAGTAGGAAATTCAGTCATTCTGCTCATTATAAAAACAGATCCAAGCCTCCATGAGCCCATGTTCATTTTCCTTTCAATGTTGGCAGTCACGGACATTGGTATATCGATAGCTACCATGCCAACGATACTGGGCATATACTTGTTTAACTCTAGGGAGATCAGCCTTGATGGCTGTTTAACCCAGCTCTTCTTCATCCCCTTGCTTCAGTGCACTGAATCCTCCATCCTCTTGTTGATGGCCTTTGACCGCTTCATTGCAATCTCTAACCCACTGAGATATGCTTCCATCTTAACCCTGCCGAGAATAGAAAAGATGGGACTGGTGTGTGTGCTAAGAGGGGTGGCCGTAATATTCCCACTCCCCTTTCTCCTGAAACGGTTCCAATACTGTCGAGCCAATGTTCTCTCCCATACCTACTGCCTGTACCAGGAGGTCATGAAGATGGCTTGTTCAAACATCACAGTCAACAGCATCTATGGCTTGTTTGCTAAACTCTTAACGATGGGGTTGGACTCGCTGCTCATCTTCCTCTCTTATGTGATGATCCTCAAAACAGTGCTTAGTGTCGTGTCCCAGGAAGAGTGCCTGAGGGCCCTGAACACCTGCGTCTCCCACCTCTGCGCTGTCCTGCTTTTCTACATACCAGACATCAGCCTGTCTGTGATACACAGATTTGCAAATAGCTCTTCCCCCTTGCTTCGTATTATCCTGAGCTACATCTCCCTGCTAGTCCCGCCCCTCATGAACCCAATTGTGTACAGCGTGAAAAGCAAACACCTTCGTGCAAGGATAATCAGGGTGTTCATCAAGTAAAAGTTCAGTTCATCACCCAGCTCCAGTGCTGGTGACATGGGGTACAAAAAACACCAGCCTCCTATTCCTTCCTGCACCCTTACATCTGAGACGACATGAGCTACTGATCTCCTCATTGTAGAGAGAGGTTTTCACATGGTCCAAGGCCTGGAGCAATGGGAGAGGGGCTGGTGAGGGAGGACAGTGAACTGGGGGAAGGAGACCAAGGCAGGCAGCAGCATTTACAATGTGACTGTGTTCATGGAGAGCCAGGGGACTGGTGAGATATTGGCCTATAAGGAGCTGTGTCGGTGGCTGCTCCAACCTCCGAATTTCTCTTGAGACGGTCAATAAAGAGAAGGGATGTGGATGCTATTTCCCATTACACCTGGCATGTCCCTGTCCCGTCTCTGGCTAAACATCCCCAGGGCATAAAAAAAGCTGCAGAGTGGGGAACTCCCTCATGGTTCCCCGGGTCGGTGGGTAGGGAGCTGCCGCGGGGGCTGTGGGGTGGCCGCAGGGCTCCCCACCCAAGCTCACCTCTGCTACGCCTCCTCCCCGAGCACGCCATCGCTGCTCCACTTCTCCCGCCTCCCAGGCTTGCGGCACCAATCAGCTGTTTGGTGCCACAAGCCTGGGAAGGGAGGAGAATTACAGCAGGGGCAGCGTGATCGGGGAGGAGGTGGAGCAGAGTTGAGCTGGGGTGGGGAGCTGCCACATGGCTGGGGGGGGAGCTGCCGCGGAGAGGGACACCTCAGGGCAGAGGCGGGGAGGTGCCATGGAGGGGGCGCCTCACGGCAGGGGGGGGGGCAGAAAGCTGCCTCAGGTCGGGGGGGCGCAAGGTGGAAGTTTTGCCTAGGGCGCGAAACTTCCTTGCACCGGCCCTGTCCATGGGGGCTGCACCAGCTGTGGACAGGGGCTATTCAAACAACACAGACACCCACCCTTCCCCTACGCTCTCAACCAGATCATTTTGACTGTGTCTTGTCAGAAACGTGATTAACGCCAGAGTGCCAGGAGAAGCCATTTAGGCAGCTCCCCACCCCTGTTGATGGCTCTGCACACAGCACACCTGCTCATCCCACTCCCCACTGCGGCAGGGCAGGGCTGTGTGTATGAGTTAAGGTCTGACACACAGGAGTCCTGACAAGAGACTCAGGCCCAGGTTCCCGCCCCGGCCCCTCTGTCTATGCTTCCTGAGCTGCTTGCAAAGTGGTGGAAACAATCCTCTGCTCCCTCACAGAGGCACAGCGAGCTCCCAGTCCAGCCCATTCATTGTAGGTGACCATCTTTTCAAAAGGCAAAAGTGGGATATATGCGGGAGCTCCATCCCCTGGGTGACCCTGCCACTGCCCCTCTTCTTCCTATTTGTTGCCCCAGCCACTACTCCTCCTCTTCCCTCGAGGCTCCACCCCCCCTCTCCATGGCAGAAGCCAGAGCCGGGTCATGGTAAGAGCTGCCCAGGGTCCCAGCGCCACTGTGAGGAGCCCCAGATCCTCCACGTGACCTAGCCGGGGGCTGGGGTCCCAAGAGTCGCCCCCAACCTATATCCCCACCCCCCTGAATGTAGAACCCAAAGAATCTGGTGAGTCTGGGGTTCCCCACAGCAGCCTGGGCTCCCAGGACAGCTCTTAGACCTGGCTTCTGGCTGCCTAGGGGATGGAGCCTCAGGGAAAGAGGAGCAGCGGGGGTTGCATCAAGCCTGAACCAAGTCCTCTCATGGATCACTAACTGGTTAAAAGATAGGAAACAAAGGGTAGGAATAAATGGTCAGTTTTCAGAACGGAGAGGGGTAAATAGTGGTGTCCCCCAGGGGTCCGTACTGAGACAAGTGCTGTTCAACATATTGGAGACAAAGTATGGATTTTTTTGGGGTGGGGGGGCACTTTAGGATATTATGAATACTAGTATTTTAAAATTGCAATGAGTTGTGACAGATCTGCCGTGTAAGGTATCTGCAGAAATGTTATAATTAGCACGATACGATCATCTCATATATGTGTTCATATCACCTCTGCATTGTAAGTTATAGGTTTGGTATGTCTCTGCTGTGCATCTCGGTGACAGTCCCAGAGAGATTGGCATTAGCACTGCCTAGACTGCTTGATGACCCGTCAAGAGACATTGTCTATACAATTGACCCATTGAGAGAAGGCAAGGGATACACCTTATTATTCGGCAGGGCATGCAGGGCCAAACCTATGGACAGAACTCTAAGGCTTCCAGGCCATCTGCTGGGCAGTTTGTGTTGGGAACAAAGGAATCACAGGCTGCATGGCAAAAGACTATAAAAGGCAGCTGCATCTTCTCCATTTTGTCTTCACTCCTGCTTCTTGTCTTCATTCCTGCTTCTTACCTCTGGATTCACCTTTCTACAAACGAAGCTCTCAACAACACATCCCATCCAAGCTGTGGATGTGTTCCAGCGGGACTTTCAAGCCAGCAAACTCACCAGTACTGCTAGGAACCTGACTGACTTTGAAGACTTTGAATGTATGTGGCTGTTTCAGCATTTCAGCATTTCAACATCTCTCTTCTTGTACTTTCTTTTTTCTTTAAAATAAACCTTTAGTTTTACACACCAAAGGATTGGCTGGCAGCGTGGTATTTTGGGTAAGATCCAAACCTATAATGACCTGGTGACATGGCTGACCTTTTGGGGTCAGACGAACATTTTTGTATATGTGCATAGTTTTTAAATAACTTATCACTGTTCTGGACCTAGGTGCTGATTGGGAGCCAGAGACTGGAATGCAATAAAGGGGGCTGTGTGATTTCTTGTTTGCATCTTGATAACCAGTGTGAGGGATCAGAAGCACAGTTTGTGACTGGTTGGGGAGTTTAACTTTAGTGTTACCTGCTGGTCTTGGGAGCATCTGCTCTCCCTTTTGCAGCCTGCCCTGACCTAGGCATTTCCAGTGAGGGTTCCCTGACACACCAGGTCACGATATTCATAAATGATCTTGAAAAAGGGGAAACAGTGAGGTGGCAACATTTGCAGATGATACAAAACTACTCAATATACATAAGTTCAAATCAGATTAAAAAGAGTTAGAAAGGGATCTCCCAAAACTGGGTGACTGGGCAACAAAATGGCAGATGAAATTCAGATTTGATAAATTCATAGATTTATAGATTCTAGGACTGGAAGGGACCTCGAGAGGTCGTCGAGTCCAGTCCCCTGCCCTCGTGGCAGGACCAAATATTGTCTAGACCATCCCTGATAGACATTTATCTAACCTACCCTTAAATATCTCCAGAGATGGAGGTTCCACAACCTCCCTAGGCAATTTATTCCAGTGTTTAACCACCCTGACCATTAGGAACTTTTTCCTAATGTCCAACCTAGACCTCCCTTGCTGCAGTTTAAACCCATTGCTTCTTGTTTTATCCTTAGAGGCTAAGGTGAACAAGTTTTCTCCCTCCTCCTTATGACACCCTTTTAAATACCTGAAAACTGCTATCATGTCCCCTCTCGGTCTTATCTTTTCCAAACTAAACAAACCCAATTCTTTCAGCCTTCCTTCATAGGTCATGTTCTCAAGACCTTTAATCATTCTTTTTTCTCTTCTCTGGACCCTCTCCAATTTCTCCACATCTTTCTTGAAATGCGGTGTCCAGAACTGGACACAATACTCCGGTTGAGGCCTAACCAGCGTAGAGTAGAGCGGAAGAATGACTTCTTGTGTCTTGCTCACAGCACACCTGTTAATGCATCCCAGAATCATGTTTGCTTATAATCCCTAGATCCCTTTCTGCCGTACTCCTTCCTAGACAGTCTCTTCCCATTCTGTATGTGTGAAACTGATTTTTCCTTCCTAAGTGGAGCACTTTGCATATGTCTTTATTAAACTTCATCCTGTTTAGCTCAGACCATTTCTCCAATTTGTCCAGATCATTTTGAATTATGACCCTGTCCTCCAAAGCAGTTGCAATCCCTCCCAGTTTGGTGTCATCCGCAGACTTAATAAGCGTACTTTCTATGCCAATATCTAAGTCATTAATGAAGATATTGAACAGAGCCGGTCCCAAAACAGACCCCTGCGGAACCCCACTTTTTATGCCTTTCCAGCAGGATTGGGAACCATTAATAACAACTCTCTGAGTATGGTTATCCGGCCAGTTATGCACCCATCTTATAGTAGCCCCATCTAAATGTATTTGCCTAGTTTATCGATAAGAATATTATGCGAGACCGTATCAAATGCCTTACTAAAGTCTAGGTATACCACATCCACAGCTTCACCCTTATCCACAAGGCTCGTTATCCTATCAAAGAAAGTTATCAGATTGGTTTGACACGATTTGTTCTTCACAAATCGATGCTGGCTATTCCCTATCAATTTACTATCTTCCAAGTGTTTGCAGATGATTTCCTTAATTACTTGCTCCATTATCTTCCCTGGCACAGAAGTTAAACTAACTTGTCTGTATTTTCCTGGGTTGTTTTTATTTCCCTTTTTGTAGATGGGCACTATATTTGCCCTTTTCCAGTCTTCTGGAATCTCTCCCGTCTCCCATGATTTTCCAGAGATAATAGCTAGAGGCTCAGATACCTCCTCTATTAACTCCTTGAGTATTCTAGGATGCATTTCATCAGGCCCTGGTGACTTGCAGGCATCTAACTTTTCTAAGGCCTTGGCTACACTTACCAGCTAGTTCGACGGCTGGAAATCGAAGTTCTGGGTTCGACTTATCGCGTCTAGTCTGGACGCGATAAGTCGAACCCGGAAGTGCTTGCCGTCGACTGCGGTACTCCAGCTCGGCGAGAGGAGTACCGCGGAGTCGACGGGGGAGCCTGCCTGCCGCGTGTGGACCAAGGTAAGTTCGAACTAAGGTACTTCGACTTCAGCTACGTTATTCACGTAGCTGAAGTTGCGTACCTTAGTTCGAATTGGGGGGGGTAGTGTAGACCAAGCCTAAGTGATTTTTAACTTGTTCTTTTTTTTATTTTATCTGCTAAACCTACCCCCTTCCCATTAGTATTCACTATGTTAGGCATTCCTTCAGACTTCTCGGGGAAGACTGAAACAAAGAAGTCATTAAGCATCTCTGCCATTTCTAAGTTTCCTGTTACTGTTTCTCCCTCTTCACTGAGCAGTGGGCCTACCCTGTTTTTGGTCTTCCTCTTGCTTCTAATGTATTGATAAAAAGTCTTCTTGTTTCCCTTTATTCCTCTAGCTAGTTTGAGCTCATTTTGTGCCTTTGACTTTCTAATCTTGCCCCTGCATTCCTGTGTTGTTTGCCTATATTCATCCTTTGTAATCTGTCCTAGTTTCCATTTTTTATGGCCTTGGCTACACTTGCAGATGTACAGCGCTGTGAGTTAAACCTGACTTCATGCAGCTGAGTAGGGAAAGCGCTGCAATCTGCCCAGCGCACTGTTGTGGCCACATTTGCGGCAATTTCAGCGCTATTGGGAGCGGTGCATTATTGGCAGCTATCCCACAGAGCATCTCTTCCCATTCTGGAACCATGGATTGTGGGAAGGGGGCGTGGGTGTGGGGCATTCTGGGTCCTGTCCCAATGCCCCGTGATGCATTGCTTCACATCCCAGAAATCCCTCTGTTTCCATCCACCTTTGTTGCCATCTTTCAACGGTTTCTGTGCAGTGCGATCTGTCTGCAGGAAATGGAGCCTGAACTGCTGAGGTGTATCCGGCCCACCACCATCACTCCCGTTTTCCTCCTCCTCCTCCTCCTCCTCCCCCCCCCCACACCAGCTCTGAAGTGTCCATGGTGGTGCTCGGAGTGGAAGTGGGGTTAACCCCAAGTACTGCATCCAGCTCTTTGTAGAATCGGCAGGTCGCGGGGGGAGCACCCAAGTGGCTGTTTGCGTCACGGGCTTTGCGGTAGGCACTCTGCAGCTCCTTCACTTTGATCCTGCACTGCAGGGAATCCCGGTCATGGCCCCTTTCTATCATGTCCTTTGATACCTTCCTGAAGGTATCATAATTCCTACGGCTGGATTGCAGCTGGGACTGTACAGCTTCCTCCCCCCAAACACTGATGAGGTCCAGCAACTCGCCATTGCTCCATGCTGGGGTTCGCTTGGCGCGTGGAGGCATGGTCACCTGGAAAGATTCGCTGATAGCACTCCACGCCATGCCGGGCTGAGCAAACAGGAAGGGGATTTTTAAAATTCCCAGGGAATGTAAAGGGTTGGTCACAGGATTGGTTACCTGAGGCCAGGGCAGTAGAGTTTGAACTGATGACCAGAGTGGCTAGAACAGGCATTGTGGGATACTGCCGAATACTTCTGGAGGCCATTCACAGCGCATTGGGCGGCCACACTGATGCCGCAGTGCTGCAGCGGCAGCGCAATACTTGCTATTCCTCTCGGGGACGTGGAGTACATGCAGCACTGCAACCACGGAGATATAGCGCTGCAAATGCCTTGCCAGTGTGGACGGGGAGTGAGTTACAGCGCTGGGGGCGGCTTTACAGCGCTGTAACTCGCAAGTGTAACCAAGACCTTAATGACTCCTTTTTATTTTTTAGATCATGCAAGATCTCGTGGTTAAGCCAAGGTGGTCTTTTGCCACATTTTCTATCTTTTCTAACCAGTGGAATAGCTTGCTTTTGGGCCCTTAATAGTGTCCCTTTGAAAAACTGCCAACTCTCCGTTGTTTTTCCCCTCAGTCTTGATTCCCATGGGACCTTACCTATCAGCTCTCTGAGCTTACCAAAATCCGCCTTCCTGAAATCCATTGTCTCTATTTTGCTGTACTCCCTTCTACCCTTCCTTAGAATTGCAAACTCTATGATTCCATGATCACTTTCACCCAAGCTGCCTTCTACTTTCAAATTCTCAATGAAGTCTAGAACAGCTTCCCCCCTTGTAGCTTTTTCAACCTTCTGAAATAAAAAAGTTGTCTCCAATGCAGTCCAAGAATTTGTTGGATAGTCTGTGCCCCGCTGTGTTATTTTCCCAACAATATACTTGGATAGTTGAAGTCCCCCATTACCACCAAATCTTGGGCTTTGGATGATTTTGTTAGTTGTTTAAAAAAAGCCTCATCCACCTCTTCCACCTGGTTAGGTGGCCTGTAGTAGACCCCTACCATGACATCTCCCTTGTTTTTACCCCTTTTAGCCTAACCCAGAGACTCTCAACACTTCCGTCTCCTATGTCCATCTCCACCTCAGTCCAAGTGTATACATTTTTAATATATAAGGCAACACCTCCTCCCTTTTCCCCCTGTCTATCCTTCCTGAGCAAGCTGTACCCATCCACACCAACATTCCAATCATGTGTATTATCCCACCAAGTGATGCCAACAATGTCATAGTTGTATTTATTTATTAGCACTTCCAGTTCTTCCTGCTTATTACCCATACTTCTCGCATTTGTATATAGGCATCTAAGATACTGGTTCGATCTTGCCTCCCAGTTTTGCCCTGACCCTCCTTTCTCTCTGCAATTATAGCCCATACTCCCTCTTGTTTCAGACCCATCTCCCAGGTCTCCATGTTCCCCACTTACCTGTGGGCTAAGTATGCAAAGTAGTGCACACTGGAAAACATAATCCCAACGATACATACAAAATGATGGGATCAAAATTAGCTGTTATCACTCAAGAAAGAGATCTTGGAGTCATAGTGGATAGTTCTCTGAAAACGTGCACTCAATGTGCAGCGGCAGTCAAAAAGGGAACAGAATGTTGGGAAGCATTCGGAAAGTGATAGATAATAGGACAGAAAATATCAACTTCAATACTGTGTGCACTTCTGGTTTCCCCATATAAAAAAAAAGATATATTTGAATTGGAAAAAGGACAGAGAAGGGAAATAAAAATGTTTAGGGGTATGAACAGCTTCTGTATGAAGACAGATTAAGAAGACTTGGATGTTCATCTTGAAAAAGAGACGACTAAGGGAGGATATGATAGAGGTCTATGAAATCAACAGTGGTGTGGAAAAAGTGAATAAGGAAGTGATATTTACCCCTTTATAAGAGCCGGGGGCCACCTAATGAAGTTAATAGGCAGCAGGTTTAAAATAAACAAAAGAAAGTACTTTTTCACACAGTGCACAGCCAAGCTGTGGAACACATTGCCAAGGGAGGTTGTGAAGGCCAAAAGTGTAACTGGGTCCAAAAAAGAATCAGATAGGTTAATGGAGGATAGGTCCATAAATAGCTATCAGCTGAGATAGTCAGGGACGCAGCCCCATGTTCTGGATATCTCTAAACCTTTGACTGCCAGAAGCAGGGTGCAGACGACAGGGAAAGGATCACTTAATATATGCCCTGTTTTCTTCTTTTCCTCTGAAGCATCCTCACTGTCCACTGCCAAAAGACCAGAATCTGGGCTAAATGGACCATTACTCTGAAACAATATAACCATTCTTATGTTCTTAAATTGTTCCACTGATGGATGGGCTGCTGCAGACAAGCCTTCTCCAGGGGATCCCTCTGTTATAGAGCTAGCGTAGATACCATAGCAGACGTCCAAGGCCTGCTGAGTGTGGGAGGCTGATATGGGTGAGTGCTGCCCCCTAGGGGTGAGGTCCTGTAGCAGGAGTCACAGACGTTCATGGTTTGAGCTAAACATGGGCTGAAAAACAGAATTCCCCCAACAATTTTTTGGGCCCAAACAAAATGTTTCCTTTTCAGTCATAATGCTGCCCAGCTGCAGCTGCCTGGATCCCCAAGAGAAATTGGAGGCTTTTCATCTGCCTATTCCTCATAATGTAAATTAAGGTTTCACTGACCGAGTCTATGGCTGCGCTCTGGAAACGCAAATGTCTAAACTTCCCAACCAGTCTGCGGCTAGGGTATTGTGCCCATCTGATACTCTAACCAGCCTTCCCATCTCTGTGCAGCTCCCTCCCATCTGTGCAATGCTCCTTCAGCAGATCCTGCGGGCAGTGGCTAGTGTGACTGGCCCTGGTAGCACATCTCTGATGAACCTGTGCTAGCAGGGAGCTGGAGAGGGTCCTAGAGCAGTTGTGGAGGAAAAGAGACGGTGGGTGGGTGGGTCTAGCTACCAGAGGATCACTGAGATCTGTGCCTAACTTGGGGGATCCCTGGGTCCTCCTTTTCATTCCTAAGGGAGAAATTATTATTATTATATTTTATTTCTGCAAGATCACAGCTCTGAGAGCATCATCGTTACCACTCGGCCGCCCTCGAGGTAGCCATGTCACTAATCAGAACCACATGAACAGTGATGACAAGCCCGGATTCCAGAAATAGAGCCTGCAGCAGGTTTTGTGCTGCAGTCCATTTGGGAAGCATCACTACACATCCCTTGTGATTTGGCCTCCTGCAGTTTGCCATTGGCTGTGAGGAGGTTACAGCTGGTGCATACTAAGCCAAGCCTTTGAGATTCCCTAATGGCCAAGTGGCCCCCAAGGGAATGTGCAGGGATACTTCATAAAGGCAGTTCCCTCGCTAGCTGAACAGATACTGCCTGCTGCCCGTGCAACCTCTCCGATGACTCCTTGTCCTTTATGGTGAAGACCTCTGGTATCAGCAGCTCTGTGTCTAGCAGGAATTAGGTACGTTGGCAGGTCTCACTATCTTTAAAAGGCGAAGTGAAGGGGAAAGGCTGCAAGCTGTGTCCATTTGCATACGTTCTGTGCAGCGAAAGCAAACTCAGTTGGGCTGTCGGGGTGACCCAGTGACAGGGCTGGAGAACAGGCAGCACTAAGTAGCTAGGTAGATCCCCTGCATCTGCCCATGCTCCACGGTGGGTCATTCAGTCTACACAGAAACCTGATATTCAAAGCGAGCTCAGAGTGATAAAACCCCAATGGCCCATGTCAGGATTTCTCAAGGGCTCCCATATCTAGAGTTTCCGTGTGCTCTGGGTCCGATCCTGCCAGGGGCTGAGCGAGAGGAGACCCCATGGAATATCAGTGACTACTTCCCAAATCAGCTCAGGTTTATTTGCTTCTAGAAATTTAATCAGCAAATACATTTTCAAAGGTCTTTTTATCTGGCTTAATTGTTTACACAGGAATTGAAAGCTGCGTTGCTCTGTGGTAATAGGTCCGATGAGGCATATTTCTGTTTCCTGACTGGCTGGGGGCTCCAGCCTTTCTGCCCTGTAGAGACCGCTCAGAGTTTCAGGGCTACCGACATCTCTGCGCCCTCTCTGGTGTCCAAGTGCCAGGTGTCAGGCCTCGTAGCCTTCCCTCTCATGGGGTGGAATTCTGCGATCCTCCCACCCTCAGACTGGGCCCTGGGGTACCGCACACTGCAGGTCAGCTGTGCTTGCTGAGTTGGTCCAAGTGGGTCCGGCACCTGTGTTTCTTCTCTCTGGTATTCTGTGAATAGTGGTGAGACGAGTGACCAGCCACCCTTCTTAAACCAGAATATTGTTTAATCTGAACAGCAGGAATGAAGTGTAATGTGGGAGAATAAGAGGGTTTCAAATAACAGTCTGTACATGTCTCTGACCCCAAGCCTTCCCACTCTGACGGGGACCCAGGCAGGCCGAAGGCCTTATGACTTCCCCAGCATTGTCTGTGCCTGTCAGTCTGAAGAGATTCTCACAACAGCTGCCCCAGGTCTGGACAGACTCCCAGCACTGGCAAAACAAGCTGTGTGATGTGGCTAGAGGCCAGAAATAGGCTCTTCCCAGCTTGTAGCTCCGGTGTCATCTCTCAATCTCCCTGGGGTGGTTACTGAGCGATGTCTTTTCTTGAGCTGTTACTTCCCTTGCTGCTTGTTTTCCAGCAGCCTCCTGTTAAACTAAGAAGAGCAAAACTGGTTTCACCCAATACAACCATAACATAAACATGCTAATAGTTAACCCGAAATAGCCATAACATAAACATTCAAAGAGCTGGGTTTAACATACACATTCATTATGGCAGCTGAGCTCCATGTCTGTCCCAATACCCTTCCCGTTTGCTATGGATTTTATGAATAGTGGTCACAGGCAGTCAGAGAGCAATAGACTACTTTCATATGGGAAATGAAGTTCCACTTGCATTTGACTTTAAATGCACTTCCTGAAAACCTGCATCATGCCTGAAAAACAGGTGCTGGGTTTACTATGTACTAGAAAGTTAGAGCCCAGGTAATTAATGTTTTCTACACTGATCCCAATGCCTGTTACCACTCCGGATAGAGGCTACAGAGTAATAGAACTTGAGGAGAACCAGTCAGTTATTAACTCAGGGACAGAGGAGCTACTAGACTTTTGTTTGCTGACAAGCGATTGACTGAAGGGTGAGATGTTGTGGTCTTTTCAGGTTCGGGAGAAATCCAGACGACATACATGTAACCCTTCTGCCAGACATAGCCGGCATCTACCAGAGCCAGTTTCAATATCTAGGGGTTCCTTTTCAATAATACAACAAAGAAGAGGGCCGAGCTCTCACCCAGTAACCAGGAAAAATTACACACCACTCCTGGGCACCTCTGAGAGGCAATACTTCCCTCTCGCAATCACAGAGTCCGAGTGTAGAAAAGAAACTTTTAATAAAAGGAGAGAAGTCTCCCGACATTAATTAGGGAAAGTGCCACAAGCAGGATTCATAATCCTAAAACTGTGAGCAGGACACGTCTTCTGCTTCGTGCTCTTGAGTTCTACAAACTAAAGTTCCTTTACTGTGCCCATACCCCACTCATTGTGGTTGTCCTTGGTCAGTGAGGGCCTGGGGCTCAGAGGTGCATCATTCACCTCCCACCTGCCATCTGATCACTTGTTCTGGCTGGCCACCACGCCAGCCATGGCTCCTCTCTGCTGGCTGCCCCATCAGCCACTTGCTCCACTCTAGTCAGTTGACTGTCAGATACCTTCTGCTGCCACCTGCCTCTCTGCTGTGACCTCTGCAGGTCTATCTCTTAGTGAATGATAGCTTTTTGTGACTGTAAGTTTGTAGAAGGCTGGGCAGAAATGCTTTTCCACCACCAGTGATTTCAGCTCTCATTTCAGCACTTACAATAAAAAAGGCTCCCAATAGAGTCTATTCAGCTCTATCTTTGAATGGTGGGTAGGAACAGATTAAACCATACCGGGGACCCTGAAAGAGAGTCCACAACTCCTGCCTGGGATACCTTTCCCCAGTCCTCTTACCTTCACAGGGCTCTGGCATTCGAGCCACTGGCTTAATGAGATACTTTCAGCTGAAGGTGACCACCTCATTTGGGACAGGTTGAGCACACTTTTGCTCCCCTTTATTCATACAATAAAGACAACAATATTAATAACATCGGAAGCAGTGGGTATTCACCCACGAAAGCTCATGCTCCAATATGTCTGTTAGTCTATAAGGTGCCACAGAACTCTTTGCTGCTTTTACAGATCCAGACTAACACGGCTACTCCTTTGATACTTAACATTAATAATAGTATTTCACTACCCCTGGATTCAGTACTAAGGGATTTGTACACCAGCCAAAGTTGAACACTTTGAGCAACACCTCTCTATCTACTGATATCTAGGGAGAGTATGGTTGTTTATGTAAATACAGTTTGCTCCTCAAGTCTCTCCCCCTTCCCGGTAGCTGTCAGAGGAGAGTTCATTCAGACCCTGTTTACATATGCTACTTTTTAAGTCCCACTCTAACCTGAGAAATCTTCTCTGAAAGAAGATTCGTTAGGCCAAAATGTTTCATTGTAATACAATTACAAACCAAACGTTCATGAGATGCATGTATATTGAAAGCCAGCAGCAGAGTTGTTGGAATCTCTACAGGAAGGAGCAGTGGTAACTTTACTACTTAATGGCTTAAGCTTTAGAAAGTATATCAGAAATACTCCACAAACTGTTTGTAATGGGTTTGTGCTATTAACTCTTTTTTCTTTGAACAGTTGTATGATTCTATCCCCAGAAACTGTTTCTAAAACTTATATTCAGAGTCATGAACACAATCCCACTGCAATACCAGTGCAAGACACGCCAAAAAGTCAGGAGAGACCAGAATCACTAGTCTGTGTTTCAGCAAATAGAGCAGAGGTGCAGGAAAGGGCCCTGTAATATTGATTGTATGTAATTTATTCTCATCACCTCTTACACAAGAATGGCTGAAGTAACTTGCACATTCAGTTGGATATTAGTGCAAATCTAGCATTTACACTATTCACTCATTTGTGACACCAACCCCTCCCCCGCTTAGCTGAAGTAACTGTCTATGTTAGCTTGTAACTTGCCAGATATCTACAGACCATTGCATTGGGAGAGGATTTAGGTCCGGTGAGGATGAAAAGAAGCGTGTGGATTATAAAACTTGCTGAATTCAGTCAATGCTGGGCAGGCAAAACATTTCAGTTTCTCTTGAAAGGATTCTTGGGGGTCAGAGTGTATCACCTGGGACATTTGGTAAAGGGAAAGTTAATAGAGCCTTGTTCTGATTGAATGTACACATGTAAATCTAAAGTAATGCTGTTGAAGTCACTGTTATTGAATTAAAAACCCAGCCCTAAGAATTTATCCCCCAAAATGACAAAGGGGCAGTGGCATCATTTAAACTCTCAGGAGAGGAGAAAATTATATTTTATGTGTGTGTGTGTGTGTGTGTGTGTGTGTGTGTGTGTGTGTGTAATGAGGCAATGAAACACATTTATAAATAGCTTGAATGTAGGACACATAAATACCATTTTCACCATGCAGTTGCCATGCTTTTACCCACATGCCATGATACAAAGGGCCAGACACAGAAGTGGAGGGCCAGAAAGGGTGTGTGTATGAGGGTCTCAATTGTAAAATCACACAGTGCTCAAATAGGCTGTGGAACTCACAGTCAAAAGATATCACAGGGGTCACGAGCTTAACAGAATTCAAAGAGTGACAGGCTAATTATATGGAAATTCCAATTACAGTAGTGAGACTTTTTTTAAAAAAAAGTCTTGTTAGGGCTCTAAACCTTCCTGGTTTATGTCAAAAATATGTCTAACTAGTGGGTGCCAGTGGAAAATTTTCCCTTAGAGCTGCCTATTGCAGGGTTTCTTCCACCATCCACTGAAACATCTGGAGTTGGCCACTGGATACTGGGCTCGATGGACTGCAGGTCTGATCCAGTCTGGCAATGCCTATCTTTCTGTTGTTGCTGCAAATCCAAGACTATGTATTTGCTGATCTTCCTTGAACTCCTGGGAGTCTCTAGATTTCCACTGAGAGCAGAAAAATGTCTCCTTAAATATCAACTAGTCTCCTGTTCTTTTTCCTTTTAGGAAGGAGAGTTCAAAATTCCTGGGACCTGCCCAGTACATTATGTCAGCTGTCAATGACACCAACTTCAACTCTGCAGTGTTCCTACTGACCGGGCTACCTGGGCAGGAAGACGTCCATCTCTGGATCTCTATCCCCTTTTGCTTAGTGTATATTATTTCAATAATAGGAAATTCAGTCATTCTGTTCATTATAAAAACAGATCCAACCCTCCATGAGCCCATGTACATTTTCCTTTCCATGTTGGCCATCACAGACCTTGGCATATCGATAACCACCATACCCACGATACTGGGCATATATTTGTTTAACTCTAGGGAGATCAGCCTTGATGCCTGTTTTGCCCAGCTGTTCTTCATCCACTCCCTGTCATTCATTGAATCCTCCATTCTCTTGTTGATGGCCTTTGACCGCTTTGTCGCGATCTCTAACCCACTGAGATATGCTTCCATCTTAACTCTTCCAAGAATAGCCAAGATGGGACTGGTGTTTGTGTTAAGAGGGTTTGTCCTAACATTCCCACTCCCCTTTCTCTTGAAGCGGTTCCGATACTGTCGAGCCAATGTCCTCTCCCATTCCTACTGCCTGAACCAGGAGGTCATGAAGCTGGCTTGTTCAGATATCACAATCAACAGCATCTATGGCTTGTTTATTACGCTCTTAATGGTGGGGTTGGACTCGCTGCTCATCTTCCTCTCTTATGTGATGATCCTCAAAACAGTGCTGAAAGTCGCGTCCCCGACAGAGTGCCTGAGGGCCCTGAACACCTGTGTCTCCCACCTCTGTGCTGTTGTGCTCTTTTACACACCAGAGATCGGTTTGTCTGTGTTACACAGATTCGGGAAGGGCTCGCCTCCATTGCTTCAGATTCTCCTGGGCTACATCTACCTGCTGGTCCCGCCTCTGATGAATCCAATTGTGTACAGCGTGAAAAGCAAACACCTTCGTGCGAGGATAATCAGGGTGTTTGTCAAGTGATGGGTCAGTTCATCACCCGGGGCCAGCACTGGTTACATGGCAGATGAAAACCAGGGGCCACCTATTCCATCCTGTACCCTTACATCCGAGATGACATAAGCAATTGATCTCCACTCTGCAGAGAGAGGCAGGATCTAAGGCCTGGAATAATGGGATAGGGGATGTTCCTGCTTCCTGGTGAGGAAGGACAGTGCACTGGGGGAAGGTGACCAAGGCAGACAGCAGCATTTACAAAATTACTATGTTCCTGGAGCGACTGGGAATGGTGGGGTGTTGGCCCATAAAAAGCTGTATCAGCGGTTGGAGCAGTCTCGATACAGTCAATAAGGAGATGGGATGTGGATGTTGTTTCGCATTATAACTGGCCCATCACTGGCCTGTCTCTGGTTAAACTTCCAGGGGCCACGAAAAAAGGTGCCGAGCTTCTTTGGCAGTTTCAGTTCTGGCCCTTCCTGAGCGCTCTGGATGCTGCGTGATCCATGGGGCTGCATCAGCTGTGGACAGGGGCTATTCAAGGGGCACAGACACCCACCCTCCCCTTACCCCCTTAGCCAAGTCCTAATGACTGAGTCATGTCAGAGACATGATTAACACCAGCAGCCCAGGAGAAGACGTTCACACCGCCCCCCAACTCTGTTTGTGACTCTGAACACAGCACACCTGCTGAACCCACTACTCATGTAGGCATAGTTGAGCATGTGAGTGAGGGTCTGACACACAGGAGTCCTGGTAAGAGACTAAGGCCCAGATTCCCTCCTTCTCCTCCCCTCTGTTTGCCCTGCTGCAGGGTTGAAATGGTCCTCAACTCCCCCACAGCGGCCCAGCAAGCTCCTATCCCAGCCCAGCCCATTCAGTGTAAGATGACCACTTTTTCAAAAGCAAAAGCAGATCATATGCAGGATCCACATCCCCGCATTGACCCCATTCCTGCTCCTCCTCTTCCCCTGAGGCCCCTCCCTCTGCCCCATCCTTTCCCCCAAGCCCCACCTCCTGCTCCTCCTCTTTATCTGAGCTCCGCCCCCTCTCCAGGCCCAAGGCCAGAGACTAGCTGCCCTAAGAGTTGCCCAGGGAGCCACAGCCACTGTATGGAGCCCCAGACCCTCCTCCTGTCATAGGCAAGTGGCTGGGGGCCCCGAGAGCAGCCCTCAGCCTGTGACTCTGCCCCCCAGGATGCATCCCCTTAGGGAAGTTGTAGAGTTCGAGGCTCCCCACAGAGGCCTGGGCTTCCAGGGCAGCTCTTATCACAGCACAGCTCTGGCCTGGCCGGGGAGGAGACCCTCAGGGGTAGTGGAGGAGCAGGCGGAAGGGCTTAGTAGGAAGTGATGGGGACAGGCGTCAGGGTGTCAGGGGAAGAGATTGGGCAGGGGATGTGGCAAGCCTGAACCCACGCTGACCCCAGCCAGCAGGATGGTGGGTGTCTCTTGAGTAAAGGAGGAGGGTGGGACTGGGGGTTAGGAGACCTTGTGTTTTGGAATAGACTGAATAAATGTGACCCCACAAAGGGGGCTCTTGTTTTAAGTATCCCAGGCTGAGAGTCAGTTATTGCAAGGACCTTAGAGGGAAGGGCAGGACACCTGCAGGGCTACCTCAGACCGCAAGGAGTCACACTGGGGTGGCCCCTGTGTGCAGGGACTTGGCCAGAGTGTGCCAGGCTCTTGGAAGCTGTTACCACTGGGTGGAGTTCCACCCAACCCCCAGACTGCTCTAAACTCTGCTGAGGCAGGGGGAGAACAGGCCAGTGAATCAAACCTCTGTAACTAGCTCCTTGCTTTCCCTGCTCGCTGAGTCCATCCAGGCCTGTCACCGCTCAGATGGCTGGAATGCTGCCTGTGGTCTGTGCATTGCGCTGTGACTCAACAGAGCTTGGTTTGATTCCTTTCCCCTCTGTGACCATGCACCATTGGCTGTCTCTGAGCCTCTGCACAGGTGGGTAATAACTCTGTCCTCTCTCACAGCAGTGGTGGGAAGATATATACATTCAATGTGCTATGATTGTCTCACTAGGGAGCCACATGAGACCCTAAAATTAGGGTGTGACTACCTCCCATAGAAATATTGTTATAAAATGATTATAGCATATCTAGGATGTATTTTATGCAAGATG
The DNA here is from genome assembly GCF_013100865.1 of Trachemys scripta elegans. Lineage (NCBI taxonomy): Eukaryota > Metazoa > Chordata > Testudines > Emydidae > Trachemys > Trachemys scripta. Next base: position 340,002,423 of record NC_048298.1, read on the forward strand.
AATCATATAAGCTATCATTGGAAAGATTATGATTTACTGACTATGATTATCCTATTTGTATGTACGTATCATTTCTGTCTCTGAAGTTAGGAATATTGACTAGGTAACAATTAAAACTGTGTTTACACCTGGAGAACACCCACCAGATATTATGCAATCAGCCTGGATGGGCCATTAGGGAGAACAATAGGAGTTTGAACATGCTAATCTCCCACCTTCCTGAGAAGCTTCCTGGGATGCTGTTTTGATACTGCAGCTTCATGTGTTCATATCACCTGGTACTGGACCCCATCTTGGCCTGCTAGTATTTTTCCAAAAATAGGGCGTGGAGCTCAAACTGGGAAACAGAGCATTCCTGCCCTGTGTAAATCCTATATAAGGCATAGAATTGAGCTGGGCTCTGAGGTGGGAGCTAATGGGAGGTTAAAGGGGGCAGGGAGAATCAATGGGTTTGGAGCAGGTGGGAGGAGGCTGACGTGAGCAGCAATGTCTTGAATAAGCTGGGTGCCTCCCCGGCCATGTCTGACCACAGATAACATCACCCACAGAGTCTGATGGGATGTAGCCACACAAAGGCAAGGCAAGCTTTTGTTCTCTGATGTTCACAACAGTTTTGTCTGAATATTAGAACCAGTCGATATTCACGTTCTTTTTTAATAGTCAATACATGTCATAAGGGCAACATCAGAAATATGATCAAATAACGCGTGTGCCACTGGGCTTCAGCATTTGCACATGCACAGCCTTGGAAGCCTAGCCTTTGATCCTACACACCATTTAAGGGGCAACTCACTATGAATTGTTCCTTTTTTGCGACATGACAACACAAGGGAAAAAGAAGGGGGAAGATTTTATTAAGCCAAACATAGGAATTACCGACATGAACGAGACCAATGGCCCATCTAAACCCGCATCAAGTCACTTATAGTGACCAGTATCCAGTGACCCCCAAAAGGACAATGACGGAAAGCAGGCCCACCTGGAGATTTCCCAACTGAGGCCTTTCCCAGCCCCCATCACCGTGCTCCCTGCCGGCAAGCAAAAAGAGATTAAATGATCATCCAAGGCCACGCAGGCACTCTTTGCCAGAGCTGGGAATTAAACATGGGTTGCCTAAATGCTGAGACTTTGCCTTACCCACAAGACCATCCTTCCTCTTCCCAGCTGCAGGACAGTAGCAGAAAGTTATGACACGGAACTTAAAGAGATCAGAAATTTTCTACTTTTGGTGCTGTCACATGTAAAAACATCCCATCCCTTTGCAGGTGGCTGGGATTTCCATGCGGTAATTCTGCAGAGTTGAAATGAAATAATAAAAGATCAAGCTCACTCGACTGTTCTGGGTTCAGGTCAGGAGTTATTATTATTTTTCAGTCTTTGCCAGTGTACCTGGAATGTGAAGGACACAAAGCAGGACATGATGTGCTTACAGGCTAAAATAGGCCCTTGGAGGTATCTGGTGCATTTGGCCACACTGAAGCCATGCCCCAGCTGTACGGGCCTGGAGTGGGATGGGACACAGCAGCTGGCTATACAGGGATCAGTCACTCAGCACTTAATAATACCTAGCACTTGTCATCAGTACATCTCAAAGTGCTTTAAAAGGCAGTCGGTGTCAGCAGCCCCGTTTTACATATGGGGAAACTGAGGTACGGGGTGATGAAGATACTTGGCCAAGGTCACCCAACAGACCAGGGGCAGAGCCAGGATTAGAACCCAAGTCTTATCCGATGCTCTGTCTGCTAGGTCACACTGCCTCTCCACATGCACCACTGGGTGGGATGCCTGTGGCAGCTGTTTAACCACACTTAGAAATTCTGCACATGAGTTTGAGGCAAGAAGTGAAGCAACTGTCAGGCCGGCATCGTAGCAAGTATCTCAGAATAACTTTACTGAAGTTAGGGCAGTTGGACGGTGAATGGGGAGCATAGCAGCTGTTCTCTACCTAGGGCTACCAGTAGCCATCCAGCGGCTAACCTCTGGGAAATCTTTACATTGTTTTCCCCATTTGCCTTTGATGGAAAATCCCATTGGACGATGGGCCTGACTCTGCCGCAGCCTCGCACCTCATGATGCCTTAAAAACCTGTGCAAAGTGGGTGCAAATGCTACCAGATCTAAAGGGATGCATTTGACACAGGTGTGAATGATGGCACAGATGCAGAGCCAGTGTGACCAAGCCCCCTCAGTCTTTATTTGGGATCGTCTTCCTCTGGAACCTCTGGGCTATCCTCCTGCGGATCTGTTTGGTCTTCACGCTGTACACGATGGGGTTCATCACTGGTGGGACCAGCACATAGACATCGGCCATGAGGACGGGGACGAGGGGAGAGGCACGTTCCTCAAAACGGTGGATCATGGAGATGCCAATCATGGGGATGTAGAAGATCAAGACGGCAGAGATGTGGGAGACGCAGGTGTTCAGAGCCTTGAGGCGCTCCTCCTTGGACACAATGCTCAACACAGTCGTAATGATCATGACATAGGATAGGACAATGAGCAGCGCATCTAAGCCCATCGTGGTGATGACCACAAACAAGCCATAGATGCTGTTGATCGTCCTGTTGGAGCAGGCCAGTTTCATGACATCCTGGTGCAGGCAGAAGGAGTGGGAGAGAACATTGGGAAGACAATACCGCAGTCTCCAGAGGAGAACAGGGATTGGCATTACCATGAGCACGCTCCTCGCCATGAAAGCCAGCCCTATCCTGGCAACAGTGGCATTGGTTAAGATTGAGGCGTATCTCAGGGGCTTGTGAATGGCCACAAAGCGGTCAAAGGCCATGGCCAGCAACACGGCTGACTCCATGACAGAGAAGGTGTGGATGAAGTACAGCTGGGCGAAGCAAGCATCGGCATTAACCTTCCTGGAATTAAGCAGGAAGACGCTTAGCATTGTGGGCAGCGTGGAAGCTGACAGGCCCAGGTCGCTGAGGGCCAGCATGCTCAGGAAATAGTACATGGGCTGGTGGAGGCTTGGATCCACCCGTATAATGAACAGGATGGTGCAGTTCCCCAGGACTGCCACAATATACAAGGAGCACAAAGGGATGGCGAGCCAGCCGTGTGCTTGTTCCAGCCCTGGGATGCCCACCAGGAGGAATACTGCAGGGCTGGCTGAGGTGTGATTGAAAGCTGCCATGTTGCGAGCCCGGGTCACCGACACCGTTGCCTAGAACAAGAAGCAGTTTTGTTATTAAAGCCATGATTGGGTGCCACAGAACCTATTCACAACACAGTACAAGTCCTTGAGCCAAGCTCTTCCCAGGTGTACCTCCACTGATTCCCAAGCAGTTGCTGCAGCGATGAATTCGGGATTCCCTGTTACTGGAGAGAGAGAAAAAAACCACACCTGTTCCCTCTTAGAAAGGCATCTTGTTTAGCTTTGACTAGCTGCAAGGACCTTGCAATCTCTCTTTGTTGTATGAAGTTGTGCATTCTGTGCATCACTTATGATTTCTCCTGAGGCAGCAAAACCCTGCCCTGTCATTGGCTAACTGACTCCATCACTGCTTCTTGGGAATAAGATATCAGAGATGTGTACTTCTAACATACTGCAGCTTCAATCAAGTTAATACATCTCTATCGTCTCATTCCGGAGCTCACATACCTTTCACCAGGGGCCGACTCCTGAGGTCCCTGCTCAGGAAAAACTCCCACTGCAATCCATGGGAGTAAGGGCTCAATGACCACTGAGAGAGGGTTTTGGAGCTGGCCCAGTGACACAGATGAGCCTCATCCTTACCCCTGAAAGACTGTTCAGCATTGGTGGATGGGTGCTGAGTGCGTACAGAACATACACTGGGGGTTCAAAGGGGGGATGCCTGAAGCTAGGCACCCAAATCTGCATTTAGACTCCCAATTAAATCGGCCCTATTGCCAGAGTGAGGAGCGCTCCCAGCTCCCAGTCAGTTCCTGGAGTGAACGTGGCGGGGTTCTTTGTATTATTTGTCTGTGGAGAGCAGTTACTTCCTTCCCTCCCTGCCTCACTGCCTCCAGCACACACCTAAACACCCCCTCCCCCTCACTCTTTCACAGTCCGCGCACACAATTAACTCTTTTCAAACAAAACCAATTTGCATGGAGAATCTGAAACAGCAAGTTCGGCCTCCATTGCAAACTCTTGGTTTCAGTGAGAGCTGCAGATGGGGTCATCCTGGGTGGGCCCAATTCTCCTCTCACATGCTCCAAGCGATCCCACTGAAGTCAAAGGAACTGCACCAATGGACAGGTCCTGCATCAGGGTTCCAAGACCTTGCTTGGGACTTTTGGAGACTACCATCCCAGCAGCAGCTTACACATTTTTCACACACTGTAACATCCTGATTGGCACCAACGTAAGGGAATGGAGATTCAGAACCTCTGAACTGAAACTGACAGCCCCCTGTAGCCCAGTGGGTCAGCTTACCTCTGTTATATTCACTGCTTTGCATTATACAGTACACGCTTTGTTATCCGGCATTTAATATCCAGAAAATTCTGTTAACTGGCATCTGGGGCTGGAGCACTCGTGGGGAAAAGCTGGGGGCCCCGTACTCAGTAACTCCTCCCCCATCCTTCCACAGCTTCTGGAGCACCAGAAATAAGCTCTGGAAGGGAGGAGGAGGAGCTGGGCGGGGTGTTCGGGGGAAGAGGCACGGCGGTTGCAGAGCACCATGACTGGGGGCCGGGAGCACAGCCCCATGGCTGTAGGGGGGATTTTATCCATAGCGACATCAGCCAACCATAGAACATGAACTGACACCAGCTTCTGGAAGGTTTCCATCGGACCATCTGACCGCAAGGGTGCCATGATAATGAATTAATGTATATGATAATGGGGTGAAATCATAAATACACTAACCTATAGAAGAAGGACACCTTAACATTGGTAAGGGAACAATATATGTATAAGGAAGAGGGGAGAAACCCCTATGAAATTTGCATTAGACATGATATCATCAGCATAACACGAGTCATTACAAAACCTAAATTTACCATACTAATTTCCCCCTACTGTTACTCACACCTTCTTCTCAACTGTTTGAAATGGGCCACCCTCATTACCACTACAAAAGTCATTTTCCCTCCCTTGGTATTCTATTCTTAATTGAATTGTCTCGTTAGACTGACTCCCCACCTGGTAAGGCAACTCCCATCTTTTCGTGTACTATGTATAATGTATAAATATACCTGCGACTGTATTTTCCACTCCATGCATCTGTTGAAGTGGGTTCTAGCCCATGAAAGCTTATGCCCAAATAAATTTGTTAGTCTCTAAGATGCCACAAATACTCCTCATTGCATCCCAGGGCAGCAGGGGAGAGAGAAGTAGACCTTGGGAGGGGCAGAGTGATGGCCACTGGTAAAGATGAGAATGGTGACGGTGATGAGGAAGATAATGGCTAACATTTCAGGTTGTTCTGCAAGCATCTTCACTTCCTCTCTCCTTAGATTTACTCCTGCACAGCCTTCAGATTCATCTTCCTAACTGGAGTTTCTCCTTCTGACTTATTGTCTGAATTCGCTGTTGGAGACCGAGCGAGCAGCGCAGTCTGCTGAATGGTTTTCTGTGTTCTTAGTGTACGTGACTGGCAGTTGTATCAACGCTCTTCAATGATGTGCACAAATCTGGAGTCAAGCCAGTCTGCAAATCTGGTGTCAAACCAGGAAAGACAATGGCATTGTTCCAGATTTACACCAGTGTAGGTGAGATCAGAATCTGACCTCTATTTTTATATCAGTGTAAAATCACTGCTGGTAACATCTGTGGGTGACACAAAGATTTGTGGGGCCAGGGCCAGCTCCAGTCACCAGCACAGGAAGCAGGTGTTCGGGGCGGTCAATGGAGAGGGCTGGCACGTCCGGTCTTCGATGGCAATTCGGCGGCGGGTCTCTCAGTCCCACTCGGAGGGAAGGACCAGCCGCCGAATTGCTGCCGAAGAATGAAGCGGCGCGGTAGAGCTGCCGCCAAACTGCCGCCAATCATGTTTTTTTTTTTTTTTTCTGTTCGCCGCTTGGGGCGGCGAAGAAGCTGGAGCCAGCCCTGGGTGGGGCAGTAAATAACGAGGACAGGCCACCATCCCACAGAGCCATCCGGGCAATCTGGGCCCATTCGAACAACATGCATTTGAATACCGCCAAAGGCAAAGACAGACATCTCGGACCAAGGAATGCAGGCAGACCTACTGAACGGGGGACTATATCCTGGGAGGCAGTGACTCTGAAAGGGATTATGGAGTCATAGTGGACAAGCGACTGAGCATGAGGTCCAGGGTGATGCTAGGGATGATGCGATCATTGGATATATGAACAGGGGGTAGTGACCAGGGAGGGGATTTTACCTCTATTGGGCATTGGTGAGACCGACACTGAGATGTTGCATCCAGCTCTGGTGCCCTCATTTTAAAAAGGATGTTGACAAATTAGAGAGGGTGTCGAAAAGAGCCACCTAAATGATTTGAGGGACAGAGAAAATGCCTCACGTGAGAGACTTAAAGAACTCAGTCTGTTCATCGTATTGAAAAAGAGAGAAGGGTAAGGACCCTTCTGGGGAGAACATGAAGGCTACTAATTAGCTCTTTAATCTAGCGGAGAAACACAGAAGCTGAATTCAGACAAGTAGAAATCAGAAATTATTCACGATTTTTAAAAAGGGATGGAGATGAACCATTGGAACAAACTCACAAAGGAAGTGATGAATTGTCCATCTCTCAATGTCTTCAGACCAAGACCGGACACCTTTCTGGAAGGTGTTTTAGCCAAGCAAATGTTTTGATTTAGTCAAATGCAAGTTATTGGACTTATTAAAAGGGTAACTGGATGCTAGACAGAAGGACACACTGGATGATCTAAAGGTTCCTTGTGGCCTTAACACTAAGAATCAAGTCATAATCTGCCAGATATTAGATCCTGTGTGTTCCCATCCCCAGCTGTAAACTCTCCTAGCCAGACGCTATAAGTCTGATGCAGGAATTACCATGTGAAATTCTACAGTTTGGGATAGGCAGGAGGTCAGACCAGATTATTGTTTATAATAAATGTTGATCTCACTCTGTTTGATATTAGACCAGATATTCGACCAGACTAGATGCGAATGATCACGACCTTATTTCATTTGCTATGTGAACACAGAATATATTCCTGACCAGTGAGATGTGCACACTGGGTATCTTGTGGACGCAGTGCTCTTCTGCAGTGGGATCATGGGACGCACATGGGGGAACCCTGATTTCAGACATTCAGGTGAAACTCTAAGTAGCAGGCTTGAGAATTGACACTGCATAAAGAATTTCCTCGCAGTCCCTTTTCAAGCTTTCCGAGTGCTTGACCTTCCCTTAAGCATCTTAATACATTAATTAAGCCTCACGATACACCTGTGGGGCTGGTGAGTCAGTAGCATTAATCCCACTTTTAGAACTCTACAAGATTCAAGGTATTCTGGGGCAGCTTCTCCCTTCCATCACACTACTATAAATCTGGAGTCAAACCAGGAAAGACAAGGTTAGATGTACCCCAGTGTAACTGAGCTCAGAATCCAACCAATGTATTGCACAGACCCATGTATTGCACCAGAGGAACCGACATACTCACCAAATTCAGGCATGAACAGAGAGGAGGAAATGGGGATGGTCTTCACCAGACAGGGATGAGATGCACTGTAGGGTTTTCATGCAGAGCATGCAGTGCCTGTCAGGCTCTCCCTGTGGTACTGTTATATGGGTTCCCTCATCTCCAGGGGTTGCTGATCATCTGGGAACAAAACATTTCTGTGTGTTCTTTAACCCTATAAGTGCTGCACACCAAGCACCAGACTCTTAGCTAGTGTTAATCAGCATAGCTCCATTGACCTCCATGGAGCTGCACTGAATTACATGAGTTCAGGACCTGGCCCAGTGACATGAGTGGTGCTACACTTGTGTACACCAGCTAAGGATCTGGTCCTTGGAGCTCAACAGAACTACATCAATTTACACCAGCTGATGATCTGATCCATTGATATCACTGGAGCTAGGCCGATTTCCACCAGTTGAGTATCTGGTCCATTGACATCAGTGATGCTACACCCGTTTACACCAGCTGAGGATCTGGACCCAAACTATTAAACCATCATAATGGCATCTATGTCCTTTAATGTGCTATGTTCTTAGTTGTCAATTCTCAGTGTTCTTCTCCAATCTCCACTCCTGCAACCTTCTCTATTTGATAAACTGGTTTTGAAACATTTAAGCTCCCACATAAACATCTGTCCACTTCTAAAGCTTCTGGAGAGCTCTGGCCTGTGCATTTAGCTCCCACAAGCCAATGTGTTCTTTTCCATTTCATTTAACTTTTTTCACCTGCCTCCTCACGTCCCATGATTCAGCTAGGATTGGGACTGGAAGTACAGAGACCATTTGGCCTGGGGACATCCACAGTTAAAAGCAAGGCCCAGTGAGCTTGAGCTAAAATACCAGAGGCTTTAGCTGAGATCTGTAATTGACCTATATCATCAGGATCAGGCACAGAGTGAAATGTAACACACACTGTCCCGTGTGTTATACAAGCTCTCCCCTTCTTGGGGCTTAGTTTTCCTAATGCCGAAATTAGCAATAATAAAACAAAGTTCAGCTCAAACCTCCTCTATTGGTTGGTATATTCATATGGATCCTCACTCCTGGCTGCTCAGCCCACACCCTATATCCTCTCTTCCCACAGAACCCCTCCCTGCTCTGAAACAAAGGAAGACATTTGCTCCTGGTTCAAATGTAGTCCCAAATTTCTAGGGCAATTACCTTTCAACAGCACTGGTACATTCATAGATTTTAATACCAGAAGTGGCCAGAGGGACAGGGGAGGAAGGAGCAGAGAGAGACAATGAGAGTGGAAAGGGAGGAGAAATACTGGGGCGAGTGGAGGAGCAGGGAGAGAGAAAGCAAGAGGGGCAGGCGATTAAGTGGGGGCAGTAAGGGTGATAAGGAAGGAAGGGAGAAGGCTAGAAGGACAGGGAGAGACAGAACAGCAGTAGAGATTCACTGGAGCTCCTGCCAAGCAGACACAGGAAGACCCGCATGTCTGTTGGCACGTTTAAGGTTGGGATTGAAACCTGAAATGCTCACATATGAATTGGAGATGGCAACTGCCCTCTAAATGTTCAAAAAACAGAATATTGCCTTGTCTCTCTAATATCCTGTAGCCAACACGGTTACAAGGACACTGCACACACAAAACAGAAGGCAGTTGAAAAGTCCAGCAATAGTAAAAATAATAAATTAATAATTACTGCTAGGATCACATTGTTTTTCTGTCAATCTCATGAGCTTTGTGGGGGTGGGAGTGTGCGGGGGAATCTGTCCCATGGATTTTGAATGTTTTGGGTTGACAATAATGAGAGACAACTTCACTGACGAATTCCAATCCATGAGTGTTCCTATACACAGGGGCTGTGAGCAGGTGAGGCATGGGTGGGAAGGATTAGGCCAAGGGATCAAAGTCTATTAATCTTCCCATCCTGCCCCAGAAGGAGGCTGCACCACCTGGTGAGCTATGGGGTTGCAGCAGCCTCTGAGAAACAAATGTGAGCTTCCTCCATGGCCAGGGCCGGCTCCAGGTTTTCTGCCGCCCCAAGTGGTGAAAAAAAAAAGCCGGTCGGCGGCACTTCGGCAGCAGCTTTATCGCACCGCTCCATTCTTTGGCAGCAGTTCGGTGGCGGATCCTTCACTCCTTCTTCCTCTTCGGCGGCACTTCAGTGGGAGCGCAAAGAGGAAGAGAGGGACTGAGGGACCCGCTGCCGAATTCCTGCCGAAGACCCGGATGTGCCACCCCTTTTGATTGGCTGCTCCAAGCACCTGCTTCCTTAGTTGGTGCCTGGAGCCGTCCCTGTCCATGGCCTGTCCTGTGCTCACCTGCCCAGGATCCAGATCAGGTATGAAGTCTGTGGTGTGCTTGAAAACTGTGGTGGAATTGTGGACTGTCACTTTAATTTCAAAGGGGTTTACTAGTCCCGCTTGTAGGAAAAGAGTTCTGTAGGGAAGCGAGAGATCTGAGTAACTAGAGTAAGATGAGGTAAGTTGGGCATGACTGCCTTAGGGAGCAGCCTGTTTTGTCTCTCTCTGCTTTGGGGTTCTTCTGTGTGAGGACTCTGAATTCTAAGAAACAAAGCAGGGATACACTGCAATCTTCCAGTAAGAGGATTTTTTGTTGTCAGACAAAAATGATGGTTGTAGTCCATTAAGGTTGCAGCAGAACTTATCCTCTCCACCCTTGTACAAACAGAAAGAAAAAGTTCCAGGGTGTGTCGGTCAATTACAGAATGACTATGAGCCGCCAATGTGATGCAGCTCTGAGACAGGCTATTGCAATCCTGGGATGCATCAGGCGAGGTATTTCCAATAGAGACAGGGAAGTGTTATTGCCATTGTAGAAGGCATTGGTGAGACCTCATCTGGTGCAGTTCTGGTATCTAATGTATAAGAAAGTTGAATTCAAACTGGAACAGGTGCAGAGAAGGGCTATGAGGATGATCAGAGGAGTGGAATACCTACCTAAACTTGGATTTTTCTAGCATGGAATTTCTGTCCATACAGATTCTATGGTACAGTTTAGATTTTTACTTTAGTTGATTCAACACATTCTTTCACATATAGTACCACTTCCACAGCAGCACAATCTATTCTGTCATTCCTATATATCTTGTACCATAGTATTACTGTGTCCCATTGATTATTATTTTTCTGCCAAGTTTCTGTGATGCCTATTATAGCAATATCCTCATTTAATACTAGGCGCTCTAGTTCACCCATCTTAGCATTTAGACTTTTAGCTCTTGTATATAAGCATTTGTACATTTTGTCAATATGCAGTTGCTTGCATGTCTGTCTTATACTTTAATGGGACTCATTCATGTTTGACTGTTGCTTGCTAACTCCTATTTATAGAATCTTAGAAGTGTGGGACTGGAAGGGACCTCAGCAGATCATCTAGTCCAGCCTCCTGCACTCAAGGCAGGACTAAGCAATAACTAGACCATTCCTGGCAGGCTATCTATACTATCCCTGATTTAATCTGTTCTTAAAAATCTCCAGTTACAGAGATTTCACCACCTCCCTAGCTATTTGTTCCAGTGCTTAACTACCCTGACAGTTGGAAAGTTTTTCCTAATGTCCAACCTAAGCCTCTGTTGCTGCAATTTAAGTCTATTGCTTATTGTCCTATCCTCAGAGGTTAAAGAGAGAAAAAAATCACCCTCCTTCTTGTAACAGCCTTTTATGTACTTGAAAACTGATATCATGTCTGGAACTTTTCAGCTTGGAAAAGAGATAGCTAAGGGGGGATATAATAGAGGGCTATAAAATCATGACTAGTGTGGAGAAAGTAAATAAGGAAGTGTTATTTACTCCTTCTTGTAACACTTGAATTAGGGATAACCAACTGAAACTAATAGACAGCAGGTTTAAAACAAATAAAAGGAAGTATTTTTTCACACAACACACAGTCAACCTGTGGAACTCCTTGCCAGAGGATATTCTGAAGGTCAAGACTGTAACAGGGTTCAAAAAAGAACTAGATAAATTCATGGAGGATGTGTCCATCAATGTGGATAGTGACATCATCACTTGACCCTCACTCCCTTCACAACTCAACACCTGGAAACATGTCACAAGAAAAAAGACTGAATTGGGGAGTTGGTCCCAGCCTGAGCGTGGAAGATCTGTGATCTGCTTCTATTATTTAAGAGGGTTAGACATTGCTTGATTCAAATCCTGTCTAGTTTATAGATCTCAGATTATGTTTTTAACTTTTATTTCTTAGATAATCAACTTTGATCTGTACAGTTACTACTTATAATCACTTAAAATCTATCTTTTTCTAGTTAATAAATCTGTTTTATATTTTATCTAAGCCAATGTATTTTGCAGGTTGGGGAAATCTGCTCAGAAACAAGAGCTGGTGCATGCCCTCTCCATATTGAGAGAGGGGCAGACTAGATAATAAATTTACAATGGTCAGGCTTCTGACCAGGGCAAGATGTACAGCTCTGAGGTCCTAGGTTGGGGAACTGGGGGAATTGGCTGGAGTCTCTCTAATGTTGGTTCATGAGTAGCTGACAAAAGCATTCATGTAACTCAGCTGGGTGTGTCCCTGCCTGTGGACGGCTGTGTAAATGCAGGATCTGGAGAGGTTTAAAGCTTGTCACAGCATCACAATGTGAGAGGGATTGATAAGACAGAGGGCTCAACGGTACCCCAATTTGAGTTTGCACCCCAGGGAACCCATCACAACAATGCAGTGACCTGTTTGCTAAGCAGCATATATGGTGTTGAGCAACTAACATCAGTGATCTGAGATCTGCTCTAGCTGCCCATCATCTTTTGGGTGGAATTTAAGATATTCGTATTGACCTACGTAGGACCTGGTATCTACGAGATCATCTATCTTTCTCTTTCTCCCCAGGCGATACTCTCCTTGTGACTGGCAGAAGCGCGTCAGCTGGAGCCCCCTCTGTTTAAAAGTTGGAAGATTTCCAATTCAACTTTAGAACCCAAATGACCCCTCTGCTGCAAAGGAACTGGAACAAGGCTGGGTACTTGACCCACTGCCTCCAAACCTTGGAGATAGGTCTCGTTCCTAGACAGGCCCCCAAACTGCAAAATACATGGGCACTAATCAGCACTCTCACGAGAGAGTGGGGGGCATTATTAGTCATTTTGATAGACAACCAATCAATGATCAGAAGGTGTGCCATGTGGGCTTATTTGACCAATCATTCACCAAATCCTTTTGGCTAACAAATGCACTTGTAGGTTGGTTTCCAAACAAATAAAAGGGTTCACTCTGCCTGAGAAGTGTTTGGAACTAGGTACTCACTTCACCTGGCAGGAATGGGCTGTCAGTGGAAAGACAAAACAATACAGATCTAAAATTCTCTGGGTGACTGGGAACGGCTAGAAAAGACCACTACAATGGACATATACAACAGTGGTGTCTTGAATGGGTCTTTCCAACAAATTTATTTATTTCAACCAAAGGTTATTGGGCTTGAGGCAGGAATTACTAGGTGTAATTCAATAATCTATTATACAGAAAGTTAGATTAGATCATTATGTCCCTTCTAGGTTTATAATCTATAAAGATGAGTATGGCAGATGGTGGGAAGCAGTTTAACAGAAGGCTTCATGGTTTGCAAATTTTATTAAAGAATGGCATATTAAGGAAGGATTTCAACAAATAAGTAAATATTAATAACAATTATTTACAATAAAGAGCAAGGTAACAATGCTGAAAAATTACATTTTATTACGGAGGCATCAGTAGCAAAGCCATAGTTAAAGATGAGTCCAGTTTTGACATTAGAGCAGCGATACAACTTCTGTATGTATGAAAATCACAGTGTAGCCTCAGTCAACACTTATTCTCTGAGTGCAGAATGAGTTTCCAGAGAATTTACAAGTCAACCTGCTAGTTAGTTTATGAATGAATGCATGTAATCTTTCTCCCTTAAAACTCTGTCTTCCTTATATGTATTCCACTGAACACCCCCCCATGTCCCTGTATGAAACGGGATACCATATTCATGAAGGAGAAGCTCTAAGGGCATAAGTTTTACTGACTGGAATTTTGTGGGGTGAACACTAAAATCTTTCCTTTTGGGAGAGTCATAAAAATAGAGTTCAGGGTAGCATAAAATCCCTCCTGAGCAGCTGTGCTGAATCCTTACCTGTAAGGGGTTAAGAAGCTCAAATAACCTGGTTGGCACCTGACCAAAAGGACCAATAAGGAAAGAAGATACTTTCAAATCTTGGCAGGGAGGTTTTGTTTGTGCTCTCTTTGTTGTTCCCTCTCTAGATCGAGAGCAAGACCAGGCAGTAAAAACATCTCCTGGAAACATATCTGAAACGAGCATCTAAGATTACAAAAATTGTAAGTAAGGGCAAGGAAATGTGTTAGATTATCTTTTGTTTTAGCTTGTGAATTTTCCCTATGCTAAAAAGGAGTTTTATTCCTGTTTTTTGTAACTTTGAAGCTGAGCCTAGAGGGGAATCCTCTGAGTTTTCAATCTTTTTATTACTCCGTAAAGTTACCTTCCATCCTGATTTTGCAGGTGTGATTCTTTTACTTTTTCTTTAAGTAAAGTCCTTCTTGTAAGAGCCTGATTGATTTTCAGTGTCCTAGAGACAAAGGTCTGGTCGGTACTCACATTATTCTCAGGCGTCCCTCTGCAGGAAAGGGGGTGAAGGGGCTTGGGGGAATATTTTGGGGGAACAGGGACTCCAAGTGACCGTTTTCCTGAAATTTTGTCTATATCACTTGGTGGTGGCAGCAATACCATCCAAGGACAAGGAAATTAATTGTACCTTCGGGAAGTTTTATCTAAGCTAGTGGAATATAAACTTAGGGGGGTATTTCATGCGGGTCCCCACATCTATACCCCACAGTTCAGAGTGGGGAGGGAACCCTGACAGGGAGTCTGTAACCAGAGTTGCTAGAGGGGCTATACTGAGAATACTCAATCAGGGATAACTGCAAGGAATAGGGTAGACAATCTCCAAAACTGGTGGCTTATTCTTATAATTAGATTCACTGAACCAGTAAAAAAAAACAGCTTCTATAATACTTGACTGGTTTCCAAGAAGCCAAAATACAGTTTCCTTTAAGCAATCCAGCCTTTGGCTCCCACCCAGACAACCAAGTCAATATATTGATGGTTATTTAAAATCTTATTCACCATCTATAAAGTTCTACCACTCCCAAGAGAAGTTCTACTGCTACCAAGAGATTGGACACATTACACACCAGGTAAATGAATATTTCAGATCTTACCCAAATATACACTTACAGTCAATTCTTATTAACTAATGTATTTATTTAAAAGAAAAAGAAAGAGAGTTATTGTGGTAAAAAATCATTATACATACAGATATGAATCAAGTTCTTAGGTCAGTTTCATAGCAGATATGGTGAGGCGGCTGATTTGTAGAAATCCTTCTGGAATTCATGGAAAAAGTCATAGTACAGTAGGTAGTCCATGTGCAGCATTAGTTCAAATTCTCCCATAAGAATTTCAGGGATAATCCAGAAGTCCTCAGTCTTGTGACTTGAACTTCCCCTGACAAAGTTTAAGCAGATCTGAGATAGCAAGGATCAGGCCTCAAAATCTCTTTATAACTGAAGTTCAGCTGATTAGCCTCTTGTCTGCAAATAATCACTACAGGCATTCCTTGAACAAAGAATGGGTAATGTCCATGGTTGCTCTGAAGTAAATCTCTATTTCCTAGGCATACACCAATAACTAGATGCATTGATTAGCAAGGCAATTAACCATTCAAACATTTCCTTGGTAATTTACTACAAACCTCAAAAAGAAATAAAGACAATGATATTACTACACTACAAGTTTCATCTAAATGTTAATATCTCCTTTTCAGCTATGAATCAATGGAATATAGTAATGAAACATTAAAGACAGGAACTGAAATTTAGCATCTGCAAGCTAATTAAATCACATCGTTGAACTTCTAATAAGATATAGGTAAACCCAGATGAATACGAATAGTATCTACTTCTGATTCTCTAACATTACAGGGATACATTTCAAGATCTCTAGTCTATTTACCATGGCTTTGCTAAATATCTACAAGGAATGTCCCTGTTTACCAATTCAATACTTTCCTAATATGTCCATAAAGGTTGCTTTTAGTTCAACCAGCCTGCTGGTTGCTTAATCCTTTTTGGCTCAGTGTGACAGAACCAACTCAGTGCTCCCATTGGAGCCTGTTAGTTGAATAGTTTTGAAAGATCTTCATGATCCGTTTACGAAGCTCCTTAGTTTTTATGCTGTACACAATGGGATTGAGCACTGGGGGGAGGAGGAGGTGGAGATACGACAGAAGAATTTGACTCTGAGGAAGAGCCTTGTTCTCGAACCTGTGAATCATAGACAAACTGATCAGCGGGGTGTAGAAAAGCAGGGTGGCACAGATGTGGGAGAAACAGGTGTTCAGAGCCTTGAGACGTTCTTGCCAGGATGTGATACTCTGCACAGTCTTAAAGATCATGATGTAAGACAAAACTATGAGCACTGAGTCTAATCCCATAGAAGAAAGGACAACAAACAAACCATAGAAGCTGCTGGGTGTAGTATCTCCACAGGCCATCTTCATAACATCTGGATGTAAACAATATGAATAAGAGAGAGGTTGAATCTTGCTGTATGGCAACCTCTTGAGAAGAATGACAGCAGGGATATGCAGACCACTACCTCTGATTATTATCACCAGCCCTATGTTTCCTATCCTACCACTGGTTAAAGTCGAAGCATATCTCAGCGGGTAGCGTATTGCAACAAAGCGGTCAAATGCCATGGCTAATAGTACAGAGGATTCCATAATGGAAAAAGTGTGAATAAAGAAAAGTTGGGTCAGACAGACATCAATGCCAATTTCTCTGGTGTTAAATATGAAGACACTGAGCATTGTTGGCAAGGTGGAAACAGATAAGCCAAGGTCGGTGACAGATAACATAGAAAGGAACAAGTACATGGGCTGATGGAGATTCTGCTGTGTCTTGATCACAAACAGAATCAGACCGTTTCCTAAAATTGCAATGAGGTACATGGAACAGAAAGGGATGGAGATCCAAGGGCCACCAGCTTCCAGCCCTGGGATGCCTGCCAGGAGGAACATTGCAGGACTGATGTTGGTTTTGTTGCAGGTTGGCATGATGTGCAGGGGTAGGGGGTGGTTCTGGTCAGTTTACCATACCACATTCCCTACAATTAAAAAGAACATTATTAAAAATATGTGAGACCATGACAGAAAATATGGCTCTTCCTGCCACCGCTCTACAGACAGTTTGGAGTCAGTACCTTGATTAAAAACCCTTGTGGTACTCACAGATCCCCCGATCAGTTATAAAACTCCATTACTAATAATATCCTGTGCTTGCATAGAGCTTTGCATTCATAAATCTCAAAGTTCTTTACAAAAGATCCCAAGTGTCCATGGGTCTGATTCAAAGCCCGTTGACACTCATGGGAAGGGTGACATAGATCCTCATTTAACTGAGGGGGAAACTAAAGCATTGAACAGGTAAGCAACTTGTGCAAGGCCATGCAGGAAATCAGTGACAGAACTCAGGTCTCCAGGTTCTCAGCTGAATGCCCCTTCACTAGATGGAACTTAGAATATGAAGAGTTGTATGAACTCAAATTGTTAAATGGAACATAAGAAAAGCAGAAGTATCTGAAGAAGTGAGGTTCTTACCCACGAAAGCTTATGCTCCCAATACTTCTGTTAGTCTCAAAGGTGCCACAGGACCCTCTGTTGCTTTTTAAAGAAAAGCAGAGTTGACCTGAACCAAAACACTGGATCAGAATACCCCTGCACTCTGGAACAAGGTTTCAGTCTGAATCTGGATCTCAACTCTTGAGCTTGTATCCATCTTAAAAAAGTAAATGGTTTAGCTATTTTAAAATCTTCTGAGAGGAAAACAATGATGTGGATTGTGAATGGTGCATGGGCTGAGAAGCATTTGTACAAACTACTCAGTTATGACTGAGAGTGACCCAAGGGAGGCTGTGGCAGAACAGGGAACAAAACCCAGCTCTGCTGTGTTTTAGCTATAAACACCAGCCTTCAGCTTCTGTTGTACATGATGTTATTGTTGGAGGGAGAGGGAGCCACTGAAAACTGTGAATGTCGGCAATGTGCTGTCTTCATTCAAGATGCCTCCTTTGCTCACTCTTGGTGAAATCCACCCCTGTGGAGAGAGTCAACACATGGCCCATGCACCACTTACATTCCTCAACCTGGAATTTTGCCATGTGCACCAGTTTACTGTGCAAAAACCCCTATCCTCAGGTGTGTGCATACTCCTAGGGTCATCAACTGGCCAAACTGGCCCTTACTCATGCAAAACCCTCATTGAGATTAAGTTCTGTTGGAACAAAGATAAAGAGCTTGATTATCCCACTTAGGGTATCCCAGCAGACACTCCGGGAGGTGTTATATGCCAAGCAAGCACCATGCCTCTGGAAGCTGTAGGAAGCACAGGGAGTGTATGTTTCTCTTTCAGAGGTTACAGCACAGTCTCCCATCAGCTACAAACTATGATCAGATTATTCAGTATTTGCCAATCCGTGGTTACTTGCACCCCTTCCTGTTAAGTGTCTGGTGCTAGTCACTGTCAGTCAGGTTATGAGTTTAGCTAGACCACTGTTGGATGTGGTATTGCCATTCCTAGGTTCCTTGTCACCATACACAGCTGCACGCAAGCCAATGGCACTCACGGAAAAGTGCCACACGGAGTTAAAAACACAAGCTCACTTTCACTGGGATTTGGATTCCTCGCTCCTGAAAATTCCACCCTACACGGGTAATGTTTGCACTACTGTTTGCAACCTTAGATTGCAGGCGCCAGAAGGCAGGGATCTGTCTTTCTAGTGGTTTGGGTTCTGAATAAAATAACAAAAAATGACGCTGATAATAAAAATGTGCATTTCTCATTGGTTAAAGATTAAACGTTTCAAGCAGTTGAGACCAGTTGAGACTGCTATTAATAGAAGTGAAATCAATGCAATATGAACAGTGCACTTACCAAGCCACTAAAATAGAAGCTGGAAGAGTGTCAATCATCTACTCCTGAGGAAGCAGAGATTGAACGCTCTGCGCAGAAACATTCCCTCTTTCTGTCAGACACGCAGTGTGGAAGTATTTATAGAGCACCTGGTAAAAGCTCTTGAGGATCAGTTAATCAACTGGGAATCACCATGGATCGCACTGTTGCATGTTTTATCTCTACCAGCACAAATGGAAAATACTTCAAAGGTAAACGATTTGAAGTATTTCTACACTGACTCAGTTTTTCACTGGTGCAGCTTCCAGGATTAAGGGGTAACTCAATTCACAGAATGTTTTGGAATATTCAGCAATCGTCCATCTCAGAGCTGGTTTAAATGATGTAACTATGTGAGTCAGGGGATTGGCACTTACCTGCTCTCGGTCAGGATTTGAGGCTGCATTTTTTTTTTCTCAAAGAGAAGTTAGTTCTTGTGAAAGGTGCCAGACTGACAGACCTGGAGCTGCCTGTGCTTTATTGAGCCAAAATATCATGCGTACTGTTATGGAATCATAAAACTAGAAGGCACCTTGAGAGGTCATCTAGTCCAGTTCCCTGCACTCAATGCAAAACTATGTATTATCTAGACTATCCCTGACTGGTATTTGTCCAACCTACTCTGAAAAATCTGAAATGATGGAGAATCTGCAACCTCCCAAGGCAATTTATTCCAGTGCCTAACTACCTTGACAGTTAGGAAGTTTTTCCTAATGTCCAACCTAAATCTCCCTTGCTGCAATTTAAGCCCATTGTTTCTTGTCCTATCCTGAGAGGTTAAGGAGAATATTTTTCTCCCTCCTCCTTGTAACAAGCTTTTATGTACTTGAAAACTGTTATTATGTCCCCTCTCAGTATTAAGAACATAAAAATGGCCATACTAGATCAGACCAAAGGTCCATCTAGCCCAGTATCCTGTTTTCCAACAGTGGCCAATGCCAGGTGCCCCAGAGGAAATGAACATAACAGGTAATCATCAAGTTATCCATCCCCTGTTACCCATTCCCAGATTCTGGCAAATAGAGGCTAGGGACAACATCCCTGCCTATCCTGGCTAATAGCCACTGATGGACCTATCCTCCATAAATTTATCAAGACTGTTATAGTCTTGGCCTTCACAATATCCTCTGGCAAGGATTTCCACAGGTTGACAATGTGTTGTGTGAAAAAATACTTGTTTTAAACCTACTGCTTATTAATTTTATTTGTTGGCCTCTAGTTCTTGTATTATGAGAAGGAGTAAATAACACTCCTTATTTACTTTCTGCACACCAGTCATGGTTTTATAGACCTCTATTATATCCCCCCTTAGTCATCTCTTTTCCAAGCTGAAAAGTTCCAGTCTTATCAATGTCTCCTCATACAGTGTCTGTTGCATGCCCCTAATATTTTTTCTTGCCCTTTTCTGAGCCTTTTCCAATTCCAATATATATTTTTTGAGATGGGGCAACCACATCTGCACGCAGTATTCAAGATGTGGGAGTACCAGAAATTTATATGAAGGCAATATGATATTTTCTGTCTTATTATCTTCCCTTTCTTAATGATTCCCAACATTTTGTTCACTTTTTTGACCGCCGCTGCACATTGGGTGGATGTTTTTCAGAGAACTGTCCACAATGACTCCAAGATCTCTTTCTTGAGTGGTAACAACTAATTTAGATTCCATCATTTTATATATATATAGTTGGAATTATGTTTTCCAATGTCCATTACTTTGCATTTATCAACATTGAAATTCATCTGCCATTTTGCTGCCCAGTCACCCAGTTTTGAGAGATCCTTTTGTAGCTCTTCCAGTCTGCCTGGGGCTTACCTAACTTGAATAGTTTTGTGTCTTCTGCAAATTTTGCCACCTTACTGTTTACTCCTTTTTCCAGATCATTTATGAATATATTAAATAGGACTGGGCCCAGTAAAGACCCCTGGTGGACACCACAATTTACCTCTTTCCATTCTGAAAACTGACCATTTATTCCTACCCTTTGTTTCCTACCTTTAAACCAGTTACCAATCCATCAGAGAACCTTCCCTCTTATCCTATGAGTGCTTACTTTGCTTAAGAGCCTTTGGTAAATAACCTTGTCAAAGGCTTTCTGAAACTCTAAGTATGCAAAATCCTCTGGATCCCCCTTGTCCACATGCTTGTTGACCCCATCAAAGAATTCTAGTAGATTGGTGAGGCATGATTTCCCTTTACAAAAAACATGTTGACTCTTCCCCAACAAATTATGTTCATCTATGTGTCTGACAATTTTTTTCTTTACTTTAGTTTCAACGAGTTTGCCCATGACTGAAGTCAAGCTTACTGGACTGTAATTGCTGGGATCACCTCTGGAGCATTTTTAAAAATTGGTGTGACCTGAGCTGTCCTCAAGTCATTTGGTACAGAAGCTGATCTAAATGATATGTTACAGATGTCAGTTAGTAGTCCTGAAATTTCACAGTCCTGCAGGATTCCTTAGAATCATAGAATCATAAGACTAGAAGTAACCTCGAGAGGCCATCAAGTCCAGTTCCCTGCACTCATGGCAGGATCAGTACTATCTAGAACAGTAGTTCTCATATTAGGGCTGCCGCTTGTTCAGGTAAAGCCCCTGGCGGGCCAGGCCAGTTTGTTTACCTGACACGTCTGCAGGTTCAGCCGATCGCCGCTCCCATTGTATTCACAAGTTTTTCCTAACGTCCAACCTAAACCTAATTTGCTGTAATTTAAACCCATTGCTTCTTGTCCTATCGTCAGAGGGTAAGGAGAATAATTTTTCTCCTTCCTCCTTGAAACAACCTTTGAGGTACTTGAAAACTGTTCTCATGTCCCCTCTCAGTCATCTCTTTTCCAGACTAAACAAACCCAGTTCTTTCAATCTTCCCTCATGGGTCATGTTTTCTAGACCTTTGTCCACATCTTTCCTGAAATGTAGCACCCAGAACTGAGCATAATAGTCTAGTTGAGGCCTAATCAACATGGAGTAGAGGGGAAGAATTACTTCCCATGTCTTGCTTACAACACTCTTGCTAATACATCTCAAAAGGATGTTCACTTTTTTTTGCAGCAGTGTTACATTGTTGACTCATATTTAGCTTGTGGTCCACTATGTCCCCCAGATCCCTTTCTGCAGTACTCCTTCCTAGACAGTCATTTTCCATTTTGTATGTGTGCAACTGATTGTTCCTTCCTAATTGGAGTACTTTGCATTCGTCCTTATCTAATTTCATCCTATTTACTTGAGACCATTTCTACGGGTTGTCCAGATAATTTTGAATTTTAATCCTCTCCTGCAAAGCATTTGCAACCCCTATCAGGTTGATATTGTCCGCAATCTTTATAAGTGTATTCTCAATGCCATTACCTAAATCACTGATGAAGATATTGAACAGAACTGGACCCAGAAACTTGTTCTTTCCCTATTTTAGCATCTGATCCATAAGAACATAAGAACATAAGAATGGCCGTACTGGGTCAGACCAAAGGTCCATCTAGCCCAGTATCCTGTCTACTGACACTGGCCAATGCCAGGTGCCCCAGAGGGAGTGGACCAACAGGCAATGATCAAGTGATCTCTCTCCTGCCATCCATCTCCATCCTCTGAAAAACAGAAGCTAGAGACACCATTCCTTACCCATCCTGGCTAATAGCCATTAATGGACTTAACCACCATGAATTTATCCAGTTCTCTTTTAAATGTTGTTATAGTCCTAGCCTTCACAACCTCCTCAGGCAAGGAGTTCCACAAGTTGACTGTGCGCTGCGTGAAGAAGAACTTCCTTGTATTTGTTTTAAACCTGCTGCCTATTAATTTCATTTGGTGACCACTAGTTCTTGTATTTTGGGAATAAGTAAATAACTTTTCCTTATCCACTTTCACCACATCACTCATGATTTTATATACCTCTATCATATCCCCCCTTAGTCTCCTCTTTTCCAAGCCGAAGAGTCCTAGCCTCTTTAATCTCTCCTCATGTGGGACCCATTCCAAACCCCTAATCAATTTACTTGCCCTTTTCTGAACCATTTCTAGTGCCAGTATATCTTTTTTGAGATGAGGAGACCACATCTGTACGCAGTATTCGAGATGTGGGCGTACCATCGATTTATATAAGGGCAATAATATATTCTCAGTCTTATTCTCTATCCCCTTTTTAATGAACCCTAACATCCTGTTTGCTTTTTTGACCGCCTCTGCACACTGCGAGGACATTTTCAGAGAACTACCCATGATGACTCCAAGGTCTTTTTCCTGACTCGTTGTAGCTAAATTAGCCCCCATCATATTGTATGTATAGTTGGGGTTATTTTTTCCAATGTGCATTACTTTACATTTATTCACATTAAATTTTATTTGCCATTTTATTGCCCAATCACTTAGTTTTGTGAGATCTTTTCAAAGCTCATCACAGTCTGCTTTGGTCTTAACTGTCTTGAGCAGTTTAGTATCATCTGCAAACTTTGCCAGCTCACTGTTTACCCCTTTCTCCAGATCATTTATAAATAAGTTGAATAGGATTGGTCCGAGGACTGACCCTTTGGGAACACCACTAGTTACCCCTCTCCATTCTGAGAATTTACCATTAATTCCTACCCTTTGTTCCCGGTCTTTTAACCAGTTCTCAATCCATGAAAGGACATTCCCTTTTATCCCTTGACAACTTAATTTACGTAAGAGTCTTTGGTGAGGGACCTTGTCAAAGACTTTCTGGAAATCTAAGTACACTATGTCCACTGGATCCCCCTTGTCCACATGTTTGTTGACGCCTTCAATGAACTCTAATAGATTAGTAAGACACGATTTCCCTTTACAGAAACCATGTTGACTATTGCTCAACAGTTTATGTTTTTCTATGTGTCTGACAATTTTATTCTTAACTATTGTTTCCACTAATTTGCTTGGTACCGACGTTAGACTTACTGATCTGTAATTGCCGGGATCACCTTGAGAGCCCTTTTTAAATATTGGCCTTACATTAGCTAACTTCCAGTCATTGGGTACAGAAGCCGATTTAAAGGACAGGTTACAAACCTTAGTTAATAGTTCCGCAACTTCACATTTGAGTTCCTTCAGAACTCTTGGGTGAATGCCATCTGCCACCAAAACCTCCTCTAGTGAGACTTCAATCTGTGACAGTTCCTCAGATTTGTCACCTACAAGAGCCGGCTCAGGTTTGGGAATCTCCCTAACATCCTCAGCCATGAAGACTGAAGCAAAGAATCCATTTAGTTTCTCTGCAGTGACTTTATCGTCTTTAAACGCTCCTTTTGTGTCTCGATCATCAAGGGGCCCTACTGGTTGTTTAGCAGGCTTCCTGCTTCTGATGTACTTAAAAAACATTTTGTTATTACCTTTGGAATTTTTGGCTAGCTGTTCTTCAAACTCCTCTTTGGCTTTTCTTATTACATTCTTGCACTTAATCTGGCAGCGTTTATGCTCCTTTCTATTTGCCTCACTAGGATTTGACTTCCACTTTTTAAAGGAAGTCTTTTTATCTCTCACTGCTTCTTTAACATGGTTTTTAAGCCACGGTGGCTCTTTTCTAGTTCTTTTACTGTGTTTCTTAATTTGGGGTATACATTGAAGTTGGGCCTCTGTTATGGTGTCTTTAAAAGCGCCCACGCAGCTTGCAGGGTTTTCACTTTAGTCACTGTACTTTTTAACTTCTGTTTAACTAACCCCCTCATTTTTGCATAGTTCCCCCTTTTGAAATTAAATGCCACAGTGTTGGGCTGTTGAGATGTTCTTCCCACCATAGGGATGTTGAATGCTATTGTATTATGGTCACTATTTCCAAGCGGTCCTGTTATAGTTACATCTTGGACCAGCTCCTTCCCCATTTTCCACTGGAATTCACTATGTTAGACATCCAATCACCACCAACCTTTTTGGTGAAAACCGAAAGAAAGAAGTCAGTAAGCATCTCTGCAATTTCCACATTTTCTTTTAATGTTTTCCCTCCTCGTTGAGTAACGGGTCTACAATGTCCTTGGTCTTCCTTTTGCTTCTAACGTATTTGTAGAATGGTTTCTTGTTACCCTTTATGTCTCTAGCTTGTTTGATCTCATTTTGTGCCCTGGCATTTCTAATTTTGTCCATATATATTTCTGTTATTTGTTTATATTCATCCTTTGTAATTTGACCTATTTCCACTTTTCATAGGACTCTTTTTTTATTTTTAGAACATTAAAGATCTCCTGGTTAAGCCAGGGTGGTCTCTTGACATACTTCCTATCTTTCCTGTGCAGTGGAATAGTTTGCTCTTGTGCCCATAGTAATGTCTCTGGAAAACTGCCAACTATCTTCAATTGTTTTTCCCCTTAGCCTTGCTTCCCATGGGATCTTGCCTACCAACTCCCAGAATTTGCTGAAGTCTGCCTTCTTGAAATCCATTATCTTTATTTTGCTATTCTCCCTCCTACCATTCCTTCGAGTCATGAACTGTACCATTTCATGATCATTTTCACCCAAACTTCCTTCCACTTTCAAATTTTCAACCAGTTCCTCCCTATTTTTCAAAATCAAATCTAAAATACCCTCTCCCCAGTAGCTTTCTCCATCTTATAATATATATTTATATGTTTTCTCCAATACATTCCAAGAACTTGTTGGATAATCTGTGCCCTGCGGTGGTTATTTTCCCAACAGATGTCTGGATAGTTGAAGTCCCGCATCACCACCAAGGCCTGTGCTTTGGATGATTTTGTTAGTTGTTTAAAAAAAGCCTCATCCACCTCTTCTTCCTGGTTAGGTGGCCTGTTGTAAACACCTCCATGACATCACCCTTGTTTATTACCCCTTTTATCCTTACCCAGAGACTTTCAACAAGTCTGTCTCCCATTTCCATCTCAACCTCAGTCCAAGTGTATAATTTTTTAATATATAAGCAACACCTTATTCCCTGTCTGTCCTTCCTGAGCAAGCTGTTCCTTTTTATACCAATATTCCAGTCATACGTATTATCCCACCAAGTCTCTGTGATGCCAACTGTCATAGTTGTGTTTATTTACTAGCATTTTGAGTTCTTCCTTCTAATTCCACATACTTCTCACATTAGTATACAGACATCTAAGATATTGATTTGATTCTGCCCTCCAGTTCTGTGTTGCCTCTCCTTTATCCCTGCTATAACAGTCATGCTTTCCCCAAATTCTGACCCTTCTATCAGGTCTCCATGTTTTTCACTTACCAGTGGGCTTTGGTCATTTCCCAAAGTTATAAATTTCAACTTTTACCATTTATATGAAGATTTCACAAGTTACACATCTTTTCACCCATGACTAATATCCTTAGGCATGGGAAGTAGGAGTGTGGGGGATACTGCAGAATCCCCAGGTTTTGCACCTGGTATTCTCATGCCCAGGTATGGTCCCAGGTTCCCGCCGGCTCTGCCAGTGCCAGTCCAGCTGATGGACCCAGCAGGTTCTGCTGATCCCAGTGTCCCACCACCCCCACAGGCTCTACCAAGCCCCAGAGGCCCATCACCCCCAGGGTCCTGCCATCTGCTGAACCTGTGGGCTCTGCTGCCCAGGGTCCCACCATGGCCTGGGTCTTCACAGCTGCCCCAAGCTCTGGCTGCAGCCTGGAGCAATGAGGGGCACTGCGTGGACACGGATAAGGGGGGAGGTGCAGCTAAGCACCCCCTGTGATGGTTTGGATCACAGAAAACCCCTTGGGACTGCCACCTGGTGTGCTAAGACTACCTCTGAGCCTGTTTCCCCTGGCAGGTTGAGACTTCAGTGCCCTCCCTGGTTTGAGCCAGACACGCTAGTCTGCTGCAAAGTCAGACCCAGGTCTGAACCATGTCCCCCAACAGGTACAGGCTTAACCGAAAACATCTTAAGAAGTGTTCCTGTCTCTAACACTCAAATGCCCAACTCCCAATGGGGTCCAGCCTCCAAATAAATCCGTTTTACCCTGTATAAAGCTTATACAGGGTAAACTCATAAATTGTTCTCCCTCTGTAACACTGATAGAGAAATATGCACAGCTGTTTGCCCCCCCCTCCCCCCGGATTAATACGTATTCTGGGTTAATTAATAACTAAAAAGTGATTTTATTAAATACAGCAAGTAGGATTTAAGTGGTTCCAAGTAGTAACAGACAGAACAAAGTGAATTACCAAGCAAAATAAAATAAAACATATAAGTCTATGCCTAATACAGTAGGAAAACTGAATACAGATAAAATCTCACCCTCAGAGATGTTTCAATAAGCTTCTATCACAGACTGGATGCCTTCCTAGTCTGGGCACAATTCTTTCCCCTGGTACAGCCCTTGTTCCAGCTCAGGTGGTAGCTAGGGGATTTCTCATGATTGCAGCCCTTTTATTCTCTTCCACCGCCTTATATAGCTTTGGCACAAGGCAGGAATCTTTTATCTCTCTGGGTCCCCACCCCCTCTTCTAAATGGAGAAGTACCAGGTTTCAGATGGATTCCAGTACCAGGTGACATGGTCACATGTCCTGTGAGACCCCAAGCCTTCATTCTTCCCAGCTTGACTCACAGGAAGGCCTGCCAGCAAACAGAGCCATCCACAGTCAATGGTCTTGTTTGATGGGAGCCTTCAAGATTCCAAACCACCATTAATGGCCCACACTTTGCATAACTACAATAGGATATTAGAGTTATATTTCATATTTCTAGTTTCAGATATAAGAGTGATACATTTATACAAGTAGGCTGACCACACTCAGTAAATTATAAGCTTTGTAATGATGCCTTACAAGAGACATTTTGCATGAAGCATATTTTAGTTACATTATATTCACACTCATCAGCATATTTTCATAAAATCATAAAGAGTGCAACATCACACCCCCACCCTAAAAATCATTCCAGAGCCACTACTAATATCCAACCCTAAGTTTATTCCAGTTCCCTACTTTCATGTTGGGAACTTTCAGGCTTCTGCATTACCCCAGGGGAATTGGCTAGCGAAAGGATCTGAGTCTCCACTCCAACTTCCTTTACCTAAAGACCTGCCTCATCTCAAGGATTCCCCTTCCACTTTCCTGTGTCAAAATGGTGACACAGCTGAGGATACCTGGCAGGCAGAAGAACCAGTCTCATCATAGTCACTTAGGATAAGGGCTAGGGTGTCCCCACCCTGGGCCACTCTCTTCACACTGGACACTTCCCTGACCCACTGATCACTACACTAAATTCAATCCAAATATAAATTATTAAACAGCAATTTAAAAAAAATAATAATGAAAAAATGAGAAATGTTCAAGGAAACATGGAACCACACTCTATGAGCATGGGAAACACCACAAACAGCTGACTCTGGGATGTGAAAAATGTTTCCAGTTTGTTCCTCACACGTCCCAGGCCTCCTGCCCAGGTCCTGGCTATGCTGTGGTAATACCGCGGGTCCGACACTTGCTCTGGCAATGGCCACACACCCTCGGGCTGCAGGTGGCAGGACCCTTCTCCCTAACCTCTGTCCTTCCATCAGATTCACATACCCACTTCTGAATCCATCCTTTGAGGCCCGCTTGTCTGGTGACTTCTCCTTGTGCTGGGCCCTCTGCCCGAGGCCCCACCATCTCTCCCCAGCTGTTCATTCTTGTCAGCTGCCAGGTTACTTGTGGCAAGGCCGACGTCCACTATCCTGGCTCTGGCCCCACAGCTCTCCCCTGCAGCTCAGCTCTGGCTCCCCGCCGGCGCAGCTGGTCTGTGCCGACCCAGCTCCCAGCTCTGGTCTGCTCCAGCAGCAGCTCCCCAGCTCTGCCTCAGCACCGCTGCTCTGGCTCCAGCCCAGCCCTGGGTCCTCGGGCTCAGTGTTTCTAGCTGCTGCTGCCCTGCCTCCATCTCAGTGTTCCCAGATTTCTACTGCATTAATGGACCAAAGTGACTTAAAACTAACCTAAAAGTAACCCCGTCTATTGCTTGAAATGAAGGTGGTTTTTTTAATTAACGCATTGGCCTATACATCAAGAAAGAAATGGAAGATTTCATTAGATACCTTGTATGGGTGAGATTTTAAAAAAAGAATCTACAATCCCCAGCAGGAGTTGGTCCACATTAACAACAAAGCTGTGAGATGACAGTGAAATTCAAAATCAACCCCCCAATATGGGTACTTGTATCCTGATGGAGGGTTGGTAGCTAGTAGCAAATGTCCATATTTTGAGTTGAATTTGTTTGTTACTGTTAGTCTCTAAAAGGCAACATTTCCTCCTCACTGTGTTTGTTGGGAGTAGAATACGACTGCTGCTGGTCCTACATATCAGCAAAGTTTGATAAGTGCAAACTGTTCACAACAGATTTTTGTGTTGTTGCACACTCTTTAATAAGAATATTTTCTAAAGGTTCCTCTAGTATCTTCTTGCGCAATTTTGTTTTTATCAAATTGATCTGAGAAAACAATCATTCAACTGCAGTATTGCTAAAAGGTAGCGACAGTAATGAAAGAGCAAACAATCCAAGTTCACTAAAGTCTTTGTCCTCAGAAGAATCCATGTGTTCGAGAACTTAAACTCCAAACTGCTCATCTTGGTTTTTCTGAGCATGAGGTCAGTGAATCATAGGGAAAAATCTACATTGCTTCTTCAACTGTCCAAAGTATCCACAAACCAATGGCAAAAATGAGATATCAGCCAATCTAGGTCATGCCAAGCTGAAGGACGTAGTACTGCAATCGATACAATCACCTCAACATTTGGTGGCTATCTCTGTTTCATCTGTTTCAAAAACTCCAACATAAAATCTTGACACCTTTTTTGACATCTTCGACAATGTGAACAGTGAGTGTCTGTTTTGAAAGTTCCAGCTGGAAAGCGACTGTGCAATCTGGTGAGTAATTTGACTCAACAGTTATGGTCATACTTTAATACAGCAGTCTTGTTCTCAAAAATACATGGTTTCACAACTCTCACCAACAAGCTCTAGGGGAATGTTCTCAGTTCCTGCTGCAGCTTTCCTGTATAATTGCTTTCCAACTGAAACTTTTGGTTTATCCTCCAGGCTTTCTGAATTACTGGACATAGCAAAATCAGATAAATTTTACTCACTGAATCACTGCACATATGAAAAAGAAGTTCACCATTGCAGTTTTCTTCTTTTTCTTTGGCTATCTGAAAGTGTAGCTTTAGTTTCTCAAACTGATCAAGAACCCTGTTCACAAAGGGCTAATGCAAAGCCCCTTGCTTCAAAAAGCTGCAGAATCTTCTTGTAGTCTGAAATTCATGGAAAGGCAGAGTGACAGGGTGTGTGGGGTTGGGGACTGATGGGTGATGCTGAAAGACATCAGGTGATGATCAGAGAGAGGGAACTCCTCAATGGAGAGAACAGTGCTTGGTGATGGGATGATAAGACATTTGGTGTGAGGAAGTTCTGAGACTGTGAAATTGTACAATGTTGCGCTCAGCCAAATTGGGACGAGTACTCTTGATTAATGAGGAGAAATCCCTTCCCCCTCTTGTCACAGAGGATTAAAGTTAGTGGCCCCAAGAGATCACTTTCTGCAGGTGTATTTGACCACTTTGTCATGAAGCTCTTTGATTTTGATGCCATAAATGATTGGTTTGAGTATGGGGGGGATGAGGAAGAAGAGGTTGGCCAAGATGATGTGAACATGGAGACTGATGTGCTGACCGAACCGGTGTGTCAGAGTAGAGAAAAGGAAGAGAATAAAAGATGTCAGTATCACACAGAGGTGGGCTGAACAGGTGTTCAGGGCTTTCTCATAGGCTTTCTTGGAGGAGATTCTGAGGACGGCCCTGATGATCAGACTGTAGGACAGGACAACAAGTGTCAGATCTAACCCAGAGACTACAAATGCAACCACCAAGCTGTATGTCCTGTTGACAGTGGTGTCCCCACACGACATCTTCACCACAACTATATGCTCACAGTACGTGTGGGGGATAATGTGGTTGCCACAGAATGGCTGCCTACTCAGAAGCAGGGGCAGGGGGAGCATGAGGAGAACAGCTCTTATCAAACCCACTAGACCTAGCTTAGCTATTCGTGTGTTGGTGATGATGGTGGCATATCTCAAAGGGTTACATATGGCAATGTAGCGATCGAAGGCCATTGCCACTTGGATGGCTGACTGCATAACAGAAATCATGTGAAGGAAGAACATCTGCGTAAAACAGCCACCCACAGTAATGCCTTTCAAATTGAACCAAAATATACACAGTGCCATCGGCATGACGGAGGTAGACACGGCGATGTCTGTGAGTGCCAGCATGCAGAGCAGCAGGTACATTGGCTTGTGCAGGGTCTGCTCTTTGCCTACAACAAACAGAACAATGAAATTTCCCAACAGGCCGATTAGGTACAGCATAGAGAAAGGGATGGAAATCCAAATGTGAGCAGCTTCTAGGCCAGGGATGCCAATTAGGATGAATGTTGATGGGTCAGAGAGGGTGAGGT
Source organism: Trachemys scripta elegans (assembly GCF_013100865.1). Taxonomy (NCBI): domain Eukaryota; kingdom Metazoa; phylum Chordata; order Testudines; family Emydidae; genus Trachemys; species Trachemys scripta. The sequence goes on from NC_048298.1 coordinate 340,033,366, forward strand.
TGAAATCTGCCATGAGGTGGTTAATCCGTTGATCAGGCTCAGAAATGCTCAAGGTGCCTGTGAAGGGAGAGAAGCACAGCGAGGGGGTTACACACTTTATGGCAACTAATACGGTAAATACTTTANTCTGTAACTTTCACTCTATGCATCCGAAGAAGTGAGGTTTTTACCCATGAAAGCTTATGCCCAAATAAATCTGTTAGTCTTTAAGGAGCCACCAGACAACTTGTTGTTTTTCAAAGATCACTAGACTCTATCCCATATGGAGTTTTAGCTTCTTCTTTCATATGGCCTGGATAGGTAGCAACGACTACAAATTTATACCTGCATTTGATAGCCAGCACATTGCCACAACTGCGTGAGGCTGAATTAGGTGTGATTTTTAGATTGAACTTTTCCCCACATTCGGTCAGTGCCCTCACGGGGTTACCCTCTTCTGGTCTAGACATCAGAGAATCCACAGAGGAGAATCCCAGGGGAGCGTGAGAAGTAACTGTAGGTCCTGCACTTTTAGGTGAAGGGACCTGGGTGAGCCGTATTTGGTCTGATTGTGTCACTGAGGGCCGTGTGTCTGGGATATCTGGGTCTCTTAGACCAGGTGTGTGAAGTGAATGGGGTTAAACCATCCTGGTTAAAACTGACCTTGGAGCTGCTGATCTGCCACCTGGACCTGGAAGCTGCCAATAGTGGAGACCTTCTCTTCCAGGCCTTACTGTCCCAACGCCATTCCATGCCCTGGCAGCAGAGGGCCCCCCACCAGAGGTTGGTCCTAGCTGGTGTCTGTCTGAGACCTTCTGGACACGGGTACCAGGACTGAGAGCACAACAGTGCTTCTCCCACATCTGTGGCCCCTTTGTAGAGTAAGATAACTGTGCCCTTGTACCATGGGCAGAGACCATAGCTAGTGAGACAGTTCAGCCCTGCCATGCACAGAGTTCATAGACAATGGTTATGATTAGTAGGTGGTTACCATTGTTTATGAGTGGGAAAATTAGAAAAGTTTGCCTACAAATGGGTTTATTTTGAAGTTTGTACATGCACAGTGGGTTGTTTGCCTCGGAGTGTAGAGGGTAGGACAGAGAGGTGAGTTGGTTTGTTATTCAGACACTGAATGTCAGCAAGCAAGCGACCCCTAGCCTTATGATCCGGAGGGCCGCCGGTAGCAGGAAAAGAGCTGGGATTAAGGTAAACCATATAGAGCAGGTTTTTACTATTGTGTATGTATGCTACAGTATCACTTAGTAAAGGACATCTGTTTTATGGAGCGGGTCTCCTAGTCTCTTAACCAAAACCTCTTGGCACAGAACCTCACCCTTACCAGCAGGGTAACACCATGAAGTCACAAGACCTCATCAGACTTTCCCTGGCACTGGCCAAAACAGCCATTAATCGATCCAGGAGGATGACACTCCACAAGGAGGTTCCCTGCGACAGAGGGGGTCTGTATCTGTTCCTTAGCTGTCTTACACACCTGGGCAGCATTCCTCTGGGCAACCTCACTGATTCCTTGAACTCCATTTCTGGTAGAGCTGGCACGGTCCAGGAGTGGCCCCATCTTGCTCCCAAGCTTAAACCTTTCATGCACACACCTGTTTCTGTTTATCCCTGTTTTGTCCCAAATAGTAGATTCCCAGACCTGGGCCATTAACACCCGAAGGGCTGTGCCCAACATACGAGGATTTCAAATGGCCCAGACAATCCGCTGAAGAGAAGTTTCTGGATGCAGAGGTTCCTTTATGGACACTGCCCAACTTGATACAAAAAGCCTCGGAATATGTGAAGCCATGGAGTTGACTGATGTGTGAAAAAGCCTGGAAATGTGGCTACTAACCGTCCTCACAGCAGGTAAATTTGAAGACTTCAGGGATTTGTGTCTGAGAGAGCAATCCACACACAGCGTTCCACAATCAAACAACACAGATACAAACTGTGCCACCAAGGCTGTTAAATGGGGCCATGGCCACCAGGATGGGGTCAGTGTTCCCTGTAAGCTGCGCGCCTGCACCAGAGTCCATCAAGTGCCACACACTTGATTATTACAGCCACGCACATCCTCAGCGACGTCAAGTTGTGTTTATCTTGGTAGATTCAGTCAGAGAAAGGTGGAGGGTGAAAGGAAAACCCTCTAACACCCAGTGGCTGCTGTTTGAAATTTGGTGGCTTAAGCAAGCCCTCAGTTTGGGTGTGTGGCACCATCTGATGTCGTGTTGGGTGATAACAGGGCTTGGAGAGGCTAAATCACTAGCAAAGCAATATGGAAAAGGGCCAGCCCAGTTGGGTGGTTGGAGGGTTGTAGCAGTTTTTACAGCTCCCAGACTCAACCGCGGGGCTGATAACCTATCACACTCATACCTTCAGGATCCACAATTAGGCCTCCAGCCACCTGTGATGCAAGCATGGGGAATGGACTGTATCCAGTCTAAAAGATGCAGATATAGCAGTTGTTTGATTCCTTTACCCCTGTGTTCTCACCCCCGCAGGGCATAACTATGTAAAACACCACAGTGCGTGGAGAAGTCCCATTGTACTAGTTCTCACAGTGGATAACACAACCCCTTTCTGCATCGATTTCTGAAAGATCAACATAATATGGAAATTTGATGGTTACCCGATGCAGAGAGGAGATGAAATATTAGAACATTTTGAGCTTCCAGATATATAGCCATTTTCGACCTCACAAAGGGATACTGGCAAATACCTTTAATACCAGAATCCTGGGAGAAGAATGCCTTTTCCACACCCTACAGCTTACATCATTTAAGGATCACTTAATCTGGCCTTCACAGAGTGGCATTGACTTTGCAGAGGCTAATGCACTGTATATTACATCTACATGGGAAATATGCCCATGCGGTACACTGCTACGATCAAATAAAATGGTTTTTGGTCCTTTCTCTTGTGCCAGTGTACCCACATGTAGTGCAGCTGACAGTACTTTACACACTGGAAAAAAAACACAACATTTTCAATTGTTAGGCGGAAGAACAGTGTGCAAGACCCAGTTTGCCTGGACAATCCTGAGCCCCTGGTATAAACAAATAATTTCTTCACTCCCAGGGGAGGCTCTCAAGCTGTAGTTCTCCAGGGTCTATTTTCTGCTCAGCCCACTGCTCACAGTGCCAAGGGAATTGTCTGAAAGTTCTGGCCAATCTGAGAGACTGCAGGGACTGTACAGGGGATTCATAAAGGTTGCTGCCCAGCATGGTGAGTGTCAGACATGTGAGATTCATACCTTGATTCTTAGGGCTCTGCCTTCCTGTCGCTGTGAGGAGATTTCTTCTCTCTGCTGAGCAGGATTTTGGTGAGTTGCCTGTTTCTGCATTGAAGTTAGTGGCAAGGGTTCAAGAAGGATTCAAAGGTCAAAGTCAAGCACCGTCTGGGGAGAAATTCTGCAGTACGGTGACTTGAACTGTTTAGTGTTGTCAATAATACCAAGGGATTTTCCTGGTAAAATTGAAACTACAAATGTGCTGGAAATAGTTTAGCCAAATATTTGTTTTTAAAATCAGTTCCTTGTCTCTTACTGTGTCCTTCTATCTGTCTCAATAGCTTCCTTTTTTGGGCAGTGTGGTTTTTCCCTCTGGGTCCCTCCATTTTTCCAATTCAGCGACTTCACTGCCCTATTAGGAAGGGCAGCCAAAGTCTCTGCAATGGGTTTCTGTGTTTCAAGAGGGTTCACAACCAGAATGGGTTGCACTCTGGCGAGATTTTACTTGCACATTCTGCCTTCAGTAGGTCACTCCAGATTGAAACTGGCCTCCTTGATAGCAAAATCAGGGCCCCTGTGTTTTGGAATCCCCATCTTTCATACCCAGTCTCGGAACACCACATAAACTGGGGGTTTACTTCAGACTCTTTCAGCGCTCTTACAGAAACGTGCTCTCTGTAGCAGGACCCGAACCCGTGATTTTTGCAGCTTGTAGCCAAAAGTTAAAAACTCAGGGTGAATCTGGACCCATTGAGATGAATGGCAAAGCTCTGAAAACAGCCTGGAGTTCACCCTAAATCCACATGTAGGGACTGAAATACATAGCCTGATTTACACTGGCCATGAGCCTCCAATGACTTCAATTGGAGTTGTCCTGTGGCATCTAAGGGCGGGTGAGCTCGTCTGAACCAAAATGAACTGAGAGGAGAGTTGGTAAAATCTCAAACTCACAGGCTTAGAGGTTCAGAACTCTTAGGATAACATTTTTTTTCAAGGAGGGAGAGGAGTCTGCTCTCTCTGTCCCCCAGGATCTCGGGTTCTGGAGTGGTTGAGAAGCACTAAAAGGCAGTAAAAATAAAAGCATGTTTGTGGCATAGAGGAAACCACTCGGGGTTGGAAATCTGAGTGGGGGAAGTGCAGGAACACACAGTGTATGTATGTTGGGGTGGGGGCCAGGGGGAATATTGTATCCAGATCACAGTGGCACAGAGTGCTGAAACTGGGTGAAATAGGGAATGCACAGCCTGCCTAATGCACAGACCAAAGAGGCGTAAGGAGGCCTGCTGGGGGAGGGGTGGGGGTGCGTCTCAGACCAGAATGGAATGTGGACCACACTTTAGCAGATTGTCTGTGACACCGTCTGCCATCCGGACCATCCCTCCTCCCGATACAGGCTCTTGGCAACATCAGCAATTGCCAACCCAGAAAATCAGCCTCAGGAAGGGGTGTCTGGGTTTCCAACGGGCTGCAATACATCAAAGCTTTGTATCATTTTGAGGAAGACTTTCTGACGCTGGCTACTTTTAATCTCCATGTCCTGTCTCCCTCCCCACTGGCCTTTCGCTCTCTCCTTCCCTGCACAGGCTGAGCTGTTGCTGGGGTTTCCTTCATCCCTGGAAAGGCAATTCAGGCTGATCTCCCCTTTTCCCCAGTGCAGGCAGACACTGAGTTTAACCTCGTCTGAGGAGGTATTTCTGTGAGCTGTCGCTGTGGGGTCTGGCGCCTGAGTGAGGGGTATCACTGTGTGGCAGGCATGGAAGTTGTGCGGGGTGGAGACCTGCCCTGCCAAGCAATAGAACTGCACGACCTTTACTCAGTTTTCAATCCAACTGTTATGTAACTTCAGACATTTCACCAGTGGAATGAACCATTGTTCTTTGTGTGACATGGCACCCCATAGTCTTCATAGTGATATTATGATATGATCTTGGGGTGTGTGGAGGTTCCGCTTTTGGTCTAGATAGCTGGTTGGGGAGGGCCTAGTCACTGCAATGAGCCATAGAATCATAGAATCATAGAATATCAGAGTTGGAAGGGACCTCAAGAGGTCATCTAGTCCAACCCCCTGCTCAAAGCAGGACCAATTCCCAGCTAAATCATCCCAGCCAGGGCTTTGTAAAGCCGGGCCTTAAAAACCTCCAAGGAAGGAGACTCCACCACCTCCCTAGGTAACGCATTCCAGTGTTTCACCACCCTCCTAGTGAAATAGTTTTTCCTGATATCCAGCCTGGACCTCCCCCACTGCAACTTGAGACCATTGCTCCTTGTTCTGTCGTCTGCCACCACTGAGAAGAGCCGAGCTCCATCCTCTTTGGAACCCCCCTTCAGGTAGTTGAAGGCTGCTATCAAATCCCCCCTCATTCTTCTCTTCTGGAGACTAAACAATCCCAGTTCCCTCAGCCTCTCCTCATAAGTCATGTGCTCCAGACCCCTAATCATTTTTGTTGCCCTCCGCTGGACTCTTTCCAATTTTTCCACATCCTTCTTGTAGTGTGGGGCCCAAAACTGGACACAGTATTCCAGATGAGGACTCACCAATGTCAAATAAAGGGGAACGATCACGTCCCTCGATCTGCTGGCAATGCCCCTACTTATACAGCCCAAAATGCCGTTAGCCTTCTTGGCAACAAGAGCACACTGTTGACTCATATCCAGCCTCTCGTCCACTGTGACCCCTAGGTCCTTTTCTGCAGAACTGCTACCTAGCCATTCGGTCCCTAGTCTGTAGCAGTGCATGGGATTCTTCCGTCCTAAGTGCAGGACTCTGCACTTGTCCTTGTTGAACCTCATCAGGTTTTTTTCGGCCCAATCTTCTAATTTGTCTAGGTCCCTCTGTATCTGATCCCTACCCTCTAGTGTATCTACCACGCCTCCTAGTTTAGTGTCATCTGCAAACTTGCTGAGAGTGCAGTCCACACCATACTCCAGATCATTAATAAAGATATTAAACAAAACCGGCCCCAGGACCGACCCTTGGGGCACTCCGCTTGAAACCGGCTGCCAACTAGACATGGAGCCATTGATCACTACCCGTTGAGCCCGATGATCTAGCCAGCTTTCTATCCACCTTACAGTCCATTCATCCAGCCCATACTTCTTTAACTTGGCGGCAAGAATACTGTGGGAGACCGTATCAAAAGCTTTGCTAAAGTCAAGGAATAACACATCCACTGCTTTCCCCTCATCCACAGAGCCAGTTATCTCATCATAGAAGGCAATTAGGTTAGTCAGGCACGACTTCCCCTTCGTGAATCCATGCTGACTGTTCCTGATCACTTTCCTCTCCTCTAAATGTTTCATAATTGATTCCTTGAGGACCTGCTCCATGATTTTTCCAGGGACTGAGGTGAGGCTGACTGGCCTGTAGTTCCCCGGATCCTCCTTCTTCCCTTTTTTAAAAATGGGCACTACATTAGCCTTTTTCCAGTCATCTGGGACCTCCCCCGATCGCCATGAGTTTTCAAAAATAATGGGTAATGGCTCTGCAATCTCACCCGCCAACTCCTTTAGCACCCTCGGATGCAGCGCATCCGGCCCCATGGACTTGTGCACGTCCAGTTTTTCTAAATAGTCCTGAACCACTTCTTTCTCCACAGAGGGTTGGTCACCTTCTCCCCATGCTGTACTGCCCAGTGCAGCAATCTGGGAGCTGACCTTGTGCGTGAAGACAGAGGCAAAAAAATCATTGAGTACATTAGCTTTTTCCACATCCTCGGTCACTAGGTTGCTCCCTCATTCAGTAAGGGGCCCACACTTTCCTTGATTTTCTTCTTGTTGCTAACATACCTGAAGAAACCCTTCTTGTTACTCTTAACATCTCTTGCTAACTGCAACTCCAAGTGTGATTTGGCCTTCCTGATTTCACTCCTGCACGCCTGAGCAATATTTTTATACTCCTCCCTGGTCATTTGTCCAATCTTCCACTTCTTGTAAGCTTCTTTTTTGCGTTTAAGATCAGCAAGGATTTCGCTGTTTAGCCAAGCTGGTTGCCTGCCATATTTACTATTCTTTCTACACATCGGGATGGTTTGTTCCTGCAATCTCAATAAGGATTCTTTAAAATACAGCCAGCTCTCCTGGACCCCTTTGCCCTTCATGTTATTCTCCCAGGGGATCCTGCCCATCTGTTCCCTGAGGGAGTCAAAGTCTGCTTTTCTGAAGTCCAGGGTCTGTATTCTGCTGCTCTCCTTTCTTCCTTGTGTCAGGATCCTGAACTCGACCATCTCATGGTCACTGCCTCCCAGATTCCCATCCACTTTTGCTTCCCCTACTATTTCTTCTCTGTTTGTGAGTAGCAGGTCAAGAAAAGCTTTGCCCCTAGTTGGTTCCATAAGGGAACATAGCAGTTCTTAACTTCCCACAGAAGAGGATTCCTGGGAACAACTGAGGAAAAAGAGTGAACTGGAAGAAGTGCTGGACCCAGACTAAAAGTACTTCTAGCCTCTGTATGGAAATTTGAGAAACTCAAGCTGTAAAGCAAATGCAGCTTGTGCCTTGAGATTCTTCCACACTGCTTGTATCATCAATCAGGGTGAGAAACTGCTAAATCATAGTCAATCTAACTAGTGTGCTAAGCTTAGTTTGTGTTTTTGTTTATTTGCTAGTTAATCTGTTTTGATCTGGTTGCTATCTCTTATAATCACTTTAAATCTATTTGTTGTAGTTAATAAACTTGTTTTTATGTTTTAATCTAAACCCAGTATGCCTTGAACTGAAGTGCCGGGTGAGGGGCGGGGAATCTCAGCTTGCTTCCTACAAGTGTGCATTGTCCTCCCCATGTTCAGGGAGGGACGAACAGGGAAACTAATTCATACTGGTCAGAGTTTGGACCAGGGCAGGATGGTCCAGCTCTGGGGTCCTAGACTGTGTCTCAATCATGAGAAATTTCACACTCAAGTGGCAAATTTCCAAGCAGGCACCTCTGCGGCTTCTCTTGTTACACCCATACACATCGCAGGATGCTTCAACGACTGCTGTAAAGGAACAACTTGTAAGCTGAGAAGTATGCACACGACATAATGAGAGCAGGAACTCTGGGACATGCCTGAAACAGTGGGCCATTGGGACACGGGTGGTAAACCCAGGATGCTCTGGGACAATTAGATAGCCAACTCTGTTAGTCAATGGTGAGGGTTATACAGTCATTCCTCAGTGCGGAGATTTTATGGGTCAAGTCATTATTTTTTTCACCTAAAATGTTCATCCATGCAGTGCCTGATGGGACCAATCAGACTTGTGAAATAGACACCTAGTGTAACATTTCCACGGTGCTACATAGGGCTAAATTCAATAGTGTCATGAACAGAAAAAATGCCTTCAGTAAGCTCAGGCATGAACTTGCAGGGAAAACGCCTCCATCTGACTCGAGACCGACCAGTGCATTCCAAGGCCAGATCATAGTGATCATTTAGTCTGTATAACCCAGGCTTGTATAACACATGCCTCAGAATTTCCCCCAAATAATTCCTAGAGCAGATCTTTTAGAGAAACATCCAACCTTGATTTAAAAATTCTCAATGAGGAAGAATCTGCCAAGACCCTTGTTAAATTGTTGCAATGTTTAATTATTCTCACCCTTTAAAAATGTATGCCTTATTTCCAGACAGTATTTCTATAACTTCAACTTCTAGCCTTTGTATCCTGTTATAGCTCTCTATGCTAGCCTGAAAAGCCTATTATTAAATATTGTTTCCTTGTGTAGGTACTTATAGACTGCTATCAAGTCATCCCTTCACCATCTTTGCTAAACTACACAGGTTGAGATCTTTGAGTCTATCAGGTTTTCTAATCTTTTACTAATTCTTGTTCTACTTCTCTGAACCCTCTTCAGTGTATCAACATCCATCTTTAATCATGGACACCAGAACTGGACAGAGGATTCCAGCAGCAGTCACACCAGTGCCACATATACAGGTAAAATAACGTCTCTACCTCTCCTTCAGATTTCCCTGGTTATCATTGCAGGCTCTTTTGGCCACAGGGTCGCACCGAGAGCTCATGTTTAGCTAATTACCCCTTCATGACCCCAAATCTAGTTCAGAGTCATTGTGCTTCCCACAATCTCCCACCATCGTGTAAGCATTGCCTACACTCTTTGTTTCCAGATGTAGGTATTTAAATGGCTATATTAGAACACATGTTGGTTGCTTCAACCCAGTTTGCCAATCAATCCAGATTGCTCTGAATCAGTGACCCGTCCTCTTCATTATTTACCATCGCCCAATTTTTGTGTCATCTGTAAACTTCATCGACATTCAGTCAAGAGATAGGTTAGCATGTGTGCTTCTGAAACATCTCTCCTTACACCTGTCAGGTAGCACCTGTCACTTATGTTTCAGACAGCGCCAAGTGCCTGCAAGAAAGTGTCTCACAAAAAGAAACAAGGGAAGTAACTCCTGTGCCATCCTGTAGCCCAAAATACCATAAGATTTGTGCCCCCAGTGCGTATTGTCTTGAATACAAAGTCATAGACCTGCATGAGAATGTCTGTTTCTATAAGGGAAATGTGGCTCCTTTCCAACATAGGAACTGCGTTGTGGATTAGATGTATGGTCCATCTAGCCCAGCGTCCTCTCTCCGACAGTGACAGCCCCAGGTGCTGCAGTACAAGGTGTAAGATATACAGCAGTGGATTGATTCAGGGAGATGACCTGACCATCATGAGAGTGTCACCCTAATGCCTAACAGCTAGAGATTGGCTTGTGCCCTGAAACGGGTGGGCGCATAGACTTTCCAAAATATTTATTTAGCTGTTACTATTGTAACTGGTCAGTCTCACGATCCATGAAAATGTCCAAACCCTTCCTGATTCTTGCTTAGCTCTTGGCCTCAGCTACCTTTTGTGGCAATGAGTTCCGCAGTTTAATTAGACAAATTAGAGGATTGGGCAGAAAAAAACCTGATGAGGTTCAACAAGGACAAGTGCAGAGTCCTGCACTTAGGATGGAAGAATCCCATGCACTGCTACAGACTAGGGACCGAATGTCTAGGTAGCAGTTCTGCTGAAAAGGACCTAGGGGTCACAGTGGACGAGAAGCTGGATATGAGTCAACAGTGTGCTCTTGTTGCCAAGAAGGCTAACGGCATTTTGGGCTGTATAAGTAGGGGCATTGCCAGCAGATCGAGGAACGTGATCGTTCCCCTTTATTCGACATTGGTGAGTCCTCATCTGGAATACTGTGTCCAGTTTTGGGCTCCACACTACAAGAAGGATGTGGAAAAATTGGAAAGAGTCCAGCGGAGGGCAACAAAAATGATTAGGGGTCTGGAGCACATGACTTATGAGGAGAGGCTGAGAGAACTGCGATTGTTTAGTCTCCAGAAGAGAAGAATGAGGGGGGATTTGATAGCAGCCTTCAACTACCTGAAGGGGGGTTCCAAAGAGGATGGAGCTCGGCTGTTCTCAGTGGTGGCAGATGACAGAACAAGGAGCAATGGTCTCAAGTTGCAGTGGGGGAGGTCCAGGTTGGATATCAGGAAAAACTATTTCACTAGGAGGGTGGTGAAACACTGGAATGCGTTACCTAGGGAGGTGGTGGAGTCTCCTTCCTTGGAGGTTTTTAAGGCCCGGCTTTACAAAGCCCTGGCTGGGATGATTTAGCTGGGAATTGGTCCTGCTTTGAGCAGGGGGTTGGACTAGATGACCCCTTGAGGTCCCTTCCAACTCTGATATTCTATGATTCTATGATTCTATGAAGAAGGAATTCTTTTTGTCTGTTTTATTGACTGTCCTCTTGATCTTATGTTAGAGAGAAGATCGAGCATGTGTTCTCCCTCTCTTCTACTAGTCAGTATTTTAAAGACTTTTCTCATATACCCTCTTATTTATCTCCTTTGTCAGGTAACAATCCCAGTTTTTTCAAACTCTCTCATTGATCATTCCCTGAACCCCTCTAGTTCTCCAATATCCTGTGTGAGAAGGGTGCCCAGTACTACACAGAGGAGTCCAGAGGAAGGTGAAACATTGACTGACTGACTTTATAGCATTGTATCTTCTGTATGATTTCCCATCCCACTCCTCCTGGGTTCCAATGTTTTGCTTAGTTTCTGTCCCTGCATACACTGTGAGCAGGGTTTCCCTGAGCTCTGTACTGTGATGCCCAGCTCCCGTTTCTGAGTTCATACAGTTAATTTACAACCTTGTTAGCTGTTTGAGGTGTTCCAGCCATACCCTCAAATTGGCATACATGTTGCATTTCTTGACATTGAAGGTCATGTGCCATTCACCTGGCTTGGTTAGCTCCCTCTGAGAACTTCTCTGGACTTAATCATTACTGAAATAATTTGGTGCTATATGCAAATGTTGCCACCTCACTGCTCAACCCCTTTCTAAATTGTTAATAACTATAAAGTATTTACCGTATTAGTTGCCATAAAGTGTGTAACCCCCTCGCTGTGCTTCTCTCCCTTCACAGGCACCTTGAGCATTTCTGAGCCTGATCAACGGATTAACCACCTCATGGCAGATTTCAACCTCACCCTCTCTGACCCATCAACATTCATCCTAATTGGCATCCCTGGCCTAGAAGCTGCTCACATTTGGATTTCCATCCCTTTCTCTATGCTGTACCTAATCGGCCTGTTGGGAAATTTCATTGTTCTGTTTGTTGTAGGCAAAGAGCAGACCCTGCACAAGCCAATGTACCTGCTGCTCTGCATGCTGGCACTCACAGACATCGCCGTGTCTACCTCCGTCATGCCGATGGCACTGTGTATATTTTGGTTCAATTTGAAAGGCATTACTGTGGGTGGCTGCCTCACCCAGATGTTTTTCCTCCACATGGTTTCTATGTTGCACTCAGCTGTACTCGTGACAATGGCCTTCGATCGCTATGTTGCCATATGCAATCCTCTGAGATATGCCACCATCCTCACCAATGCACGAATAGCTAAGCTAGGGCTAGTGGGTTTGATAAGAGCTGTTCTCTTCCTTCTGCCCCTGCCCCTGCTTCTGAGTAGGCAGCCATTCTGTGGCAATCACATTATCCCCCACACTTACTGTGAGCACATAGCTGTGGTGAAGATATCGTGTGGGGATACCACTGTCAACAGGGCATACAGCTTGGTGATGTTGTTTGTAGTCATTGGGTTAGATCTGACACTGGTTGCCCTATCCTATCCTATGGTCTGATTATCAGGGTTGTCCTGAGAATCTCCTCCAAGAAAGCCTACCAGAAAGCCCTCAACACCTGCACAGCCCACATCTGTGTGATGATGATGTCTTTTACTCTCTTCTTTATCTCCATTCTGACAAATTGGTTCGGTCAGCAAATTACTCCCCATGTTCACATCATCTTGGCCAACCTCTTCTTCCTCATCCCCCCCATGATCAACCCGATCATTTATGGGATCAAAACCAAAGAGCTTCGTGACAAAGTGGTCAAATACACCTCCAGAAGGTGATCACCGGGGGCCATTGACTTTAATCCTCTGTAACAATAGGGGGAGAGGATATCTCCTCATTAATCAAGGGTGCTCTGTCCCACTTTGGCTGAGCTCAAAATTGTACAAGTTCACAGTCTGTAAAGTTCCTCACACCTAATGTCTTATCACTAGATCACCAAGCTCTGCTCTCTCCTCTGCGGAGTTCCCCCTCTCTGACCTTCACCTGATCTCTTTTAGAGTATCAACCATCAGCCCCAACCCCATACACCCTTTCACTCAGCCTTTCCATGACTTCCAGACTACCAGAAGATACTGCAGCTTTCTGAAACAAGGTGACTTTGCATTAGTCCCTCTGTGAACAGTTTGACAAACTAAAGCTATGATTTCAGAAAGCCAAAGACAAAGACAGAAACTACAATGCTGAAATTCTTTTTCATATGTGCAGTGATTCAATGAGTAAAATTTACCTGATTTTGTTACGTCCAGTAATTCAGGAAGCCTGGAGGATAAACCAAGTGTTACAGGTGGAAAGTGATAACACAGGAAAGCTGCTGCAGGAATTGAGGACATTCTTCTGGAGATTTTTGGTGAGAGTTGTGAAACTGTGTGTTTTTGAGAATGGGATTGCGATATTAAACTATGACAATAACTGTTGAGTCAAATTACTGACCACTTTGCACAGTCATTTTTCAGCTGGAACTTTCAAAACCGACACTAACTCTTCACATTTTCAAAGATGTCAAAAGTAGATGTTGAGATTTCATATTGGCATTTTTGAAACAGATGAAACAGAGATTGCCACCAAATGTCGAGGTTATTGAATCGCTTGCAGAACTAAGTCCTTCTACTGCGCTCAACTTGGCACGACCTAGATTGGCTGATATCTCATTTTTTTTGTGGGTTTGTGGAGACCTTAGACAGTTGAAGCAGCAATGGAGATTTTTGCCTATGGTTCACAGGCCTCATGCTCAGGAAAACCAAGTTGAGCAGTTTGGGGTTGAAGTTCTTGAACACACGGATTCGGCTGAGGACAAAGACTTTAGTGAACTTCGCTTGTTTGCTCTTTCATTTGTGTCGCTACCTTTTAGCAACACTGCAGTTGCATGTTTGTTTTTTTAGATGAACTTGATAAAAACAAAACTGTGCAATAAGATACTAGAGGAACTTTTAAAAATATTCTTATTAAGGTGTATATGCAATGACGAAAATCTGTTGTGAAGAATTTGTGCTAATGAGAGGAATGATTGTTCTGGTCATTGTTGATTTGTATGAGCAGCAGAAGAAGCATTCTTCTCCCAGCGAAGACAGCGAGTATGAAATGTTGCCTTTTAGAGACGAACAGAAACAACCTAATTACATTCAAAATATGGACATTGGCTTCCATCATCGAATGCCATTAGAACTAAATAACATAATAATGTCATTATTGTTTTTAGACAACAACTGTTTTTGGCTTCTTTTGTGTTATATTTAATACTGTCATTCTCTGTTTTTTTGTTTCTGGAAAAGAATCATCACAGCTTATAGGCAGGGCCTTTGCAGGAGACCTGGGATGTGTGAAGAACACTCTGGAAATGTTATTTACATCCCAGAGATGGCTGTTTGTGGTGTTTCCTGTGCGCACAGAGCGAGATTCTGTGGGTTGAACATAGTGTAGTGATCAGTGGGTCAGGGAAGCATCCACTGTGTGAAGAGAGTACCCCGGAGTGAGGACACTCTAATCCTTGTCCTAAGTGACTGCGATGACAATGGATCTCCAGCTTGCCAGGTATCCTGGGCCCAGCTGTTTCACCATTTCCATACAGGAGTGCAGAAGGGGAGTTCTTGAGGTGAGGCAGGTCTCTGGGTAAAGTGAGTGGGAGTGGGGACCCAGACCCTTTCTCTAGAAAATTTGCCTGGGGTAGTGCAGAAGGCAGGAAACTTCCCCACAATAGTTCCCAACTTACATTAGGGACCTGGGACAAACTGCTGGGTTGGATTTTAGTGATGTGTAATGAGATGTGTAACTTGTGATATCTTCATATCAATGATAAAAGCTAAAATATGTATATTTGGGAACACATTTTCCGCATAAGGTGAATGTAACATCACTGAATGAGACGGCTTCCCAGAGACAGGTATCATATAAAACCTTTTCCCTATATTATTTTATTAATGGGTTAGAGCAGTAAACCTAACATTGTTTATTTGCTCTCTTGAACATATTTCATAACAAATGAAAGCTTGGTTAAGGAATTGACTACACAGTTGATCAACAACCAGTATGAGTATCAGAGGGGTAGCCATGTTAGTCTGGATCTGTAAAAAGTGACAGAGAGTCCTTTGGCACCTTATAGACTAACAGACATATTGTAGCATAAGCTTTCATGGGTGAACACCCACTTCGTCAGATGCATGTGGTGGAAATTTCCAGATGCAGGTATAAATATGCAGGAAGTATGAATCACTCCTTCCTGTCAGATTCAGTATTTAGACATAATGAAGGCACCCACAGAAATAATTCTCCTCACTAAAAGGGCCGATGAAGTTTAGGAGCCTTCAGCATTAAAGAAATTAATGGGAAATTTTAGTTTTGTTTTTATCATTGTGCTCCGAAGAAAGCAACCAGAAGGTGCCTTGGGGTGAGCAGACACCCTTCACGCTACCTTACCAGACGGAGACCTTGGGACATTTGCAGGGAGGTGGTAGAAAGTGACCCAGGGAGGGCCGCCTCTTACATCTTGAGACGCCACTATTCACCAGTGTCATTTAATTAGGGTATGTTTTGTTTAAAGTATGCCTTGTGAGGTGTCATTCTAAAAGTCTTGATCTGCTAGATGATAATATCTCATATGTGCTATCATCGTGTGTGAAGTTTTGAAGTGTGGCTATGAATGTGTTGCTGAAACATGTCCTGAGGTTGAAAACACCCACCAGCAGCCTTTTGGGTATGACAGTAAAAAAGTCAAAACATGTTAATGGCTTATTGAGGAAATACACACAAGCACAATGAAATGTATACAATAGAAACCTCTCAGAGATCACACTACCCAATGGGAAACACCTGAGAAAAAAAGACTGACCTGTGGGAAGTGATGGTCCCAGCCAATAAGGATTTTCAGCCTGCTAATGAAAACTTAGGAAAGCCAAGGCAACTTGTGCCTTAAGAATCCGCCAGCCTGTTTATCACACATGGTGAGAATTTGCTAATTTATGTCTTTCCTATTTAGTGTGTTAAGCTCAGTTTGCATTTTTTGTTTATTTACTAAGGTGATCTGCTTTGATCTGTTTGCTATCCCTCATAAAAACTTACCTTTTGTAGTTAATAAACTTATTTTTTGTTTATAACATAACCCAGTGTGTGCAATTCATATCTGGGTAGCGCAAAAAGCTGTGCACATCTCTGTGCAGAATATTCTATATGGTTCAAAACAGTATTATTTGGAAACCCCACAAAAGGGGTGGGCATATGAGTGCTGGATGAGTCCTCTCACACAGAGCTGACTTCAGTCTGTGTCTTCAGCAGGGTGTTTCCCTCCGTGTGTTTGCAGCAAGAAGCCAGAGATCCTAATTCATCAAAACAGGAAGAGAGAATCCAGGCTGGTGCAGCAGGAATGGCTTTGTGAAATCTCAGTACATCAGGTGGCATACAGGATGGGGTGGTCCAGGTTGTCAAACCAACTTGGCTGTCACAGGACAGATAGTCCTCAAAGGGCCCTATATCAAAGTCCAGTGGAGTGGGAGGGCCCAGGCTCCCCTACCAACAATGCCCTGCACATCACAGGCCTGAGCCCTGACTGCTAGGCATCACTCCCCTGCCAACCAGCCCTGAGAAATGGCTGTCACAAAGTGAAAGACTTGCCGACTCAGAAAGTTTTTTCAAAGTGAATGTGTTTTACAGTTGTCTCGATATAATAAATATAAAACTTTCCAATCACTTTCAAAGCATACAGGTGATCAATTCCGTGTCCTTCAGCCTAGTCATTCACCTGTCATTCAGCTTAGTTCTCCAAGTGACAATGATCTGTATGAAGGAGCTGAAAAACTGTCCAATCATTCTAATGGACCTTTCTTGTGTTTTCTATGGACAGTTGCTTTCAATTAGGTCTGTTGAGAGCAGCAATTCTCAAACTAGGGGAGAGGTGTGAATGTGTAAAGGGAGGTGAAACCATTTGCCTTTTTTTTATGAGCTCCGGCTGTCAGCACCTGGCAGCTGGAGATCATGCAGGAGGGCTGCGCACACCCAGAGGGTGTAAGGGGACAAAGGGACAGCCAGAGCCCCAGCCAAGACATGGGGGGGCAGCAGGAAACCTGGGTGACAGTGGAAGCCACAGCCACATGGGGCTCTGCAGGGGTTTACACTAGTCCTGGGAAGGGCCCTCTTAGCAACTGTGACACGTCACACGTCCATGGTGTGGCTTTTCCTCCAGGTATTTAAAAAGAAACTTAAAGCCATTATCAGCAGCACGCTTACAGCGAGAAACAGCTCACATGAGAAATGGATTGTTTTGTGACAAAGGGGAAGAAGTGTACAACGCAAGCCGAAGTGAGGGCAGCAGCGAAGTTTCCAGCAAAGTGCAGAAGCTGAAAATATGATGAAGCTGATTTCAAACTGGGCTTTAGATGAAGTGGGTCCAGCGCTGCACTGAGGATTCATTGTGTTGTATGCAGTGAAGTACTGGCAAACGACAGTATATGACCCTGAAAGCTATGACAGCATCTCAAAATAGACATCCTACCTTAGTAGCAAAACCTGGAGAGTTTTTTCAGAGGAAGTAGTGGCCGCTCACTTATGTTCCCAGGGGATCACGATCTACCTGTACCTGGATAATTTTATCATCAGAGCCAACTCCTGCAATGTGCCCTGCTGGGTTACGCTGATAGACATTGTCAAGGCTGGATCCCCACTTTGAACTTTAGGGTACAAATGTAGGGGCCTGCATGAAAACTTCTAACTTAACTACCAGCTTAGCTCTGGTTCCGCTGCCACCATTTCCCAATTCTAGATTCCCTCCCTGGGAAGCCCTGAGAAAACCTTTCACCAATTCCCTGGTGAATACAGATCCAAACCCCTTGGATCTTAAAACAAGGAGAAATTAACCATCCCCCCTCCTTCCTCCCACCAACTCCTGGTGAACACAGATCCAATCCCCTTGGATCTAAAACAAGGAGAAATTAACCTTTCCCCCTCCTTCCCTTCACCAACTCCTGGTGAATACAGATTCAAACCCCTTGGATCTTAAAACAAGGAGAAATCAATCAGGTTCTAAAAGGAAAGCTTTTAATTAAAGAAAAAGGTAAAAATCATCTCTGTAAAATCAGTATGGAAATTAACCTTACAGGGTAATCAAACTTAAAGAGCTCAGAGGACTCCCCTCTAGTCTCAGGTTCAAAGTACAGCAAACAAAGATAAACACTCTGGTAAAAGGTACATTTACAAGTTGAGAAAAACAAAGGAAAACTAACACGCCTTGCCTGGCTATTTACTTACAAGTTTGAAATAGGAGAGACTTGCTTAGAAAGATGTGGAGAACCTGGATTGATGTCTGGTCCCTCTCAGTCCCGAGAACGAACACACTCCCAAACAAAGAACACAAACAAAAGCCTTCCCCCCCCAAGATTTGAAAGTATCTTGTCCCCTTATTGGTCCTTTAGGTCAGATGCCAGCCAGGTTACCTGAGCTTCTTAACCCTTTACAGGTAAAAGGATTTTGGAGTCTCTGGCCAGGAGGGATTTTATAGTACTGTACACAGGACAGCTGTTACACCCTTCCCTTTATAGTTATGACAGACGTGTTCACGGAACTGATTCTGTATCTCTACATCCAAAAATGAACCTTTACCCCCGTACATAGCTTAGAGTTCATAGGGGGTGACTGTCACACTACACCCTCATATTCTTCATGGAGATATTGTTATGTATGATTATGGCATAACTATAATATATTTCGTACAAGATATGTCATGTGAGATATCATTGGAAAGGTTATGATTTCCTGAATATGATTATCCTATTTATATGAATGTATCATTTCTGTCTCTGAAGTTAGGCACATTGTCTGTGCATCGGTTACAAATGTGTTTACACATGGGGAATGCCCAATAGACAGAATGCAATCAGGCTAGATAGCTGGTTAGGAAGGTCCATTTGGGGAACAATAGTCTTAGAAGAGCCTTCCTGGAAAGCTTTCCTGAGCATGCTGAGAACAGTCTCTGAGTCATGGCTGCTGTGGTCCTACAGAGGCATGTGACCAAGTCTCCTGATACTCGACTCCGTAATAATATTAGTGTTTTTCTATTGACCAGGTGTGGGAATCAAACTGGGAGATAAAGGCTTCCTGCCATATGCAGAGACAGACTATTGAAAACTCTGGCACTGCTATCCAAAGTCAATAACTCCCTGGGCCTGTGGTAAAACCCAGCAAATATTTGCAAGGGGATCCCCTTTTTGCAAACTTCAATGACATTCCTTCTCACCACCGATGCATCCCTGATAGTATGAGGCGCACATCTAAACAATCTTACAACACAGGCAAAGGGTCAGACTCCTCGAACTCAGGACAATCAGGAATACCTGCACCCGTTTCAACCCACTGATCAAGGGAACTCACACAAGAGTCCTAACAGACAACACACCACATACATATTACATAAAACAACAGAGGGGAAGAAGCACTAAAGTTATGAAACTGCAGCATTGTCCACAACATCATACCATCGATGACTGACCTTCTGGGGCACGAAACCTGATAGCAGACAGGCTCAGTTGTAATTTGCCACAGCCCCAGAACTCGCTGCTTTTTGTCACTGACCAAGTGCTGTTTCTCCCTCTCATCATCCAACAATGAAATGAAATCTGACCCTTGAAGGTAGCAGCTGGCTTGGGAAAGCATGTCAGGGCAAAGTCAGCCACAGCTTCTCTGGAACCAGCTGGGGTGCTTTCTGATCACAGCCTGGTTAGATCTGAACTCTGTCAAGGCAGAGATGACCTTTAAGGGAGGGGATGGAATGAACAGCCCAGGACTCTGGTGCCAGCCATATCCCAAGGAATATAAGTCTGTGGCTCTGTCAGTAGTGAAGAGACACTCACCTCAGGGTACCTGGAATCCCACTGTTATGTCCCTGAGGTGGTGGCTAGCATGGGCCATGGTGGGGTTAACACAGGGACGGTTCGTGTGAACACCACACATCTGTGGCATGGCGGTACATCACCATGGCACAGTCTACCATGCCAATGTACAGCACCAAACTGGGAGTGACCTGTCTTCTCACCCCACTTAAAATAAGACACCCCTAGAGATACTGAAGGAGAGCACACAGTCTGGTAAGCTCACCAGCCCCCTAAAGAGATGGGCAGAGGTGGGAGGGATTAGTTGGGTCATGCTGACTACTCTGGGACAGCAATGAATGAGGTAGGTACCCACCACTAGCACTGAAGTATTCAAGGTTTTGTACTTGGGGTGGTTTCTGGGTTGAGGGCCATTGTGCACAGAGGGATTGACTGGTTCTTTGCTTTTCCATGTTCTCTACCAGGTTGGGCTGAAGTAGAGATTTTGTTGTTGTTGTTGCCCACACTTTTATCTCCTGGGGCAGAATGAAAAAAAAAATCACTGAAATCCTGGGCCCTTCTTAGTCAGAGTCGCAGGTAAATTGTTGCTGTATAAGGAAAAGTCGTCCCACGATTCCAAACTAGGAAAGCTGCCAAGAGGCGCTCGGCTCAGAATCAACCCCACACATTTGTGTCCGGCAGAAGTCTCTCGATAACCATTTCTGTGAAGGACGGGCAATATACCAAATGCCAAAAAAGGGACACTCAAAGATCACTATCAGGGGGTAGCCGTGTTAGTCTGTATCTACAAAAACAACAAGGAGTCTGGTGGCACCTTAAAGACTGACAGATTTATTGGGCATAAGCTTTCGTGGGTAAAAACCTCACTTCTTCGGATGCATAGAGTGAAAGTTACAGATGCAGGCATTATATACTGACACATGGAGAGCAGGGAGTTACTTCGCAAGTGGAGAACCAGTGTTGACAGGGCCAATTCAATCAGGGTGGATGTAGTCCACTCCCAGGGGTACCCAGAAATCATCTACTACAGGACAGGCCTAACAAGGACAATAACAGAACACCACTGGCCATCACATGCAGCCCCCAGCTAAAACCTCTCCAGCGCATTATCCACGATCTACAACCTATCCTGGAAAATGATCCCTCACTCTCACAGACCTTGGGAGGCAGGCCAGTCCTCGCNGGGGCTTGAAGGGGTAATTAGCTAAAGATGAGCTCCCAGTGTGACCTTGTGACCAAAAGATCCTGCGATGATAACCAGGGGAAATCTGAAGGAGAGGTAGAGAAGTTATTTTACCTGTATATTTGGCACTGGTGTGACTGCTGCTGGAATCCTCTGTCCAGTTCTGGTGTCCACAATTAAAGATGGATGTTGATACACTGAAGAGGGTTCAGAGAATTATCACAAGAATTAGTTAAAGATTTGAAAGCCTGCCGTATACTGATAGACTCAAAGATCTCAATCTGTGTAGTTTAGCAAAGATGGTGAAGGGGTGACTTGATGACAGTCTATAAGTACCTACACCAGGAATAGGCTTTATATAGGAATAAGCTAATAATAGGCTTTTCAGGCTAGCATACAGTGGTGTCATAGGATCCAATGGCTGGAAGTTGACGTTATAGAAATTCTGTCTGGAAATAAGACATACATTTTTAAATGGTAAGACTAATTAAACATTGGAACAATTTACCAAGGGTCTTGGCAGATCCTTCGTCATTGAGAATTTTTAAATCAAGGTTGGATGTTTCTCTAAAAGATCTGCTCTAGGAATTATTTTGGGGAAATTCTGAGGCCTGTGTTATACAAGCCTGGGTTATACAGACTAGATGATCACTATGATCCCGTCTGGCCTTGGAATGCACTGGTCCAGTCCCGAGTCAGATGGAGGCGTTTTCCCTGCAAGCTCATGCCTGAGCTTACTGAAGGCATTTTTTCAATTCATGATGGTGTTGAATTTAGCCATATGTGGAGAAATTCTCATTTGACTGTGACACCTTGGAAATCTAACACTAGGTGTGTATTTCACAAGTCTGATGGGTCCCGTCAGGCACTGCATGGATGAAGGTTTTAGGTGAAAAAAATAATGACTTGACCCATAAAATCTCCGCACTGGGGAATGAATGTACAACCCTCGCCATTGACTAACAGAGCTGGCTATCTAATGATTCCAGAGCATCCGGGGTTTAATATCCGTGTCCCAGTGGCCCCCTGTTTCAGGCATGTCCCAGAGTTCCCTGCTCTCATTATGTAGTGTGCATATTTCTCAGCTTACGAGTTGTTCCTGTAAAACAGTTGTTGAAGCATCCCGCGATGTGTATGGGTGTAACAAGAGAAGCCGCACAGGTGCCTGCATGGAAATTTGACACTCGTGTGTGAAATTTCTCACCGTTGAGACATGGTCACTGATGACCCCCCAGCCAAAGGAGGAGGAGTGACGAGAGGCACCTCACCCTCTGCAGAAGAAGAGTTGTGGGGAGCGTGAGGCAGCTCAGAGTTATTGGGGGCCAGGGATGACAGGGTAGCACGAGAAGACTCTCGTGACCAGCATGTTTTTGGAATCAGGGCAGACTGGGATGGGAAAGTAGACGACAGAGAGAGTGTCAGAGTATGATGGGAGATTGAATAAGTTGAGGAGTAAAGTGTGAAGAGTTTCCCCAAGGTGCCACCTGGAGCTGGGTGCCACTGAGTCCGCTGACTCACCAGCCTTGGATCCCTGTCCCAGTGTGTTGTTGTGACCCACTGCAGACCCGCTCCAGGTCTTACACCTCCATCAGCATTCACATAGTGAGGGACAAATCCAGGCTCCTTGTCCAGCCATTGCATGAACCAGCAATGTAGAGGCTAAAGCCAAAATAATCACTAGCTCTCTAGCCTAGGACCCCAGAGCTGTACCATCCTGCCATGGACCAAACTCCGACCAGTATGAATTAGTTACCCTGTTCGCCCCTCCCTGAACATGGGGAGGACAATGCACACTTGTGGTAACCAAGCTGAGATCCCCCCCCTCCCCGGCAGACACTTCACTTCAAGGCATACTGGGTTTAGATTAAAACATAAAAACAAGTTTATTAAGTACAACAAATTGATTTAAAGTGATTATAAGAGATAGCAATCAGATCAAAGCAGATTACCTAGCAAATAAACAAAAACACAAACTAAGCTTAGCACACTAGTTAGATTGACTATGATTTAGCAGTTTCTCACCTGATTGATGATACAAGCAGTCTGGAAAAGTCTCAAGGCACAAGCTGAATTTGCTTTTAAGCATGGGTTTCTCAGGTTTCCATACACAGGTTAGAAATCCTTTTAGTCTGGGTCCAGCACTTCTTCCAGTTCACTCTTTTTTCCTCAGTTGTTCCCAGGAATCTTCTGTGGGGAGTGAAGAACCTCTGTTGATGTCACTCGCTGCCTTATATAGCTTTAGGATATGGCTGGGACCTTTTGTTTGAAATCTTGGTTTCCAGACCAGTTTGTGGGAAAAGTACAAACTCCCCAAGATGGAGGCCAGAGTTATGTGGCCTGGTCACATGCTTTTCTAGAGTCATAGCATCCATTACTTATAGGTAAGGCTGCGAGTCTGTCATGAAAGTCACAGTAGTAATGGATTACGTGATTTTCGGGACCTCTGTGACTTCTTCAGGTAGCAGAGGTGACTAACCAAGGGCCACCCGAGAAGCACTGGCAGACCTTGTGCCAACTGCACTACCCCCCACCCTGCAACAGTGGCGGTCCTGGGCTGCTGCTCGACAGCAGGGGTGATAGTCCTGGACTCCCCCACGCTAGCAGCAGTGTGGCAGTCACAGGCTGGCTGAGCCGCCAACCACCAGGTCGCTACACAGCAGTCCCAGGCCACCCCCGCTCGCAGCAGTGCAGCGGTCCTGGACTGGCAGTGTTGCCCCCCACCAGGAGCATTGCAGCACTTCTGGGATATCCCCCACTAGCAGTGGCTGCTGTGGTCCTGGGCCATTTCCCCCCCCCCCCTGCCGCCATCCTCCCAAGCACCAATGGGCATCCCAGAAGCCCCCTCCCAGCAGCAGAAGATGTCTTGGAGGCCACACCTAGAACAAGCGGTCACCCTGAACCGCACCCAGCACCAGCCGGTGCCCCAGATCCTCCCTCCAGAGCAGCAGCTGCACCCCCCAGACACCTCCAGAACACCAAAAACTTAATCTGGGGTTTCATGTACAAGTCATGGACTAGTCACTGGGCTGTGAATATTGGTTTATTGCCCGTGAAATGTCCATGATTTTATTCTAAAAATGCCCATGACTAAATCTTATCCTTACTTATAGGCTGTCTGGAGAATTCTCAGGAAGGCTCAACAGGTGGGAGATAAGTGTTTCCTAAGGCCTATTGTTTTCCCTAATGGCTCGTTGCCCTGACTAGGCCCTCCCCAACCAGCTATCTAGACCAAAAGCGGAACCCCCACGGACCCCAAGATCATATCATAATATCACTATGAAGAATATGGGGTGTCATGTCACTCAAAGATCTTCCACTTGCAAAATGCCTGAAGTTACATAACAGCATTTGGATTGAAAACTGAGTAAAGGTTGTGACACCCAGGCTGCAATTCTGTGGCTTGCCAGGGCGGGTCCCCACCCCACACAACTCCACCCCACACAACTTCCATCCCTGCACACAGAGATACCCATCACTCAGGTGCCAGACCCCACAGCAACAGCTCACAGAAATACCTCCTCAGACGAGGTTAAACTCAGTGTCTGCCTGCACCAGGGAAATGGGGAGATCGGCCTGAACTGCCTTTCTGGGGGTGAAGGGAACCCCAGCAACAGCTCAGCCTGTGCAGGGAAGGAGAGAGGGACAAACCCAGCGGGAGGGAGAGAGGACGTGGAGATTAAAAGGAGCCAGAATGAGCAACTCTTTCTCAAAATGACACAAAGCTTTGACATATTGCAGCCCACTGGAAACCCAGACACCCCTTCCTGAGGCTGCTTTGACGTGTTCGCAATTGCTGATGTTGCCAGGAGTCTGTAGTGGGGCTGTTCACGGGAGGAGGGATGATCCGGATGGCAGACGGTGTCACAGACAATCTGCTAAAGTGTGGTCCACATTCCATTCTGGTCTGAGACACACCCCCGCCCCCCTCCCCAGCAGGCCTCCTTACGCCTCTTTGGTCTGTGCATTAGGCAGGATGTCCACTCCATATTTCACTCAGTTTCAGCACAACATGCTCCCTGCCCCTCCACATACACATACTGTGTGCAGGGCCGGCTCCAGGGTTTTGGCCGCCTCAAGCAGCACCCCCCCCAAAAGCCACGATTGCGATCTGCGGCGGCAATTCGGCGGGAGGTCCTTTGCTCCCAGCGGGAGTGAGGGACCGTCCGCCGAATTGCTGCCGAATACCTGGACGTGCCGTCCCTCTCCGTAGCGGCCGCCCCAAGCACCTGCTTGCCAGGCTGGTGCCTGGAGCCGGCCCTGACTGTGTGTTCCTGGACCTCCCAAGCTCAGATTTCCAACCTCACATGATTTCATCAATGCCAGAAATATGCTTTTATTTGCATTGCCTTTTAGTGCTTCTCAACCACTCCAGAACCCAAGATACCGGGGGATAGAAAGAGCAGACTTCTCTCCCTCCTAGACAAAAATTATTATTCTAAGGGCATGTCTTCACTACCCGCCGGATCGGCGGGTAGCAATCGATTTATTGGGGATCGACTTATCGTGTCTAGTGAAGACGGGATAAAATTGATCCCCGATGGCTCTGCCATCGACTCCGGAAATCCACCGCGGCAAGAGGTGGAAGCGGAGTTGACGGTGGCATGGCAGCTATTCATGTAACTGAAGTTGCGTATCTTAGGTCGACTTCCCTCCCCCGTAGTGTAGACCTAGCCTAAGAGTTCTGAATCACTAAGCCTGTGAGATTAAGATTTCACCAACTCTCCTTTCAATTCATTTTGGTTCAAACAAGCTCACCCATTGTTAGAGGTCACAAGACAACTCCAGTTGAAGTCACTGGAGGCTCATGGCCAGTGTAAATCAGGACATTTATTTCAGTCCCTACATGTGGATTTAGGGTGAACTCAAGGCTGATTTCAGAGCCTTGCCATTGACTTCAATGGGACCAGATTCACCCTACATTTTTAACTTTTGGCTACAAACTGCAAAAATCATGGGTTCGGGTCCTGCTACAGAGAACACGGTTCTGTTAGGGTGCTGAAAGAGTCTGAAGTAAACCCCCAATTTATGTGGTGTTCCAAGACTGGGTATGAAAGACGGGGATTCCAAAACACGTGGGCCCTGATTTTGCTATTTGCCAGAGTGACCCACTGAAGGCAGAATGTGCGAGTAGAACCTGGCCAGAGTGTGACCCATTCTTGTTGTGAACCCTCTGGTAACACAGATACCCACTGCAGAGACTTTGGCTGCACTTCCAAATAGGGCAGTGAAGTCGCTGAATTGGAAAAATGGAGGGACCCAGAGGAAAAACCACACTGCCCAAAAAAGGAAGCTATTGAGACAGCTAGAAGGACACAGTAAGAGACAAGGAAGTGATTTTAAAAACAAATATTTGGCTAAACTATTTCCAGCACATTTGTACTTTCAATTTTACCAGGAAATCCCTTGGTATTTCTAACAATACTAAACAGTTCAAGTCATCGTGCTGCGGAATTTCTCCCCAGATGGTGCTTGACTTTTACCCTTTACTTTTACATGCGTCTGATGAAGTTGGCATTCACCCATGAAAGCTTATGCTCCAATACATCTGTTAGTCTTAAAGGTGTCACAGGACTCTCTATGACTCTTATCCTGGAATCCTTCTTGAGCCCTTGCCACTAACTTCAGTGCACAAACAGGCAACTCACCAAAATGCTGCTCAGCAGAGAGAAGAAATCTCCTCACAGCGACAGGAAGGCAGAGCCCTAAGGGTCAAGGTACGAATCTCACATGTCTGACACTCACCATGCTGGGCAGCAACCTTTATGAATCCCCTGTACAGTCCCTGCAGTCTCTCAGATTGGCCAGGACTCCCAGACAATTCCCTTGGCTCTGTGAGCAGTGGGATTAGCAGAAAATAGACCCTGGAGAACTACAGCTTGAGAGCCTCCCCTGGGAGTGAAGAAATTATTTGCTAATACCAGGGCTCAAGATTGTCAGGAAAACTGAGTCTTGCACACTGTTGTTCAGCCTAACAATTGACAATGTCTTTTCTCTGTGTGTAAAGTACTGCCAACTGCTTTACATGTGGCTATACTGGCACAAGATACGGGAATGATTCGTCATAATGCCAGCTCTGTTCTTGCAAGCGGGGGCCCTCCAGACCACAAGGCTAGGGGTCCCTGGCTTGCTGTCCTTCAGTGTCTGAATAACAAAACAACTCCCCCCTCTGTCCTACCCTCTACACTCTGAGGCAAACAACCCACTGTGTATTTATTTCAAAATAAACCCATCTCTAAGCAATTTTTTCTCATTTTCCCACCAATAAAAAATGGTGGCCACCTACTAATTGTAACCATTGTCTATGAACTCTGTGCACGGCAGGGTTGCACTGTCTCACTAGCTATGGTCTCAGCCAATGGTCCACGGGCACAGTTCTCTTACTCTACAATGGGGCCACGTATGCGGAAGAAGGGCAAGCACTGTTGTGTTCTCCAGTCCTGGTACCCATTGTCCAGAAGGTCTCAGACTGACACCAGCTAGGACTGATCCCTGGTGAGGGACCCTCTGCCGGCAGGGTAAGGAGATGGGGGTGGGACAATAAGCTGGCTATCAAATCTAGATATAAATTTGTAGTCGTTACTACATACTGAAGCTATATGAAAGAAAAAGCTCAAACTCCATGTGGGATAGAGTCTAGTAATGTTTGCGTGTCACTTTTGAGCATTTGAGATTTTGCCCTTCCTGCACAGAAATGGTTATTGCGAGACTTCTGCCGGAGACAAATGGTTGGGGGTGACTGTGAGCCGAGATCCTCTTGGTAGCTTTCCTATTTGGAATTGTAGGAAAACTTTACTTATACACCAACAATTTATCTGCAACTCAGCCTAACAAGGGCCCTGGATTGCAATTAGTTTTTTTCATTCTGCCTGAGGAGATCAAAGTCTGGGCAAAAAAAATATCTAATCTCTACTTCAGCCCAATCTAGTGGAGTACATGGGGAAACAAAAAAACTTCCAATGCCTCTGTGTAGAGTGACTCCCAACCCAGAAACCACCTCAAGTACAAAACCCTGAATGCTTTAATAGTGTGAGTGTGGGGGGAACCTAACTCAGTCATTGCTTTCCCAGAGCAGTCAGCGTGACCCATCTAATCCGTCCCACCTCTGCCTGTCTCTTTAGGGGGCTGGCGAGCTTACTAGACTATGTGCTCTCCTTCAGTATCTCTATGAATGTCTTCTTTTAAGTGGGGTGACAAGACAGGTGGGTCCCAGTTTGGTGCTGTACATGGGCATGGAGGGAGGGCTGGCGCATAGACTGCACCATGGGTGATGTACCACCATGCCACAGATGTGTGGTGTTCACATGAGCCATCTGTGTGTTAACCCCACCATGGTCCATGCTGGCCACCATCTCATGGACTCAGTAGTGGGATTCCAAGTGCCCTAAGTCGAGCTCACACTGGAGACTGAAGCAAATGGGCTGCTGAGGAGATTTCTCCTGGGACATGCGGTGACCAAGAAACCCTGCCATGGGATTCTGACCCTCAGGGCACTGGGCCTGAATACGATGTAAAGGGGGTGGTGTTTGGCACGAAGGGAGGTGAGGGGTGTAAAGATCAGGGCCGTTTGTGGTGCGGGAGATGGCATCTCGCCAAAATGGTTCCCATCACCGTGGGGCTCCATTCCCACCACAGCCGGGGGGCCTGCTGGGCTGAGGTGGCCACTCTGGTGGGGGAAACTTGTGGCAGGGGATGGGCTTCTCTCAGTACTCAGGGCCATTGGTAACAGCTCACTCCAGCTCCTCTACAGGCTGCCCATATCTGCCTCAGTCAGGGCAGCCAGCGGTGTAGCCATATTTTCCAGGCCAGTGACCAAGGCTTGCAGTGGGTGCTGGCACTCAAACGCACAGCCAATCAGTGCCCCACAGCTCCACGAGGCACCAGATGGCGGTGAGAGATGGCTCTGGGTCAGGGAATGCAGCAGGGTGTCCTAGGGGGTTGTCTAGGTAGCCAACCAGGGAGTTTCCCAGTGTCACTGCGGTGGGGTAGGTGTCCCCTCAGGAACTGACCTGCCCTGGGTCATTGCCCAGTGCAGGGGTTAGGTGGGCCTTTGATGATCCAATAAGATCTCTTGTGTCTCCTCAGTGACACTTCTCCAATTCCTGATAGGGGGCGCATGTGGTCGTAATGCAGGGGCTGTTTCCCAGGGCTGGATGTGACCCAGCCACTGAGGCCAGCTGACTCAGCAGACTCCAGTCCCAGAGGCCGTGTGGAGTCATGGCTGACAATTGCTGTAGTTTCTACAACTCCCTGGGCTGTGGGGCGTCCAGCCCTTCTGGCATCCAGATAGTCCTTCCCCAGCTTCCACAGTGGCAGCACAGTCAGTATTGATCCCTCTACCACAGGTCTTCC
This sequence comes from Trachemys scripta elegans, assembly GCF_013100865.1. NCBI lineage: Eukaryota > Metazoa > Chordata > Testudines > Emydidae > Trachemys > Trachemys scripta. The sequence goes on from NC_048298.1 coordinate 340,062,537, forward strand.
CCCTCGGATGATATACACTTGGTCTGTCTACCCTTAAACCCCTCCACCCCGGCTCTTGCCAACTCTGTTTCCCAGGCAGTCTTTCTATGCAGCACTTCCGTTGGCTTCCCTTCATAGATCAACTTCTCCCCAAGATCTGTTCTGCTTGCACAGACTGGGTCCCTGCCCAGCTGCTTTCCCAATTTCTGAGTAGAGAGCTTGGCTTAGTCTCTGCAGACTGCTACTGGGGCAGCTCACCCAGGTTTTCGGTGTCTCTTCTTCACTACTACTGAGCCTGGGACATGGCTGGCACCAGAGCCCTGAGCTGTCCATTCCATCACCTCCCTTAAAGGTCATCTCTGCCTTGACGGAGTGCAGATCACACCGGGCTGTGATCAGAAAGCACCCAAGTTGGTTCCGGGGTAGCTGTGGCTGACTTTGCCCGGACACACACTTTTCCAAGCCAGCTGCTATCTGCGAGGGTCTGATGTTATTTCATTGTTGGATGATGTAGGAGAAACTTCCCTCAGCTCAGCTCCACTGTAGCTGCCAGTAGGAGGTCTGCTCTGCTCCCTGCTCTGCCACAAAATGAGCTGCTCCCCTGTATTTTTGCCTTCCTTAAGCACTTCTCTTCACACTTGATTTCTCTGCCCCATTTTCCTGAGCATTTACTTGTTGAATGTTTGGCTTCTTGGACCACATTTTCAAATGTAGCTAAAAGTTCAGGGGCTGTGGAAAATAATACTGCTACTTTGTATAGATCTGTGTCTCTGGGTTGTAGCAGTTTTGAAAAAAGCATTTACCATTTCCAGAAACTTTTTTGGGGGCACAATGAGAAAAACAAAACTAAACTTTCCCATTAATTTTTTTAATGCTGAAGGCTTGTAAACTTCATCAGCCCTTTTACTCAGGGGAATAATTTCTGTGGGTGCCTTCATTATGTCTAAATTCTGAATCTGAGAGGAAGGAGTGATTCATCCTGGTTGTTGATCAACGGTGTAGTCAATTCCTTGACCAAGCTTTCATTTGTTATGAAATATGTTCAAGAGGGCAAATGATCAGTGTCAAGTTTATTGCTCTAACCCATTAATAAAATAATATAGGGAAAAGATTGCATATGATATCAGTCTCTGGGAAGCCATCTCATGCAGTAATGTTACATTCACCTTATGCAGCAAGTGTGTTCCCCAAAGTTACACATTTCAGCTTTCATCATTTATATGAAGATGTCACAAGTTACACATCTTGTTACGTGTCACTAAAATCCAACCCAGGAGTTTGTCCCAGGTCCCTAATGTAAGTTAGGAACTATTGTGGGGAACTTTCCTGGCTTCTGCACTACCCCAGGGGTATTGGCTAGAGAAGGGTCTGAGTCCCCACTCCCTTTACCTGGAGACCTGCCTCATCTGAAGGACTCCCCTTCCACACTCCTGTATGGAAATGGTGACACAGGATTCCTGGCAAGCTGAAGACCCATTCTCATCATAGTCACTTAGGACAGGGGCTAGAGTGTCCTCACTCCGGGGTACTCTCTTCACACTGGATGCTTTCCTAACCCACTGATCACTACACTAAGTTCAATCCAAACGTAATTTATTAAACAGCAATTTAAAAAAAATGAAAAACTGAGAAATGTTCAAGGAAACAAGGAACTTCGCTCTGTGGGCATGGGGAACAAAACAAACAGCCATCTCTGGAATGTAAGACATTTTTCCAGTTTGTTCTTCACACAACGCAGGCCTCCTGCTCAGGCCCTGGCACTAAGATGTGATGATACCACAGGTAAGTGGGGGAAGAACTCAGTGGTTTGAGTATTGGCCTGCTAAAGCCAGGTTGTGAGTTCAATCCTTGAGGGGGCCATTTAGGAATCAGGGGGTTGGACTAAATGACCTCATGAGGTCCCTTCAAACCCTGATATTCTATGAAGTAAGGCATCTGCTCTGTCAGTGGCCACATACCCTCAGGCTCTAGGAAGTAGGACCCAAATATAATTTATTAAATAATAATTTGAAAAACTGAGAAATGTTCAAGGAACCAAGGAACCTCGCTCTGTGGACATGGGAAAAACCACTTATTATGTTATTTATTTCTAATGGCATTCGATGACGGAAGCCAATGTTCATATTTTGAATTTAATTAGGTTGTTTCTGTTAGTCTCTAAAAGGCAACATTTCATACTCGCTGTCTTTGTTCGGAGAAGAATGCTTCTGCTGCTGCTCATATATATCAGCAATGACCAGAGCAATCGTTTCTTTCGTTGGTGCAAACATTTCACAACAGATATTCGTAGTTTCATATACACCTTAATAAGATATTTTCTAAAAGTTTCTCTAGTGTCTTGTTGCAGTTTTGTTTTTATCAAGTTCATCTGAAAAAAATAATCATTAAACTGAAGTGTTGCTAAAAGGTAGCAACAGTAATGAAAGAGCAAACAAGCCAAGTTCACTAAAGTCTTTGTCCTCAGCTGAATCCGTGTTTTCGAGAACTTCAACCCCAAACTGCTCAACTTGGTTTTCCTGAGCATGAGGCTGGAGATCCATAGGCAAAACTCTCCATTGCTGCTCCAACTGTCCAACGTCTCCACAAACCAATGGCAAAAATGAGATATCAGCCAATCTAGGTTATGTCAAGGTGAGCGCAGTAGAAGGACTTAGTACTGCAAGCAATTCAATCACCTCAACATTTGGTGGAAATCTCTGTTTCATCTCTTTCAAAAATGTCAACGTGGAATCTCAATGTCTACTTTTGACATCTTTGACAATGTGGAGAGTTAGAGTCGGTTCTGAAAGTTCTTACTGAAAAGCGACTGCAAAGTGGTCAATAATTTAACTCAACGGTTATTGTTATAGTTTAATACAGCAGTCCCCTTCTCAAAATACGAGGTTTCACAATTCTCACCAACAAGCTCTAGAATAATGTCCTCAATTCCTGCCGCAGATTTCCTGTATTATCATTTTCCAACCGTAACATTTGGTTTATCATACAGGCTTCCTGAATTACTGGATATAGCAAAATTAGGTAAATTTTACACACTGGATCACTGCACATATGAAAAAGAAGTTCAGGATTGTAGTTTCTTTCTTTTTTTGGCTATCTGAAAGCATAGCTTTTGTTCGTCAAACTGATCAAGAACCCTGTTCACACAGGGACTAATGGAAAGCCACCTTGCTTCAGAAAGCTGCAGGATCTTCTGGTAGTCTGGAAGTCATGAAAAGGCTGAGTGACAGGCTGTGTGGGGTTGGGGACTGATTGGTGATGCCAAAAGAAATCACATGATGGTCAGAGAGAGGGAACTACACAACCGAGAGAGCAGTGCTTGGTGATGGAGTGATAAAACATTTGGTGTGAGCAACTTTTCAGACTGTGAACTTGTACAATGCTGAGCTCAGCCAAAGTGGGATAGAGTACTCTTGATTAATGAGGAGATATCCTTTCTCCCTCTTGTCACAGAGGATTAATGTCAGTGATCCAGGCGATCATCTTCTGCAGATGTATTTGACCACTTTGTCACGAAGCTCTTTGGTTTTGACCCCATAAATGATCGGGTTGATCACAGGGGGGATGAGGAAGAAAAAGTTTGCCAAGATGATGTGAACATGAGGAGTGATGCGCTGACCGAACCTGTGTGTCAGAGTGGAGAAAAAGAATAGAGTAAAAGACGTCATCATCACACAGATGTGGGCTGTGCAGGTGTTGAGGGCTTTCTGGTAGGCTTTCTTGGAGGAGATTCTGAGGACGGCCCTGATGATCAGACTGTAGGACAGGGCAACCAGTGTAAGATCTAACCCAATGACTACAAATGCCATCACCAAGCCGTACGTCCTGTTCACAGTGGTGTCCCCACATGACATCTTCGCCACAGCCATGTGCTCGCAGTAAGTGTGGGGGATAATGTGGTTGGCACAGAATGGCTGCCTACTCAGAAGCAGGGGTAGGGGCAGCATGAGGAGAGCAGCTCTTATCAAACCCACGAGCGCTAGCTTAGCTATCCGTGCATTGGTGAGGATGGTGGCATATCTCAGAGGGTTGCATATGGCAACATAGCGATCGAAGGCCATTGTCACGAGGACAGCTGACTCCATAATAGAAATCGCATGAAGAAAGAACATCTGGGTGAGGCAGCCACCCACAGTAATGCCCTTCAAATTGAACCAAAATATACACAGTGCCTTTGGCACAACGGAGGTAGATGTGCCGATGTCTGTGAGCGCCAGCATGCAGATCAGCAGGTACATCGGCTTGTGCAGGGTTTGATCTTTGCCTACAACAAACAGAAGCATGAAATTTCCAAACAGGCCGACAATGTAGAATATAGAGAAAGGGATGGAAATCCAGACATGGGCAGCTTCTAGGCCAGGGATGCCAATTAGGATAAATGGTGATGGGTCAGAGGTGGTCAGGTTGAAAGCTTCCATGAGGTGGTCAATGCGTCGATTGGATTCAGAAATGTTCAGATTGCCTGTGAAGGGAGAAAAGCACAGGTAGGGGGTTACACACTTTATAATAAATATTTGATAGTTATTAACAATCTAGAATGGAGGCTGGTGAGCAGTGAGGTGGCAACATTTGCAGATGGCACCAAATTATTTAGGTCATCGTCAAGTCCCGAGAAGTCCTCAGAGGGAGCTAACCCATCCACGTGAATGGCACATGACCTTCAATGTCAATAACTGCAACATGTATGCCCATTGGAGGAAAGAGCTTGAACTCCTCAAACACCTAACATGGTTGTAAATTAACTGTCTGAGCTTAGGACAGGGACCTGGGTGTCATGGTACAGAGCCCTATGAAACCCTGCTCTCAGAGCAAGCAGGGACGGAAACTAAGGAAAACATTGGAATCCAGGAGGAGGGGGATGGGAAATCACACAGAAAATACAATGCCAATGTTTCACCCTCCTCTGGACTCCTCTGTGTAGTACTGGGCACCCTTCCCACACAGGATATTGGAGAACTAGAAGGGTTCAGGGAAGGGCAACGAGAATGATCAAAGAAAGAGCTTGAAAAGATTGGGATCGCTACCTTACAAAGAGATGAATAAGAGGAGATATGAGAAAAGTCTGTAGAATACTGACTGGAAGGAGAGAGGGAGAACACATAATCAATCTACTCTCTAAGAAAAGATCAAGAGGACATTCAATTACACTGAAACATGGCAAATTCAAAACAGATAAAAAAGAATGCTATATTCACTTGATGCCTAATTAAACTGAGGATCTTGTTGCCACAAAAGGAAGTTGAGGCCAGGTGCTGAGGAAGAATCAGGAAGGGTTTGGACATATACCTGGATAGTGTCACTATCCAGTTACAATAGTTACAGCTAAATGAACATTTTGGAAAGCCTATAAGGCCACGTGTTTCAGGACACAAGCCAATTTCTAGCTGTTAGGCATTCAGGTGACACCCTCCGGATAGTCAGGTCATCCCTCTGTGGGTTTCTTACACCTTGTACTGCAGTACCTCTGGCTCTCACTGTCAGAGAGAGGACACTGGACTAAATGGACCATAGGTCTGATCCACGATGCAGTTCCTATATTGGAATGGAGACAAGTTTCTCTCAGGGAAAAAGACATTCTCATGGTGGTCTACGACTTTGTACTCAAGAGAATGGGTATGGGGGGCACAAGTGTCGTAGTAGTTTGGACTACAGCCCGGCACCTCAGTTACTTCCCTTGTTTCTTTTGGTGAGACACTTTCTTGCAGACATCCAGATTTGCCTGAGGCAAAAGTTAAAGGTGGTAACTAACAAGTGTAAGCAGAGACATGAGTCAGCAACTCACCTGCCAACCCTTCTCATGCCTGAATATCAAAGAAGTTTGCAGATGATGCAACAATTGGGGGTTGATAAATAATGAAGAGGTCAGGTCACTGATTCAGAGCAATCTGGATTGATTGGAAAACTTGGTCGAAGCAACCAATATGTGTTCTAATATAGCCATGTACATATCTGAAAAGAGTACAGGCAATACTCACACAATGGGGGGATATCATGGGAAGCACAATGACTCTGAACTTGATTTGGGGGCATGAATGGTTAATTAGCTAAACATGAGCTCCTGGTGTGACCCTGTGGCCTGTTAGGAAGGAGTTAAAATTAAGCCAGCAGAAAAGACAGAAACTGCTGAGAAGCAAGGACATAGTTTCTGTCAATACATGATAACTTAGTTCAGCTTGTGGCACCTTAGAGACTAACAAATTTATTAGAGCATAAGCTTTCGTGGACTACATCCGAAGAAGTGGGCTGTAGTCCACGAAAGCTTATGCTCTAATAAATTTGTTAGTCTCTAAGGTGCCACAAGTACTCCTGTTCTTCTTTTTGCGGATACAGACTAACACGGCTGTTACTCTGAAACCTGTCATTAGTTCAGCTTATCGGTAAGAAGGAACAAAGCTTGTGCCCATGAAAAGGGACAGTTCAGCGAGGAAAGCAGGATCGGGACCAGACAAGCAAGCAGGAATATTTCAGCACCACAAATAGCATTGACAATTGTAAACAATTGATAAGCGTATATGGTCAATATCCACTGAGTAACTTAGTTCTTAGAACAGAATAAACCCTCCCTTCATAGCCCACCGGATATCTGTAAGCACTCATCCCTACACCCACACCCACCCCGCCTCCTTCCCCCGCAAGGTAGTCATAAATGTTTGATGCAATTAGGATGACCTCTATATGTACCTTTTGTTCTTATTTTTATCTTTGTTCAGGGTTCTCTTTTGGCTTGTAACAATGTCTGTCTCTGTATGTACAGATAAATGCAAATGAATTGATAAGAGAATGTATATAACTGGCCACTATAGCATCATGTCTTTTAACCTGCTTCTCAGTCTTCCCGGTAACGTAAATGGACCCCCTTCAGTGTTGTCTGTGCTTGCCTGATTCTTGGGGGAAAGAGTCTTTTTGCCTAACAGGCCAAAAGAGCCGGAGATGATAACGGGGGAAATCTGAAGGAGAGGTAGAGATGTTATTTTACCTGTATATTTGGCACTGGTGCAACTGCTGTTGGAATCCTCTGTCCAGTACTTATGCCCATGGTTAAAGATGGATGTTGATACACTGAAGAGGGTTCCGAGAAGAATCACAAGATTTAGTAACAGGGTAAGGGGTGACTTGATTACAGTCTGTAAGTACCTACACAGGGAACCAATATTTAATAATAGACTTTTCAGGCTAGCACACAGGGATGTAACAGAATCCAATGGCTGGAAGTTGAAGTTATAGAGATTCTGTCTGGAAATAAGTTTGAGATTCCAGTAACTCTCCTGTCAGTTCATTTTGATTCAAATGAGCTTATCCATTCTTAGAGGCCACAGGACGACTCCCGCTGAAGTCACTGTAGGCTAATGACCGGTGTAAATAGGGCTATTTATTTAAGTCCCTACATGTGGATTTAGGGTGAACTCCTGGCTGTTTTCAGCGCTGATCTCAATGTGACGAGAGTCACCCTGAGTTTTTAACTTTTGGCTATAAGCTGCAAAAATCAAGCGTTTGGGTCCTGCTACAGTGAGCCTGCTTCTGTAAGGGTGCTGAAAGTGTATGGAGGGAACCCCCAATTTATGTGGAATTCTGAGACTGGGCACGAAAGATGGGGATTCCGAAACATGTGGGCCCTAATTTGGCTCTCAGGAATGCCAGCTTCAATCTGGAGTGACCAGTGAAGGTTAAATGTGAGAGCAGAATCTGGCCAGTGTGCGACTCATTCTTTTTGTGAACTCACTGGTAACACAGATACCCACTGCAAAGGCATTGGCTGCACTTCCTAATAGGGCAGTGAAGTCACTGAATTGGAAAAATTGAGAGAACCAGAGGAAAAACCACACTGTCCAAAAAAGGAAGCTATTTTGATAGCTAGAAGGACACAGTAAGAGACAAGGAACTGATCTTAAAAACAAATATTTGGCTAAACTATCTCCAACACATATGTACTTTCAATTTTACCAGGTAAATCCCTTAGTGTTTCTGATATTACTAAACAAACAGTGGTGGTGAATTCCTGCCCAGATGGTTCTTCACGTACACCCCGGAACCCTTCCTGAGCCCTCAGCAATAACTTTAGTGCAGGAACAGGCAACTCACCAAAAACCTGCTCAGCAGAGAGAGAAAAAATCTCCTTTCAGAGACAGGAAGGAAGAGCCCTAAGAATCGCGGTCGGAATCTCACATGTCTGACACTTGCCATGTTGGGCAGTGATTTTTATGATTCTCCTGTACAGTCCCTGCAGACTCTCAGATTGGCCAGGACTCCCAGACAATTCCCTCGGCTCCAGCCCTGGTTTGAGCAGAAAATAGACCCTGGAGAACTACAGCTTGAGAGCCTCCCCTGGGAGTGAAGAAATAATTTGCTGATACCAGGGGCTCAGAATTGTCAGGGTAAACTGTCTTTCAGACTGTTGTTCAGCCTAGCAACTGATGAAGGGTTTTTTCCCCCATGTATAATGTACAGCCATCTATGTTTGGGAATACTGCCATAGCTGCATACTGCCCATGCAGTTGTAATGTACAGCGCATTAACCTCTACAAAGTCAGTGCCACTCTATGAAGGCCAAATGAAGTGATCCTTAATTTATTAAAGCCGTAGGGCAAGGGAAACGCTGTCTTCTCCCAGGATTCTGGTTTCAAAGCTATTTGCCAGTATCCCTTTGTGAGCTCTAAAGCAGATATACATCAGGAAGCTCAAACCCTTCTCATATTTCATCTCCTCTCTGCATCGGGTAAGCATCAAATTTCAATATTGTGTTGATCTTTCAGCTATTGAGGCAGAAAAGCAGTTGTGCTCTCCTGTGTTAGAATTCTACTCTCACTGTGGTGTTTTACGTTGTGATGCCCTGCTGAGGTGAGAACACAGTGGTAAAGGAATCAAACAATTGCTAAATCTGGTTCTTTTGTACTGGATACAGTCCCTGCCCCATGCCTGCATTACAGGTTCCTGGGGGCCTAATTTTGGATCCTGAAGGTATGAGTGTGATGGGTTATCGGCCCATGGGTTGAATCTGGGAGGCGTGGAAACTCCTGTGCCCTCTAACCACCCACCTGAGCTGGCTCTTTTCCACAGTGCTTTGCTAGTGATTCAGCCCCTCCAGAGTCTGTTATCACCCAACACAACACCAGATGGCGCCACACACCCAGACTGAGGTATCCAAGGTCTGTCTTAATCCACCAAATTTGAAACAGCAGCCACTGGGTGTTAGAGGGTTTTCCTTTTACCCTCTCCCTTTCTCTGACTGAATCTACCAAGATAAACACAAGTCGCCGTGACTGCGGATGTGCAAAGCTCTAATAATCAAGTGTGTGGCATTTGATGGATTTTTGTGCAGGTGCGCAGCTTAAAGGGAACATGGGCCATCCTGATGGCCATGGTCTCGTTTAGCAGCCCTTGGTGATACGGTTTATGCCCGTGTGTTTGATTGCAGAATGCTGTGTGTGGATTGCTTTCTCAGGCACATATCCCTGAAGTCTTCAAATGCACCTGCCATGAAGACGGTTAGTAGCCACATTTCCAGGCTTTGTCACACATCAGTCAGCAACATGGCTTTACATATTCAGAGGCTTTTTGTATCATTTGTGTAAAGACCATAACCGTGTGTGGCCCAGGGGATAGCATCTCGCCAACATGGTCCCCATCACCATGAGGCTGCATTCCCTCCACAGCCAGGGGTCCTGCTGGGCTGAGGTGGCCACTGTGGTGGGGGGAACTTGTGGCAGGGGATGGGCTTCTCTCAGTACTCAGGGCCATTGGTAACAGCTCACTCCATCTTCCCTACAGCCATGTTAAGCCATGACTCAGGCTGCCGGTATGTGCCTGAGTCAGGGCAGCCAGCTGTGTAGCCATATTTTCCAGGCCAGGGACCAAGGTTTGTAGCGGGTGCTGGTGCTCAAACGCACAGCCAATCAATGCCCCACAGCTCCACGAGGCACCAGATGGTGGTGAGAGACAGCTCTGGGCCAGGGAATGCAGCAGGATGTCCTGGGGGGTTGTCTACGTAGCCAACCAGGGAGTTTCCCAGTGTAACAGAGGTGGGGTAGGTGTCCCCTCAGGAACTGACCTGCCCTGGATCATTGCCCAGTGCAGGGGTTAGGTGGGCCTTTGATGATCCAATAAGATCTCTTGTGTCTCCTCAGTGACACTTCTCCAATTCCTGAGTAGGGGGCGCATGTGGTCGTAATGCAGGGGCTGTTTCCCAGGGCTGGATGTGACCCAGCCACTGA
>NC_048298.1:340087365-340116288 GCF_013100865.1 Trachemys scripta elegans
TGAAGTTTACAGATGACACAAAAATTGGGGGATGGTAAATAATGAAGAGGATGGGTCACTGATTCAGAGCAATCTGGATTGATTGGTAAACTGTGTCGAAGCAACCAACATGTGTTCTAATGTAGTCATTTAAATATCTACATCTGGAAACAAAGAGTGTAGGCAATGCTCACATGCAGGGGGAGATTGTGGGAAACGCAATGACTCTGAACTAGATTTGGGGGCTTGAAGGGGTAATTAGCTAAACAAGAGCTCCCAGTGTGACCTTGTGGCCAAAAGAGCCTGAGATGATAACCAGGGAAACCTGAAGGAGAGGTACAGATGTTATTTTACCTGTATATTTGGCACTGGTGTGACTGCTGCTGGAATCCTCTGTCCAGTTCTTGTGTCCATGATTAAAGATGGATGTTGATACACTGAACGGGGTTCAGAGAACTATCACAAGAGTTAGTAAAAGATTAGAAAACCTGCCGTATACTGATAGACTCAAAGATCTCAATCTGTGTAGTTTAGCAAAGATGGTGAAGGGGTGAGCTGATAGCAGTCTGTAAGTACCTACACAGGGAACCAATATTTAATAATAGGCTTTTAACGCTAGCACACAGGGGTGTGACAGGATCCAATGACTAGAAATTGAAGTTATAGAAATTCTGTCTGGAAATAAGACATACATTTTTATGTGGCCCATCAAGCAAGTGGGGGAGGATAACTCAGTGGTTTGAGTATTGGCCTGCTAAACCCAGAGTAGTAAGTTCAATCCTTGAGGGGGCCACTTAGGGATCTGGGGCAAAATCAGTCCTTGGTCCTGCTAGTGAAGACAGAGGGCTGGACTAGATGATGTTTCAAGGTCCCTTCCAGTTCTAGGAGATAGGATATCTCCATTAATTTATAATTTTATTTTATTTTATTTGGTGGGATAATACGTATGACTGGAATACTGGTATAAAAAGGAACAGCTTACTCAGGAAGGACAGACAGGGAAAAAGGTGTTGCTTATATATTAAACATGTATACACTTGGACTGAGGTTGAGATGGAAATGGGAGACAGACTTATTGAAAGTCTCTGGGTAAGGATAAAAGGGGTAATAAACAAGGGTGATGTCATGGAGCGGTTTACTACAGGCCACCTAACCAGGAAGAAGAGTGATGAGGCTTATTTTAAACAACTAACAAAATCATCCAAAGCACAGGACTTGGTGGTGATGGGGGACTTTAACTACCTAGACATCTGTTGGAAAAATAACACAGCAGGACATTGATTATCCAACAAGTTCTTGGAATGTATTGGCGAAAACATATAAATATATTTCATAAGGTGGAGAAAGCTAGTAGGGGAGAGGCTATTTTAGATTTGATTTTGAAAAATAGGGAGGAATTGGTTGAGAATTTGAAAGTGGAAGGAAGCTTGGGTGAAAATGATCATGAAATGGTAAAGTTCATGACTCTAAGGAATGGTAGGAGGGAGAACAGCAAAATAAAGACAATGGATTTCAAGAAAGCAGACTTCATTAAATTCTGGGAGTTGGTAGGCAAGATCCCATGGGAAGCAAGGCTAAAGGGAAAAACAATTGAAGACAGTTGGCAGTTTTCCAGAGACATTACTATGGGCACAAGAGCAAACTATCCCTCTGCACAGGAAAGATAGGAAGTATGGCAAGAGACCACCCTGGCTTAACCAGGAGATATTCAATGATTTAAAAATCAAAAAAGAATCCACGAAAAGTGGAAACTTGGTCAAATTATAAAGGATGAATATGAACAAATAACAAAATTATAGAGGGACAAAATTAGAAAGGCCAGGGCACAAAATGAGATCAAACAAGCTAGAAACATGAAGGGTAACAAGAAACCATTCTACAAATACGTTAGAAGCAAGAGGAAGACCAAGGACATGGTAGACCCGTTACTCAATGAGGAGGGAAAACAATAACAGGAAATGTGGAAATTACAGAGATGCTTACTGACTTCTTTGTTTCGGTTTTCACCAAAAAGGTTGGTGGTGATTGGATGTCTAACATACTGAATTCCAGTATGTGATTGGATGTCTAACATACTGAATTCCAGTGGAAAATGAGGTAGGATCAGAGGCTAAAATAGGGAAAGAACAAGTTTAAGATTCAGGAAAACTGGAAAGGAGGCAAATATAGTGCCAACCTATAAAAAGGGAAATAAGGGCAACCTGGGAAATTACAGACCAGTCAGCTTAATTTCTGTACCCCGAAAGTTAATGAACCAAATAATTAAGTAATCCATTTGCAAACATCTGGAAGATAATAAGGTAATAAGTAATAGTCAGCATGGATTTGTCAAGAACAAACCATATCAAACCAACTGGATAGTTTCCTTTGACAGGGTAACAAGCCTTGGGGATGGGGGAAAGTGGTAGACGTGATATATCTTGACTTAAGTAAAGTATTTGACACTGTCTCACATGACCGTCTCATAAACAAACTAGGGAAATAAAATCTAGATGGTGCTACTATCAGTTGGGTGCATAACTGGTTGGAAAACTGTTTCCAGAGAGTAGTTATCAATGGTTCACAGTGATGCTGGAAGGGCCCTGCAGGGATCACTTCTGGGTCCGGTTCTGTTCAATATCTTCATCAGTGATTTAGGTAATGGCATAGAGAGTACACTTATAAAGTTTGCGGACAATACCAACCTGAGTGGAGTTGCAAATGTTTTGCACGATAGGATTAAAATTCACAATGATCTGGACAACCCGGAGAAATGGTCTGAAGTAAATAGAATGAAATTTGATAAGGACAAATGCAAAGTACTCCATTTAGGAAGGAACAAACAGTTGCACACATACAAAATGGAAAATGACTGTCTAGGAAGGAGTAATGCAGAAAGGGATCTGGGGGACATAGTGGACAACAAACTAAATATGAGTCAACAATGTAACACTGCTGCAATAAAAAGTGAACATCCTTTTGAGATGTATTAGCAAGAGTGTTGTAAGCAAGACATGAGAAGTAATTCTTCCACTCTACTCCATGTTGATTAGGCCTCAGTTGGACTATTGTGCTCAGTTCTGGGTGCCACATTTCAGGAAAGATGTGGACAAAGGTCTAGAAAACATTACCTATGAGGGAAGATTGAAAGAACTGGGTTTGTTTACTCTGGAAAAGAGATGACTGAGAGGGGACATGAGAACAGTTTTCAAGTACCTCAAAGGTTGTTACAAGGAGGAAGGAGAAAAATTATTCTCCTTACCCTCTGACGATAGGACAAGGAGCAATGGGTTTAAATTGCAGCAAATTAGGTTTAGGTGGGACATTAGGAAAAATTTGGGAATACAATGGGAGCGGCGATCGGCCGAACCTGCAGACATGTCAGGTAAACAAACTGGCCTGGCCCGCCAGGGGCTTTACCTGAACAAGTGGCAGCCCTAATTTGAGAACTACTGTTCTAGATAGTACTGGTCCTGCCATGAGTACAAGGAACTGGACTTGATGGCCTCTCGAGGTCACTTCTAGTCTTATGATTCTATGATTCTAAGGAATCCTGCAGGACTGTGAAATTTCAGGACTACTAATTGCCATCTGTAACCTATAATTTAAACCGGCTTCTGTACCAAATGACTTGAGGACAGCTCAGGTCACACCAATTTTTAAAAAGGGCTCCAGAGGTGATCCCAGCAATTACAGTCCAGTAAGCCTGACTTCAGTCACGGGCAAACTTGTTGAAACTAAAGTAAAGAAAAAAATTGTCAGACACATAGATGAACATAATTTGTTGGGGAAGAGTCAACATGTTTTTTGTAAAGGGAAATCATGCCTCACCAATCTACTAGAATTCTTTGATGGGGTCAACAAGCATGTGGACAAGGGGGATCCAGAGGATTTTGCATACTTAGAGTTTCAGAAAGCCTTTGACAAGGTTGCTTACCAAAGGCTCTTAAGTAAAGTTAGCACTTATAGGATAAGAGGGAAGGTTCTCTGATGGATTGGTAACTGGTTTAAAGGTAGGAAACAAAGGGTAGGAATAAATGGTCAGTTTTCAGAATGGAAAGAGGTAAATTGTGGTGTCCACCAGGGGTCTTTATTGGGCCCAGTCCTATTTAACGTATTCATAAATGATCTGGAAAAAGGAGTAAACAGTGAGGTGGGAAAATTTGCAGAAGACACAAAAGTTAGGTAAGCCCCTGGCAGACTGGAAGAGCTACAAAAGGATCTCTCAAAACTGGGTGACTGGGCAGCAAAATGGCAAATGAAATTCAATGTTGATAAATGCAAAGTAATGCACATTGGAAAACATAATTCCAAGTATACATATAAAATGATGGGATCTAAATTAGCTATTACCACTCAAGAAAGAGATCTTGGAGTCATTGTGGACAGTTCTCTGAAAAACATCCACTCAATGTACAGCGGCAGTCAAAAAAGTGAACAAAATTTTGGGAATCATTAAGAAAGGGACAGATAATAAGACAGAAAATATCATATTGTCTCTGTATAAATCTCTGGTACTCTCACATCTTGAATACTGCGTGCAGATGTGGTCGCCTCATCTCAAAAATATATATGTTGGAATTGAAATGGTTCAGAAAAAGGCAAGGAAAAATATTAGGGGCATGCAACAGATGCTGTATGAGGAGACATTAATAATACTGGGACTTTTCAGCTTGGAAGAGAGATGGCTAAGGGGGGATATAATAGAGGTCTTTAAAATCATGACTGGTGTGGAGAAAGTAAATAAGAAGTGTTACTTCTTCTCATAACACAAGAACTAGGGGCCAACAAATGAAATTAATAGGCAGTTGGTTTAAAACAAATAAAATGAAGTATTTTTTCACACAACACACTGTCAACCTGTGAAATTCCTTGCCAGAGGATGT
Organism: Trachemys scripta elegans; assembly: GCF_013100865.1. Lineage (NCBI taxonomy): Eukaryota > Metazoa > Chordata > Testudines > Emydidae > Trachemys > Trachemys scripta. The sequence goes on from NC_048298.1 coordinate 340,092,210, forward strand.
TGTGAAGGGCAAGATTATAACAGGCTTAAAAAATAACTAGATAAATCCATGGAGGATAGGTCCCTCAATGGCTATCAGCCAGGATGGGCAGGGACGTTGTCCCTAGCCTCTGTTTGCCAGAAGCTGGGAATGGGTGACAGGGGATGGATCACTTGATGATTACCTGTTATATTCATTTCCTCTGGGGCACCTGGCATTGGCCACTGTCGGAAAACAGGATACTGGGGTAGATGGACATTTGGTCTGACCTACTATGGCCATTTTTATGTTCTTAATACTGAGAGGGGACATGATAACTTTTTTCAAGTACATAAAAGCTTGTTACAAGGAGGAGGGAGAAAAATTATTCTCCCTAACCTCTGAGGATAGGAGAAGAAGCAATGGGCTTAAATTGCAGCAAGGGAGATTTAGGTTGGACATTAGGAAAAACTACCTAACTGTCAGGGTAGTTAAGCACTGGAATAAATTGCCTAGGGATATTGTAGATTCTCCATCATTGGAGATTTTTCAGAGCAGGTTAGAGAAATACCTGTCAGAGATGGTCTAGATAATATATATTTCTGCCATAAGTGCAGGGAACTGGACTAGATGACCTCTCAAGGTGCCTTCTAGTTTTATGATTTCATAATAGTACGCATGATATTTTGGCTCAATAAAGCACAGACATCTCCAGGTCTGTCAGTCTGGCACCTTTCACAAGAACTAACTTTTCTTTGAGGAAAAAAAAATCAGGGTCAAATCCTGACTGAAAGTAAGTCAGTCCCAGTCCCCTGACACATGCAGTTACACCATTTACACCAGCTCTGAGATGGATGATTGCTGAATATTCCAAAACATTCTGTGAATTGAGTTACCCCTTAATCCTGGAAGCTGCACCAGTGAAAAACTGAGTCAGTGCAGAAATGCTTCAAATCGTTTAACTTTTAAGTATTTTCCATTTGTGCTGGTAGAGCTAAAACATGCAACAGTGCGATCCATGGTGATTCCCAGTTGATTAACTGATCCTCAAGAGCTTTTACCAGGTGTTCTATAAATACTTCCACACTGCGTGTCTGACAGAAAGAGGGAATGTTTCTGCGCAGAGCATTGAAGCTCTGCTTCCGCAGGAGTAGACAATGAACTCTCTTCCAGCTTCTGTTTTAGTGGCTTGGTAAGTGCGCTGTTCATATTGCATCGATTTCACTTCTATTAATAGCAGTCTCAACTGGTCTCAACTGCTTGAAACGTTTAATCTTTAACCAATGAGAACTGCACATTTTTATTTTCAGCGTCATTATTCATTATTTTATTCAGGACCCAAACCCCTAGGAAAACAGGTCCCTGCCTTCTGGCACCTGCAATCTAAGGTTGCAAACAGTAGTGCAAACATTACCCATGTAGGGTGGAATTTTCAGGAGTGAGGAACCCAAATCCCAGTGCAAGTGAGCTTGTGTTTTTAACTCCGTGTGGCACTTTTCCGTGAGTGCCATTGGCTTGCGTGCAGCTGTGTATAGTGACAAGGAACCTAGGAATGGCATACCTCATCCAACAGTGGTCTAGCTAAACTCATAACCTAACTGACAGTGACTAGCACCAGACACTTAACAAGAAGGGGTGCATGTAACCAGATTGGCAAATACTGAATAATCTGACCATAGTTTCTGGGCTGTAACCTCTGAAAGAGAAACATACACTCCCTGTGCTTCCTACAGCTTCCAGAGGCATGGGGCTTGCTTGGCATATAACACCTCCCGGAGTATCTGCTGGGATACCCTAAGTGGGATAATCAAGCTCTTTATCTTTGTTCCAACAGAACTTAATCTCAATGAGGGTTTTGCCTGGGTAAGGGCTAGTTTGGCCAGTTGATGACCCTAGGAGTAGGCACACACCTGAGGATAGGGTTTTTTTCACAATAAACTGGTGCATGTGGCAAAATTCCAGGTTGAGGAATGTAAGTGGTACATAGGCCATGTGTTGGCTTTCTGCACAGGGGTGGATTTCACCAAGCGTGAGCAAAGGAGGCATCTTGAATGAAGACAGCACATTGCCGACATTTGCAGTTTTCAGTGGCTTCCTCCCCCTCCAACAATAACATCATGTACAACAGAAGCTGAAGGCTGGTGTTTATAGCTAAAACACAGCAGAGCTGGGGTTTGTTCCCTGTTCTGCCACAGCCTCCCTTGGGTCACTCTCAGTCATAACTGAGTAGTTTGTACAAATGCTTCTCAGCCCATGTACCATTCACAATCCACATCATTGTTTTCCTCTCAGAAGATTTTAAAATAGCTAAACCATTTACTTTTTTAAGATGGATCCAAGCTAAAGAGTTGAGATCGGGATCCAGACTGAAACCTTGTTCCAGAGTGCAGGGGTATTCTGATCCAGTGTTTTGGTTCAGGTCGGCTCTACTTTTCTTATGTTCCATTTTACAATTTGAGTTCATACAACTTTTCATATTCTAAATTCCATCTAGTGAAGGGGCATTCAGCTGAGAACCTGGAGACCTGAGTTCTGTCACTGATTTCCTGCATGGCCTTGCACAAGTTGCTTACCTGTTCTACGCTTTAGTTTCCCCCTCAGTTAAATGAGGATCTATTTCATCCTCCCCATGAGCGTCAATGGGCTTTGAATCAGTCCCATGGACACTTGGGATCTTTCGTAAAGAACTTTGAGATTTATGAATGCAAAGCTCTATGCAAGCACAGGATATTATTAGTAATGGAGTTTTATAACTGATCGGGGGATCTGTGAGTACCACAAGGGTTTTTAATCAAGGTACTGACTCCAAACTGTCTGTAGAGCAGTGGCAGGAAAGAGCCATATTTTCTGTCATGGTCTCACATATTTTTAATAATGTTGTTTTTAATTGTAGGGAAGGTGGTATGGTAAACTGACCAGAACCACCCTCCACCCCTGCACATCATGCCAACCTGCAACGAAACCAACATCAGTCCTGCAATGTTCCTCCTGGCAGGAATTCCAGGGCTGAAAGCTGATGGCCCCTGGATCTCCATCCCTTTCTGTTCCATGTACCTCATTGCAATGTTAGGAAATAGTCTGATTCTGTTTGTGATAAAGACACAGCAGAAGCTCCATGAGCCCATGTACTTGTTCCTTTCCATGTTGTCTGTCACTGACCTTGGCTTATCTGTTTCCACCTTGCCAACAATGATCAGCGTCTTTGTGTTTAACACCAGAGAAATTGGCATTGATGTCTGCCTGGCCCAACTTTTCTTTATTCACACTTTTTCTGTTATGGAATCCTCTGTACTATTAGCCATGGCATTTGACCGCTTTGTTGCAATACGCCACCCGCTGAGATACGCTTCGACTTTAACCAGTGCAAGGATAGGAAACATAGGGCTGGCAATAATAATTAGGGGTAGTGGTCTGCATATCCCAGCTGTCATTCTTCTCAATAGGTTGCCCTACAGCAAGATCCAACCTCTCTCTTATTCATATTGTTTGCATCCAGATGTGATGAAGATGGCCTGTGCAGACACTACGCCCAGCATCGTCTATGGTTTGTTTATTGTCCTTTCTTCTCTCGGATTAGACTCAGTGCTCATAGTTTTGTCTTACATCATGATCTTTAAGACTGTGCAGAGTATCACATCCTGGCAAGAGCGTCTCAAGGCTCTGAACACCTGTTTCTCCCACATCTGTGCCACCCTGCTTTTCTACACCCCGCTGATCAGTTTGTCTATGATTCACAGGTTCGAGAACAAGGCTCTTCCTCAGAGTCAAATTCTTCTGTCGTATCTCCACCTCCTCCTCCCCCCAGTGCTCAATCCCATTGTGTACAGCATAAAAACTAAGGAGCTTCGTAAACGGATCATGAAGATCTTTCAAAACTATTCAACTAACAGGCTCCAATGGGAGCACTGAGTTGGTTCTGTCACACTGAGCCAGTGAGGGTTAAGCAACCAGTAGGCTGGTTGAACTAAAAGCAACCTTTATGGACATATTAGAAAAGTATTGAAATTGTAAAGAGGGACATTCCTTGTAGATATTTAGGAAAGCCATGGTAAATAGACTAGAGTTCTTGAAATGTATTCCTGTATTGTTAGAGAATCAGAAGTAGATACTAATCCTATTCATCTGCCTTTACCTATATCTTATTAGAAGTTCAGCGATGTGATTTAATTAGCTTGTAGATGCTAAATTTCAGTTCCTGTCATTAATGTTTCATTACTATATTCTATTGATTCAGAGATGAAAAGGGGACATTAACATTTAGATGAAACTTGTAGTGTAGTAATATCATTGTCTTTATTTCTTGTTGAAGTTTGTAGTAAATTACCTAGGAAATGTTTGAATGGTTAATTGCCTTATGCTAATCTATGCATCTAGTTATTGGTGTATGCCTAGGAAATAGAGATTTACTTCAAAGTCACCATGGACACTACCTATTCTTCATCCAAGGAATGCCTGTAGTGATTATTTGCAGACATGGAGCTAATCAGCTGAACTTCAGTTATAATGGGATTTTGGGGCCTCATCCTTACTATTTCAGTTCTGCTTAAACTTTGTCAGGGGAAGTTCAAGTCACAAGACTGAGAACTTCTGGATTAACCCTGAAATTATTATGAAAAAATTTGAACTAACTCTGCACATGGACTACCTACTGGACTATGACCTTTTCCATGAATTCCAGAAGGATTTCTACAAATCAGCCGCCTCACCATGTCTGCTATGAAACTGACCTAAGAACTTGATTCATATCTGTATGTATAATGATTTTTACCACAATAACTCTCTTTCTTTTCCTTTTAAATAAATAGATTAGTTAATAAGAATTGGCTGTAGTTTTGTATTTGGGTAAGATCTGAAATATTCATTTACCTGGTGAGTAACGTGTCCAATCTCTTGGCAGTAGAACTTCTTTTGGGAGCGGTAGAACTTTATAGATGGTGAATAAGATTTTAAATAACCCTCAATATATAGACTTTGTTGTCTGGGTGGGAGCAAAAGGTTAGATTCATTAAAGAGAACTGTATTTTGGCTTCTTGGTATTATAGAAGCTGTTTGGTTACTGTTTTGGTGAATCATTTATAAGACTAAGCCATCATTTTTGAGGATTGTCTGCCCTATTCCTTGCAGTTTTTCCTGATTGAGCATTTTCAGTATAGCCCCTCCAGCGACTCTGGTTACAGACTCATTGTCAGGGTTCCCTCCCCACTCTGAACTCTGGGGTATAGACGTGGGGACCCACATGAAAGACCCCCAACGTTTATATTCTACCAGCTTAGGTTAAAACTTCCCCAAGGTACAATTACTTTCCTTGTCCTTGGACGGTATTACTACCACCAAGTGATTTAGACAAAAACTCAGGAAAAAGGTTCACTTGGAGTCCCTGTTCCCCCAAAATATTCCCCCAAGCCCCTTCACCCCCTTTCCTGGGGAGGGAGGCCTGAGAATAATGTGAGTACCGGCCAGATCCTTTGTCTCTAGGACACTGAAAATCAATCAGGTTCTTAAAAGAAGAACTTTACTTAAAGGAAAAGAAAAGAATCCCACCTGCAAAACCAGAGGAATCCCCTCTAGGCTCAGCTTCAAAGTTAGAAAAAACAGGAATAAAACTCCCTCCTAGCACAGGGAAAATTCACAAGCTAAAACAAAAGATAATCTAACACATTTTCTTGCCCTTACCTACATTTTTTGTATTCTTAGATACTCATCTCAAGTTTGTTTTCAGGAGCTGTTTTTACTGTCTGGTCTATCTCTCTGTCCAGAGAGGGAACAACAAAGAGAGCACAAACAAAATCTCCCCCCACCACCAGATTTCCAGATTTGAAAGTATCTTCTTTCCTGATTGGTCCTTTTGTTCAGGTGCCAACCAGGTTATTTGAGCTTCTTAACCCCTTACAGATAAGGATTCAATACAGCTGCTCAGGAGGGATTTTATGTTACTCTGAGATCTATGTTTATGACACTCCCAAAAGGAAAGTTTGTAGTGTTCACCACGGAAAATTCCAGTCAGCAAAAGGTATGGCTTTAGGGCTTCTCCTTCATGAATAAGGTATCCTGTTTCATACAGGGACTTGGGGGTCTTCAGTGGAATACATATAAGGAAGACAGAGTTTTAAGGGATAAAGATTACATGCATTCATTCCTAACCTAATTAGCAGGTTGACTTGTAAATTCTCTGAAAACTCATTCTGCACTCAGAGAATAAGTGTTGACTGAGGCTACACTGTGATTTTCACACATACAGAAGTTGTATCCCTGCTCTAAGGACAAAACTTGACTCATCTTTAACTATGGCTTTGCTACTGATGCCTCATAATAAAATGTAATTTTTCAGCATTGTTACTTTGCTCTTTATTGTAAATAATTGTTATTAATATTTCCTTATTTGTTGAAATCCTTCCTTAATATGCCATTCTTTAATAAAATTTGCATACTATGAAGCCTTCTGTTAAACAGCTCCCCACTAATAATGCCCCCCACTCTCTCCTGAGAGTGCAGATTAGGCCCATGTATTTTGCAGTTTGGGTGCCTGTCTAGGAACGAGTCCTATCTCGAAGGTTTGGAGACAGTGGGTCAAGTACCCAGCCTTGTTCCAGTTCCTTTGCAACAGAGGGGGCATTTGGGTTCTAAAGTTGAATTGGAAATCTTCCAACTTTTAAACAGAGGGGGCTCCAGCTGACGCGCTTCTGCCAGTCACAAGGAGAGTATCGCCTGGGGAGAAAGAGAAAGATAGATGATCTTGTAGCTACCATGTCCTACGTAGGTCAATACCAATATCTTAAATTCCACCCAAAAGATGATGGGCAGCTAGAGCAGATCTCACATCACTGATGTTAGTTGCTCAACACCATATATGCTGCTTATCAAACAGGTCACTGCACTGTTGTGATGGGTTCCCTGGGGTGCAAACTCAAACTGGGGTACCGTTGAGCCCTCTGTCTTATCAATCCCTCTCACATTGTGATGCTGTGACAAGCTTTAAACCTCTCCAGGTCCTGCACTTACACGGCCATCCACAGGCAGGGACACACCCAGCTGAGTTACATGAATGCTTTTGTCAGCTACTCATGAACCAACATTAGAGAGACTCCAGCCAATTCCCCCAGTTCCCCAGCCTAGGACCTCAGAGCTGTACATCTTGCCCTGGTCAGAAGCCTGACCGTTGTAAGTTTATTATCTAATCTGCCCATCTCTCAATATGGAGAGGACATGCACCAGCTCTTGTTTCTGAGCAGATTTCCCAACCTCTTTATGCAAAATACACTGGCTTAGATAAAATATAAAACAGATTTATTAACTACAGAAAGATAGATTTTAAGTGATTATAAGTAGTAACTGTACAGATCAAAGTTGATTACCTAAGAAATAAAGGTTAAAAACATAATCTGAGTTCTATAAACTAGACAGGATTTGAATCAAGCAGTGTCTAACCCTCTTAAATAATATAAGCAGATCACAGATCTTCCACACTCAGGCTGGGACCAATTCCCCAGTTCAGTCTTTTTTCTTGCGACATGTTTCCAGGTGTTGAGTTAGGAGGGGAGTGAGGGCCAAGTGATGATGTCACTATCCACATTGATGGACACATCCTCCATGAATTTATCTAGTTCTTTTTTGAACCCTGTTACAGTCTTGGCCTTCACAATATCCTCTGGCAAGGAGTTCCACAGGTTGACTGTGTGTTGTGTGAAAAAAATACTTCCTTTTAATTGTTTTAAACCTGCTGCCTATTAGTTTCATTTGGTTATCCCTAGTTCATGTGATACAAGAAGCAGTAAATAACACTTCCTTATTTACTTTCTCCCCACTAGTCATGATTTTATAGCCCTCTATTATATCCCCCCCTTAGCTATCTCTTTTCCAAGCTGAAAAGTCCCAGACATTATATCAGTTATCAAGTACATAAAAGATTGTTACAAGAAGGAGGGTGATTTGTTTTCTCTCTTTAACCTCTGAGGATAGGACAATAAGCAATAGACTTAAATTGCAGCAACAGAGGCTTAGGGTGGATGTTAGGAAAAACTTCCTGTCAGGGTAGTTAAGCATTGGAACAAATAGCTAGGGAGATGGTGGAATCTCTATAACTGGAGATTTTTAAGAAAAGATTAAATTAGGGACAGTATAGATCACCTGCCAGGAATGGTCTAGTTATTGCTTAGTCCTGCCTTGAGTGCAGGAGGCTGGACTAGATGACCTGCTGAGGTCCCTTCCAGTCCCATACTTCTATGATTCTATAAATAGGAGTTAGCAAGCAACAGTCAAACATGAATGAGTCCCATTAAAATATAAGACAGACATGCAAGCAACTGCATATTGACAAAATGTACAAATGCTTATATACAAGAGCTAAAAGTCTAAATGCTAAGATGGGTGAACTAGAGCACCTAGTATTAAATCAGGATATTGCTATAATAGGCATCACAGAAACAATAATGAATGGGACACTGTAATACTACGGTACAAGATATATAGGAATGACAGAATAGATTGTGCTGCTGTGGAAGTGGTACTATATGTGAAAGAATGTGTTGAATCAACTAAAGTAAAAATCTAAACTGTACCATAGAATCTGTATGGATAGAAATTCCATGCTAGAAAAATCCGAGTATAGGTAGGTATTCCACTCCTCTGATCATCCTCATTGCCCTTCTCTGCACCTGTTCCAAATTGAATTCATCTTTCTTATACGTGATGTACCAGAACTGCACACAGTATTCCAGATGAGGTCTCACCAGTGCCTTCTACAATGGCAATAACACTTCCCTGTCTCTATTGGAAATAATTGACCAATACACCCTGGAACATTTTCTTTCTGTTTGTAAAAGGGTGGAGGGGGTGAGTTCTGCTGCAACCTTAATGGACTACAACCATTATTTTTGTCTGACAACAAAAAATCATCTTACTGGAAGATTGCAGTGTATCCCTGCTTTGTTTCTTAGAATTCAGAGTCCTCACATAGAAGAACCCCAAAGCAGAGAGAGACAAAACAGACTGCTCCCTAAGGCAGACATCCCCAACTTACCTCACCTTACTCTAGTCACTCAGATCTCTCACTTCCCTACAGAACTCCTTTCCTACAAGCAGGACCAGTAAACCCCTTTGAAATTAAAGTAACAGTCCACAATTCCACCACAGTTTTCAAGCACATCACAGACTTCATACCTGATCTGGATCCTGGGCAGGTGAGCAGAGGACAGGCCATGGACAGAGCCAGCTCTAGCCACCAGCTAAGGAAGCAGGTGCTTGGGGCGGCCAATCGAAAGGGGCGGCACTGCATCCGCTATTGGGCGGCCTGTCCGGGTCTTCGATGGGAATTCGGCAGTGGGTCCCTCAGTCCCTCTCTTCCTCTTTGAGCTGCCACCGAAGTGCCGCCAAAGAGGAAGAAGGAGTGAAGGATCCGCTGCCGAAGTGCCGCCAAAGAATGGAGCGGCGCGATAAAGCTGCCACCGAAGTCCCACCAATTGGCTTTTTTTTTCCGCCGCTTGGGGCGGCAGAAAACCTGGAGCCGGCCCTGACCATGGAGGAAGCTCACTTTTGTTTCTCAGAGGCTGCTGCATCCCCATAGCTCGCCAGGTGGTGCAGCCTCCTTCTGGGGCAGGATGGGATGATTTATAGACTTTGATCCCTTGGCCTAATCCTTTCCCCAGCCCACATATGCCTCACCTGCTCACAGCCCCCTTGTATAGGAAAAGCCATGGATTGGAGTTTGTCAGTGAAGTTGTCTCTCATTATTGTCAACCCAAAACATTCAAAATCCATGGGACAGATCCCCCCCGCCACGCGCACACACACACACACACACACACACACACACACACACACACACACACAAAGATCATGAGATTGACAGAAAAACAATGTGATCCTAGCAGTAATTATTAATTTATTATTATTACTATTGTGGGACTTTTCAACTGCCTTCTGTTTTGTCTGTGCAGTGTCCTTGTAGCCGTGTTGGCTACAGGATATTAGAGAGACAAGGTAATATTCTGTTTTTGAACATTTAGAGGGCATTTGCCATCCCCAATTCATATGTGAGCATTTCAGGTTTCAATCCCAACCTTAAACGCGCCAACAGACATGCGGGTCTTCCTGTGTCTGCTTGGCAGGAGTGCCAGTGAATCTCTACTGCTGTTCTGTCTCTCCCTGTTCTTCTAGCCTTCTCCCTTCCTTCCTTATCACCCTTACTGCCCCCACTTAATCACCTGCCCCTCTTGCATTCTCTCTCCCTGCTCCTCCACTCGCCCCAGTATTTCTCCTCCCTTTCCACTCTCATTGTCTCTCGCTGCTCCTTCCTCCCTGGTCCCTCTGGCCACTTCTGGTATTAAAATCTATGAATGTACCAGTGCTGTTGAAAGGTAATTGCCCTAGAAATTTGGAACTATATTTGAACCAGGAGCAAATGTCTTCCTTTGTTTCAGAGCAGGGAGGGGTTCTGTGGGAAGAGAGGATATAGGGTTTGGGCTGAGCAGCCAGGAGGGAGGATCCATATGAGCATACCAACCAATAGAGAAGGTTTGAGCTGAACTTCTGTTTTATTATTGCTAATTTCTGCATTAAGAAAACTAAGCCCCAAGAAGGGGAGAGCTTGTATAACACACGGGACAGTGTATGTTACATTTCACTCTGTGCCTGAACCTGACGATATAGGCCTGTTACAGCTCTCAGCTAAAACCTCTGGTCTTTTAGCTCAAGCTCACTGGGTCTTGATTTTAACTGTGGCTGTCCCCAGGCCAAAGGGTCTCTGCACTTCCAGTCCCAATCCTGGCTGAACCATGGGACGTGAAGAGACAGGTGAAAATGTTAAATGAAATAGAAAAGAACACATGGAGATGGGGGAGATAAATGCACAAGCCAAAGCTCTCCAGAAAGTTCCAGGTTGGCTTTAGAAGTGGACAGATGTTTATGTGGGAGCTTAATTTTTTCAAAACCAGTTTGTCAAATAGAGGAGGTTGTCAGACACATAGAAGAACATAAATTGTTGGGCAAAAGTCAACATGGTTTCTGTAAAGGGAACTCATGTCTTACTAATCTATTAGAGTTCTTTGAAGGGGTCAACAAACAGGGCAAGGGATGGGAGGGAATATGAGGAAGCTTATTTCAAACTGGGCTTTAGATGGAGAGGGTTCAGCGATGCACTGAAGATTCATTGCATTATATGTAGCGATGTACTGGCAAATGAGAGTATATGGCCCTGTAACCCAAAACAAGCCATCCTACTTTAGTAGATAAACATGGAGAGTTTTTTCAGAGGAAGCTAAGTAGCGGCTGCTCACCTATGCTTCCAGGAGATAACAATCGACCTGTAGCTGGATAATTGTATCCTCAACGTCCACTCCTTCAGTATACCCTGCTGGGTGACACTGATAGACGTGCTCACGGAACTGGTTCTGGAGATTAACATCCAAAAATGAACCTTCACCCCTGTACAGAGTTTAGAGTTCATAGGGGCTGACTGTCACACTACGCTCTCATATTATTCATAGAGATATTGTTATAATATATGATTATGGCATTAATATGATGCATTTTAGACAAGATAGGTCATGTGATGTATCATTGGAAAGGTTATGATTTAGTGAATATGATTATCCTATTTGAATGAATGTATCATTTCTGTCTCTGAAGTTAGGCACATTGTCTGTGTATCTGTTACAAAATTATTTACACCTTGAGAACGCCGACTAGACAGAATGCAATCAGGGTAGATAGCTGGTTAAAAAATAGGTCTTAGAAGATGTTAATCTCCCACTGGGGAGCCTTCCTGGAAAGCCTTCCTGAGGATGCTGAGAACTGCCTCTGAGTCATGGCTGTGGTAACTCAGGGCAGTCCAGAATAAATGCGCCCGTTTCTTCCCACTGCTCATGGGAACTCACATGAGAGTCTTAACAGACAACACATTATGTACGTATTACATAATTCAACAGGAAAGAGCCAGGCCACTCTCCCTCTGCACAGAAGCACTAAAATTATTTATCTGGGACAATTCCCACAACATCACACTATCGACGGGGCACGAAACCTGATAGACAGGCTCAATCGCAAGTTCCCACAGCCCCAGAACTCGCTGCTTTGTTACTGAATAGAAGCTGTTTCTCCTACATCATCCAACAATGAAATGACATCAGACCCTCGCAGATAGCAGCTGGCTTGGGAAAGTGTGTGTCAGAGCAATGTCAATCACAGCTACCCCAGAACCAGCTTGGGTAGTTTCTGATCACAGCCCGGTGTGATCTGCACTCTGTCAAGGCAGAGCTGACCTTTAAGGGAGGTGATGGAATGGACAGCCCAGGGCTCTGGTGCCAGCCATATCCCAGGGCTATCGTATATAAGCCTGTGTCTCAGTCAGTAGTGAAGAAGTGACACCGAGAACCTGGGTGAGCTGCCCCAGTAGCAGTCCGCAGAGACTAGGCCAAGCTTTCTGCTAAGAAATTGGGAAAGCAGCTGGGCAGGGACCCAGTCTGTGCAAGCAGAACATAACTTGGGGAGAGGTTGATCTATGAAGGGAAGCCAAAGGAAGGGCTGCATAGGAAGAGTGCCAGAGAAACAGAGAGGGCAAGAGCTAGGGTGGAGGCGTCTAAGGATAGACAACCCAAGTGTGCATGGTCCGAGGGGGAAAACCTGTGGTAGATGGATGAATCCTGACTGTGGTGGCACTGTGGCAGGTGGGGAAGGACTATCTGGATGCTAGGAGGGCTGGAAGCCCCACAGCCCAGAGAGGTGGAGCAGCTACAGCAAGTGTTAGCCATGACAGGGACTATCCAGAGATGGGACCAGCATCCCAGCTAGGATGAGGTGAAAGGGCCCGTGGGCGGTGATGGCCAATGACATCCCATCCCCTCCGCATCCAGCACCCACATTGATGTGGCCATGGCCAGACGCCATGCAGCCCCTGGGACTGGTGTCTGCTGAGTCAGCTGGCATCAGAGGCAGGGTCACATCCAGCCCTGGGAAACGGCCCCTGCATTACGACCACATGCGCCCCCTACTCAGAAATTCGGGATGTGCCACTGAGGAGACACAAGAGATCTTATTGGATCATCAAAGGCCCACCTAACCTCTGCACTGGGCAATGACCCTGGGGAGGTCAGTTCTGAGGGGACACCTACCCCACCTCAGTGACATTGAGAAACTCCCTGGTTGGCTACCTAGACAACCCCCCAGGACACCTTGCTGCATTCCCTGGCCCAGAGCCGTCTCTCACTGCCATCTGGTGCCTCATGGAGCTGTGGGGAACCGATTGGCTGTGCATTTGAGCACCAGCACCTGCTGCAAACCTTGGTCCCTGGGCCTGGAAAATATGGCTATGCAGCTGGCTGCCCTGACTCAGGCAGATACGGACAGCCTGAGTCATGGCTTACCATGGCTGGAGTGAGCTGTTACCAATGGCCCAGAATACCTAGAGAAACCAATTCCCCACCACAAGTTCCCCCCACCACAGTGGCCACCTCAGCCCAGCAGGACCCCTGGCTGTGGTGGGAATGCAGTCTCATGGTGCTGGGGACCATGTTGGCGAGATGCCATTCCCTACGGCCACACACGGCTCTGGTCTTTACACCTCTTTCCTCCCTTGGTGCCAAACACCACCCCCTTTACATCGTATTCAGGCCCATAGTGCCCTGAGGGTCATGATCCCATGGCAAGGTTTCTTGGTCACCGTATGTCCCAGGAAAAATCACCTCATCAGCCAATTTGCTACCACCTTGTGGGGCTTCAGTCTCCAGTGTGAGCTCGACTCAGGGCACTTGGAATATTTTCAGCTTCTGCATTTTTCTGGAAACTTCGCTGCTGCCCTCACTTTGGCTTGTGTTGTACACTTCTCTCCCTTTGTCACTGTCACCCACGTTTCCTGCTGTCTCCCTGATTTTGCTGGGGCTCCAGCTGTCCCCTTTGTCCCTTTACACCCTCCGAGGGCCGATAGCCAGAGCTCTTAAAAAAAGAGGCACACAGTTTGCACCTTCCTTTACACATTTCCACGTCTCCCATAGTTTGAGAACTGCTGCTCTGAACAGATCTGAATGAAAGCAACGTTCACAAGAAAGCACGAGAACTGTCCGTTAGAATGATTGGCCAGTTTTTCAACTCCTTCATACAGATCATTGCCACTTGCAGAACTAAGCATATTTGGCTGAATGACATGGAATTGATCACCTGCAAGCTTTGAATGTGATTAGAAAGCTTTACATTTATTATAGTGAGACACCTGTAAAACATGTTCTCTTTGAAATAACTTTATGAGTCAGCAAGACTTTCTCCTTGTGACAGCCATTTCTCAGGGCTGGTTGGCAGGGGAGTGATGCCTAGTAGTCTGGGCTCACGCTTGTGATGTGCAGGAGATTGTTGGTAGGGGAGCCTGGGCCCCCCCACTCCATTGGAGTTTGACCCAGGGCCTGTGGGGGTTATCTGTCCTCTGACAGCAAAGGTGGTGTGACGAGCTGGACCTCCGCCCCTCCTGTATGCCACCTGATTCACAAAGCCATTCCTGATGCACCAGCCTGGATTCCCTCTCCCTGTTTTGCTAAATTAGGCTCTCTGGCCTCTTGCTCCAAACTCAGCCAGGTAGGGAAACACCCTGCTGCAGACACAGACTGAAGTCAGCTCTGTATGAGAGGACTCACCCAGCACTCATGTGCCCACCCCTCTTGGGGGATAAACCCAAAATAATAAAGTTTTCAACTGTATGGAATGTTCTGCACAGTGCACGCTCATAAATATCACCCAGTCCCTCAGTGTGGAGAGAGATGTGCACAGCTTCTTGCACCTCTCAGATATGAATTTCACACACTGGGTTATGTCATAAACAAGAAATAAGTTTATTAACTGCAAAAGGTAAGTTTTAAGTGATTATAAAGGACAGCAAACAGATCAAAGCAGATTACCTTAGTAAATAAAAAAAAAGCAAACTGAGCTGAACACACTGGATAGATAAGACATAAATTAGCAAATTCTCACGCTAAGTGATAAACAGCCTGGCAGATTCTTAAGGCACAAGTTGCCTTGGCTTTCCTAGGTTTTCATTCTCAGGCTGAAAATCCTTATTGGTGGGGACTATCACTTCCCACAGTTCAGTCTTTTTTTCTCAGGTGTTTCCCATTGGGTAGTGTGATCTCTGAGAGGTTTCTATTGTACACATTTATTTGTGCTTATGCCTATTTCCTCAATAAGCCATTAACATTTTTTTGACTTTTTTACTGTCATACCCGAAAGGCTGCTGGTGGGGGTTTTCAACCTCAGGACATGTTTCAGCAACACATTCATAGCTACACTTCAAAACTTCACACACGATGATGGCATATCCGAGATATTACCATCTAGCAGATCAAGACTTTTAGAATGACACCTCACAAGGCATACTTTAAACAAAACATACCCTAATTACAGGACAGTGGTGAATATTGGTGTCTCAGGGTGTAAGAGGCAACCTTCCCTGGGTCACTTCTTACCACCTCTCTGCAAATGTCCCAAGGTCTCCGTCTGGGGTAAGGTAGCGTGAAGGGTGTCTCCTCACCTCAAGGCACCTTCTGGTGGCTCCACGTAGCGAGGTCATTCTCCTTTCTTCTTGGGGCAACTGCCTCCTCTTGTGGGGCCAGGGTCCATATTGGAGATGAATGCTTCCCTCTCAGGCTGTCCCTGCAGCAGACCCTTCCTTCCCTCAGAAAGGGACCTTTGGGCATTTATCATAGAATCACGGAAGATTGGGGTTGGAATAGATGTTAGGAGGTGATCCAGTCCAACCCCCTGCTCAAAGCAGGACCAACACCAACTAAATCATCCCAGCCAGGGCTTTGTCCAGCGGGCCCTAAAAACATCTAAGGAAGGAGATTCCACCACCTCCCTAGGTAACCCATTCCAGTGCTTCACCACCCTCCTAGAGAAATAGCTATTCAGGGAGATATTCTGCCTTCCTTCAGATCATCTCCCCTATAGCTGCCAGTAGCAGGCCTGCTCTCCTCCCTGCTCTGCCACAAAATGAGCTGCTCCCCTGTATTTTTGCCTTCCTTAAGCACTTCTCTTCACACTTGATTTTTCTACCCCATTTTCCTGATCATTTGCTTGCTGAATGTTTGGCTTCTTGGACCACATTTTCAAACGTACCTAGAAGTTCAGTCTCTGTGGAAAATAATACTGCTACTTTGTATAGGTCTTTCTCTCTGGGTTGTAGCAGTTTTGAAACAGCATTTCCCATTTCCAGAAACTTTCTTTGGAGCACAATGAGAAAAACAAAACTAAAATTTTCTATTAATTTCTTTAATGCTGAAGACTCGTAAACTATTGTGGGGAAGTTTCCTGCCTTCTGCACTCCCCCAGGCAAATTGTCTAGAGAAGGGTCTGAGTGCCCACTCACTTTACCCGGACACCTGCCTCATCTGAAGGACTCCCCACTCCTGTATGGAAATGGTGACACTGCTGGGCCCAGGATTCCTGGCAAGCTGAAGACCCATTCTCATCATAGTCACTTAGGACAGGGGCTAGAGTGTCCTTATTGCGGGGTACTCTCTTCACACTGGACGCTTCCCTGACCCACTGATCACTATACTAAGTTCAACCCAAATGTAATTTATTAAACAGCAATTAAAAAAAAAAGAAAAACTGAGAAATGTTCAAGGAAACAAGGAACTTCGCTCTGTGGGCATGGGGAACAAAACGAACAGCCATCTCTGGGATGTAAGACACTTTTCTAGTTTGTTCTTCACACAACCCAGGCCTCCTGCCCAGGCCCTGGCTCTAAGCTGTGATGATACCACAGGTAAGGGGGAATAGCTCCGTGGTTTGAGCATTAGCCTGCTAAAGCCAGGGTTGTGAGTTCAATCCTTGAGGGGGCCATTTAGGGATGAAGGGGTTGGACTAAATGACGTCATGAGGTCCCTTCAAACCCTGATATTCTATGAAGTAAGGCATCTGCTCTGTCATTGGCCACATACCCTCAGGCTCTAGGAAGTAGGACCCTTCTCCCCAACATCTGCTCTCCCTTCAGATTCACATACCCCCTTCTTAATCCATCCTTCAAGGCCGCCCCGTCTGGTGACATCTCCCTGTGCTGGGCCCTCTGCCCATGGCCCCACCTTGCTCTCCCCACCTCCTCATTGCACTTGGCTGTTGTGTCAGTTGTGGCATGGCCAGCATCCACTGTCCTGTCACCGTTGTGGTAGCTCAGCCCTGGATCCCCATTAGCGCATCTGGTCCAGGTTTGGTCTACTCCAGCTGAAGATCCCCGGCACCGTTGCTCTGCCTCCAGCTCAGCTTGAATAATTGCCAGATTTCTACGGCATTATTAGCCCAAAGTGACTTAAAAACTAAACTAGAAGTAGCTCCATCTATTTCTTGAAACAAAGGGTTTTTTTTAATTAACACATTAGCCTACACATCAAGATCAGGATGGAAGGTTTTATTAGATCTCTAGATTAGATTTGATTTTTTTTTTAAAAAAAGCTACTAGCTCCTGCAGGAGTTGGTGAATATTAGCAACAAAACCGTGAGATGACAATCAAATTCCAAATCAAAATCCCAATACTGGTACTTGTATCCCGATTGAGGTTTGGCTGGTGTTTCAAACGAAAAACAGAGAATTACGGTATTAAATATAACCCAAAAGTAGCTGCAAACATGTGTAGCTAAAAACAACAATGCCATTATTATGTTATTTATTTCTAATGGCATTCGATGACGGAAGCCAATGTTCATATTTTGAGTTGAATTCGTTTGCTAATGTTAGTCTCTAAAAGGCAACATTTCATACTCACTGTCTTCACTGGGAGAAGAATGCTTCTGCTGCTGGTCATATATATCAGCAATGACCAGAACAATCATTTCTTTCATTAGCAAATTCTTCACAACAGATTTTGGTCATTTCATATACGCCTTAATAAGAATATTTTCTAAAAGTTCCTCTAGTATCTTGTTGCACAGTTTTGTTTTTATCAAGTTCATCTGAAAAAAAATCGTTAAACTGAAGCGTTGCTAAAAGGTAGCAACAGCAACGAAAAAGCAAACAAGCCAAATTCATTAAAGTCTTTGTCCCCAGTGGCATCCATGTGTTCAAGATCTTGAACCCAAAACTGCTCTACTTGGCTGTTCTGAGTATGAGGCCAGTGAACCATGGGCAAAACTCTCCATTGCTGCTCCAACTGGACAAGGTCTCCACTAACCGGTGTCAAAAATGAGATATCAGCTGAACTAAGTTGTCCCAAGCTGAGCGCAGTAAAAGGACTTAGTACTGCAAGCGATTCAATCACCTCGACATTTGGTGATAATCTCTGTTTCATCTGTTGCAAAAACCCCAATATGAAATTTTGACATCTACTTTTGACATCTTTGACAACGTGAACGGTTAGTGTTGGTTTTGAAAGTTCTAGCTGAAAAATGACTGTGCAAAGTGGTCAGTAATTTGACTCAACAGTTATTGTCATAGTTTAATGCAGCAGTCCTATTCTCAAAAATACATAGTTTCAGAACTCTCACCAACAAGCTCTAAAGAATGTCCCCAATTCCTGCAGCAGCTTTCCTGTATTATCACTTTCCAACTGAAACATTTGGTTTATCCTCCAGGTTTCCTGAATTACTGGACAGAGCAAAATCAGGTAAATTTTTCTCACTGGATCACTGCACATATGAAAAAGAAGTTTGGGATTGTAGTTTCTTTCTTTGGCTATCTAAAAGCATAGCTTTAGTTCATCAAACTGATCAAGAACCCTGTACACACAGGGACTAATGCAAAGCAACCTTGCTTCAGAAAGCTGCATTATTTTCTAGTAGTCTGGAAGTCATGGAAAGGCCGAGTGACGGGTATGTGGGGTTGGGGGTTGTGATGCTTAAAGAGATCAGGTGATGGTTAGAGAAAGGGAACTATGCAACAGAAAGAGGAGTGCTTGGAATGAGGAGAAATCCTTTCCTCCGCTTGTCACAGAGTATTAACGTCAGTGGTCCCATGCGATCACCTTCTGCAGATGTATTTGACCACTTTGTCACGAAGCTCTTTGGTTTTGACCCCATAAATGATCGGGTTGAGCATGGGGGGGATGAGGAAGAAGAGGTTTGCAAAGATGATGTGAACATGGGGAGTGATACCCTGACCAAACCGGTGTGTCAGAGTGGAGAAAAAGAAGAGAGTAAAAGACATCATCATCACACAGACGTGGGCTGTGCAGGTGTTGAGAGCTTTCTGGTAGGCTTTCTTGGAGGAGATTTTGAGGACGGCCCTGATGATCAGACCATAGGACAGGGCAACCAGTATCAGATCTAACCCAATTACTACAAATGCCATCACCAAGCTGTATGTCTTGTTGACAGTGGTATCCCCACATGACATCTTTGCCACAGCTATATGCTCACAGTATGTGTGGGGGATAATGTGGTTGCCACAGAATGGCTGCCTACTCAGAAGCAGGGGCAGGGGCAGAATGAAGAAAACAGCTCTTATCAAACCCGCAAGCCCTAGCTTTGCTATTCGTGCATTGGTGAGGATGGTGGCATACCTCAGAGGGCTACATATGGCAACATAGCGATCGAAGGCCATTGTCACGAGGACGGCTGACTGCATAATAGAAACTGTGTGAAGGAAGAACATCTGGGTGAGGCAGCCACCCACAGTAATGCCCTTGAAATTGAACCAAAATATACACAGTGCCTTTGGCACGACGGAGGTAGAGGTGCCAATGTCTGTGAGAGCCAGCATGCAGAGCAACAGGTACATCGGCTTGTGCAGGGTCTGCTCTTTGCCTACAACAAAGAGAAGCATGAAATTTCCCAACAGGCCAATAATGTAGAACATAGAGAAAGGGATGGAAATCCAGATGTGGGCAGCTTCTAGGCCAGGGATGCCCAATAGGATAAATGGTGAAGGGTCAGAGGGGGTGAGGTTGAAAGCTTCCATGAGGTGGTCAATGCGTCAATCGGGTTCAGAAATGCTCAGGGTGCCTGTGAAGGGAGAAAAGCACAGGTAGGGGATTACACACTTTATAATAAATATTTGATAGTTATTAACAATCTAGAATGGGGGGGGTGAGCAGTGAGGTGGCAACATTTGCAGATGGCACCAAATTATTTAGGTCATGGTCAAGTCCCGAGAAGTCCTCAGAGGGAGCTAACCCAGCCATGTGAATGGCACATGACCTTCAATGTCAATAACTGCAACATGTATTGGAGGAAAGAGCTTGAACTCCTCAAACACCTAACAAGGTTATAATTTAAGTATATGAGCTCAAGACATGGACTTTGGTGTCAGGGTGCACAGCCCTATGAAGCTCCCAGGGCAAGCAGGGACAGAAACTAAGCAAAATATTGAAATCCAGGAGGAGTAGGATGGGAAATCACACAGAAAATACAATGCCATGAGATCAGTCTGACAATGTTTCACTCTCCTCTGTGTAGCCCTGGGCACCCTGGGCTGTAGCCCACGAAAGCTTATGCTCTAATAAATTTGTTAGTCTCTAAGGTGCCACAAGTACTCCTGTTCTTTTTGTGGATACAGACTAACACGGCTGCTACTCTGAAACCTTCTCACACAGGATATTGCAGGACTAGAGGGGTTCAGGGAAGGGCAACGAAAATGATCAAGGAGAGAGGTTGAAGAGACTGGGATCATTATCTTACAAAGGAGATAAATATGAGGGGATATGAAAAAAGTCTATAACATACTGACTGGTAGAGAGTAGATTGAGAATGTGTTCTCCCTGTTTGATAACACAAGATCAAGAGAGCATTCAATTACACTGAAACATGGCAAGTTCAAAACAGATAAAAAAGAATGCTATATTCACTTGATACCTAATTAAACTGAGAAACTAGTTGCCACAAAAGGAAGTTGAGGCCAGGTGCTAAGCAAGAATCAGGAAGGCTTTGGACCTCTACATGGATAGTGTCACTATCCAGTTACAATAGTTACAGCTACATGAATATTTTGGAAAGACTATACGACCACGTGTTTCAGGACACAAGCCCTCTAACTATTAGGCATTCAGTTGACATCCTCATGATAGTCAGTTCATCCCCCTGCATAAACCCACTTCTGGGTTTCTTATACTTTGTACTGCAGCACTTGGGGCTGTCACTGTCAGACAGAGAACACTGGACTAAATGGATTATAGGTCTGATCCACGATGCAGTTCCTATATTGGAAAGGAGCCAAGTTTCCCTCATGGATATAGACATTCTCATACTGGCATATGACTTTGTACTCCAGAGAATGGGCATGAGGGGCACAAGTGTTGTGGTATTTCCAGCTACAGGCTGGCACCTGTATCACTTCCCTTGTTTCTTTTGGTGAGACACTTTCTTGCAGGCACCCAGCTTTGTCTGAGGCATAAGTTACAGGTGGTAACTGACAAGTGTAAGCAGAGACATGGATCAGCAGCTCACCTGCCAACCCTTCTCATGCCTGAATATTAAAGAAGTTTGCAGATGATGCAACAATAGGGGGTTGATAAATAATGAAGAGGACAAATTACTGATTCAGAACAATCTGGACTGATTGGAAAACTTGGTCGAAGTAACCAAAATATGTTCTAATTTGGCAATCTAAATATCTACATCTAGGAACAAAGAATGTGGGTGATGCTTACACGATGGGGGGATATTGTGGGAAGTGCCATGACCCTGAACTAGATTTGGGGGCTTGAAGGGATAATTAGCTAAACAGGAGCTCCCAGTGTGACCATGTGGCCAAAAGAGCTTGAGATGATAACCGGAGAAATCTGAAGGAGAGGTAGAGAAGTTATTTTAACTGTATATTTGGCACTGGTGTGACTGCTGCTGGAATCCTCTGTCCAGTTCTTGTGTCCATGATTAAAGATGGATGTTGATACACTGAACAGGGTTCAGAGAACTATCACAAGAGTTAATAAAAGATTAGAAAACCTGCCCAATAGCGATAGACTCAAAGATCTCAATCGCTGTAGTTTAACAAAGCTGTTTAAGGGGTGACTTGATAACAGTCCGTAAGTACCTACACAGGGAACCAATATTTAATAATAGGCTTTTCAGACTAGCATACAGGGGTGTAATAGGATCCAATGGCTAGAAGTTGAAGTTATAGAAATTCTGTCTGGAAATAAGTATGAGATTACAGTAACTCTCCTGTCAGCTCATTTTTTATTCAAACGAGCTTATCCGTCCTTGGAGGCCACAGGATGACTCCAGTTGAAGTGACAAGGCTCATGGCTGGTGCAAATCAGGCTATTAATTTAAGTCCCAACATGTGGATTCAGGGTGAACTCCTGACTCTTTTCAGAGCTTTGCCATTGATCTCAATGGGATGAGATTCACCCTGAGTTTTTTATTTTTGGCTACAAAACTCACGGGTTTGGGTCGTGGTACAGAAAGCACACTTCTGTAAGGGTGCTGAAAGTGTATGAAGGAAACCCCCAGTTTTTGTGGCGTTCTGAGACTGGGCATGAAAGAAGGGGATTCCAAAACACGTGGGCCCTGCTTTGGCTCTCAGAGAGGCCAGCATCAATCTGGAGTGACCCAGTGAAGGTCAAATGCGAGAGCAGAATCTGGCCAGTGTGCGGCCCATTCTTGTTGTGAACCCCCTGGTAACACAGATACCCACTGAAGAGGTTTTGTTTGCACTTCCCAATAAGGCAGTGAAGTCGCTGAATTGGAAAAATTGAGTGAACCAGAGGAAAAAACACACCACCCAAAAAAAAAGAAGATATTGAGACAGTTAGAAGGACACAGTAAGAGACAAGGAATTGATCTTAAAAATAAATATTTGTCTAAACTGTCTCCAGTGCATATTTACTTTCAATTTTACCAGGTAAATCCCTTAGTGTTTCTGACAATACTAAACAAACAGTTCAAGTCATTGTGCTGATGAATTCCTGCCCAGATAGTTCCTGACTTGAACCCTGGAACCCTTCCTGAGCCCTCAGCACTAACTTTAGTGCAGGAACAGGCAACTCACCGCAATCCTGCTCAGCAGAGAGAAGAAATCTCTTTATGGCGACAGGAAGGTAGAGCCCTAAAAATCAAGGTATGAATCTCACATGTCTGACACTTACCATGTTGGGTAGCGATATTTATGATTCCCCTGTACAGTCCCTGGGGACTCTCAGGTTGGCAGGACTCCCAGACAATTCCCTTGGCTCTATGAGCAGCAGGAAGAGCAGAAAATAGACCCTGGAGAACTACAGCTTGAGAGCCTTCCCTGGGAGTGAAGAAATAATTTGCTGATACCAGGGGCTCAAGATTGTCAGGGTAAACTGTCTTGCAGACTCTTGTTCAGCCTAACAATTGACAATGGGAGGTTTTTTTTTTTCTGTGTATAATGTACAGCCATCTACACTATCTGTGGGAATACTGCCACAAGATACGGGACCAAAAATCTTTTTCAATTGATAGTAGCAGCGTATCGCTGCATACAGCCCAGGCAGTTGTAATGTACAGTGCATTAGCCTCTGCAAAGTCAGTGCCACTCTGTGAAGGCCAAACGAAGTGATTCTTAATTGATTCAAGCCGTAGGGTGTGGGAAAGGCTTTCTTCTCCCAGGATTCTGGCATCAAAGGGATTTGCCAGTATCCCTTTGTGAGCTCTAAAGCAGATATACATCAGGAAGTTGAAACACTTCTACTATTTCATCTCCTTTCTGCATCAGGTAATCAGACAGCTAAAGAACAGAAACAGACCCCCTATGGTCGCAGTGAAATTCCTTGCTGAGTGTTGACCTCCCGGATGGATTGATGGCTGTTTTGGCCAGTGCCAGGAGCAGTCTGATGAGGACTTGTGACTCAATGGTGTTACCCTGCTGGTAAGGGTGGGGTTCAGCACCGAGGGGCTTTGGTTAAGAGACTAGGAGATCCACTCCATAAAACACACATCATTTACTGAGTGATACAGTAGTGTACATACACAACAGAAAAAACTTGCTCTTTATGATTCATCTTAATCCCAGCTCTGTTCTTGCTAGCGGGGGCCCTCTAGATCACAAGGCTAGGAGTCCCTTGCTTGCTGTAATTCAGTGTCTGAATAACAAAACAACTCCCCTCTCTGTCCTACTCTCTATGCTCAAAGGCGAACAACCCCCTGCATATTTACAAACTTCAAAAGAAACCTGTCTCCAAGCAAACTTTTCTCATTTTCCCACCAATAAGTAATGGCGGCCACCTACTAATCATAACCATTGTCTATGAAC
>NC_048298.1:340125832-340179956 GCF_013100865.1 Trachemys scripta elegans
AATTGAGAAAAGCAGATTTTGACTGCCTTAGGGAACTGATGGGCAGGACACTCTCGGAAGCTAATATGAGGGGAAAAGGAGTCTAAGAGAGCTGGTTGTATTTTAAAGAAGCCTTATTGAGGGCACAGGAACAAACCATCCAAATGTGCAGAAAAAATAACAAATATGGCAGGTGACCAGATTGGCTTAAAACAGATATCTTTGGTGAGCTTAAACACAAAAAGGAAGCTTGCAAGAAGTGGAAACTTGGACAGATGATTAGGGAGGAGTATAAAAATATTGCTCAAGCATGCAGGGGTGTAATCAGGAATGCCAAACCACAATTGGAGTTGCAGCTAGCAAGGGATGTGAAGGGTAACAAGAAGGGTTTCTACAGGTATGTTAGCAACAAGAAGAAGGTTAGGGAAAGTGTGGGACCCTTAATGAATGGGGGAGGCAACCTAGTGACAGGTGATATGGAAAAAGCTGAAGTACTCAATGGTTTCTTTTCTTCAGTCTTCACAGACAAGGTCAGCTCCCAGCCTGCTGCACTGGGCAGCACAATATGGGCAGGAGGTGAGCAGCCCTCAGTAGTGAAAGAACAGGTTAAGGACCATTTAGAAAACCTGGACATGCACAAGTCTATGAGCCTGGATCTAATGTATCCAAGGGTGGTGAGGGAGTTGGCTAATGTGATTGCAGAGCCATTGGCCATTATCTTTGAAAATTCAGAATGATCAGGGGAGGTCCCAGATGATTGGAAAAAGGCAAATGTAGTGCCCATCTTTAAAAAAGGAAGAAGGAGATTCCGGGGAACTACAGACTGGTCAGCCTCATCTCAGTCCCTGGAAAAATCATGAAGCAGGTCCTAAAGGAATCCATTTTGAAGCACTTAGAGGAGAGGAAGGTGTTTAGGAACAGTGAATATGGATTCACCAAGGGCAAGTAATGCCTGATCAACCTAATTCACTTCTATGGTGAGATAACTGCCTCTATGGATATGTGGAAAGCTGTGGACATGATATATCCAGACTGTAGCAAAGCTTTTGTTACCGTCTCCCACGGTATACTTGCCAGCAAGTTAAAAAAGTCTGAATTGGATGAATGGACTATACAGTAGATAGAAACCTGGCTAGATTGTCAGGCTCAACTGGTAGTTATGAATGGGTCAATGTCTAGTCGGCAGCCAGTATCAAGCGGAGTGCCCCAGGGGTCTGTCCTGGGGCCATTTTGTTCATCATCTTTATTAATGAACTGGATCTTGGGATGGATTGCACCCTGAGCAAGTTCAGAGATGACACTAAGGTGGGGAGAGAGATAGATATGCTGGAGGGTAGGGATAGGGTCCAGAGTGGCCTAGACAAATTGGAGGATTGGGCCAAAAGAAATCTGATGAGGTTCAACAAGGACAAGTGCAGAGTCCTGCACTTAGGACGGAAGAATCCCATTCACTGCTACAAGCTCGTGACTGACTTGCTAAATGTCAGTTTTGCAGAAAAGGAACTGTGGATTACAGTGGATGAGAACCTTGATATGAGTCAGCAGTGTGTCTTTCTTGCCCAGAAGGCTAACAGCTCATTGGGCTGCATTAGTAAGAGTATTGCCAGCAGATCGAGGGAAGTAATTATTCCCCTTGATTCAGCACTGGTGAGGCCATATTGGGAGTATTTTGTCCAGGTTTGGGCCCCCCACTACAGAAAGGATGTGTACAAATTTGAGAGAGTCCAAAGGAGGGCAATGAAAATGATTAGGGGGCTGGAGCACATGACTTATTAGGAGAGGCTGAAGGAACTGGGTTATTTAGTCTGCAGAAGAGAAGAGTGAGGAGGGATTTGATAGCAGCCTTCAACTACCTGAAGCGGGGTTCCAAAGCGGATGGAGCTCGGCTGCTCTCAATGGTGGCAAGTGACATAACAAGGAGCAATGGTCTCAAGTTGCAGTCGGGGAGGTCCAGGTTGGATATTAGGGAACACTATTTCACTAGGAAGGTGGTGAAGCACTGGAATGGGTTACTTAGGTAGGTGGTGGAATCTCCATCCTTAGAAGTTTTTAAGGCCTGGCTTGACAAAGCCCTGGCTGGGATGATTTAGTTGGTGTTGGTCCTGCTTTGAGGCAGGGGGTTGGACTAGAACCTCCTGAGGTCCCTTCCAACCCTGATATTCTATGATTCTATGAATCTATGCCCCCATCTCTGGATATTCCCTGTCATGGCTGCCACTTCCTGTAGCTCCTCCTCCCTCCCTATGCTTCTGGGCTTCCAGCACTCCTGGGCTCCACATAGTCCTTCCACGGTGGCAGCAAAGCCAGGAATCATCCCTCTACCGCACATCTCCCCCTCAGACCCTGCACAGTTGGGCTGTCTACCTTTAGCCCCCCCCCAGCACTTGCCCTCTCTGTTTTCTTGGCACTCTTCCTATGCAGCCCTTCTCCTGGCTTCCCTCTGAGGATTCACCCACCTATGGGCACCAGGACACCACAGATACCCCCACCCAGTGAAAAGTCCCATCCAGAGCAGATGGAGGGCCTGTGGCTCCCCACAGCTGTCCACATGGCGTACACTGACTCACCTCCAGATTCTGGCCTCGCCTGGACGTGGGACCTCAGTCGCCAAAGAGCCACAGCCAGGCCATTGTAAGAGCTGCCTGGGCAGCTGTGGGGAGCTGCAGACCCTCCATTTCCCCTAGGTGGGGGGTCCAGGGGGCAGGGACATGGGCCAGGGGTTGCTCTTGGGCCCCCCCTACCCTGGGCAGGTGGAGACTCTGCAGCTCCCCTCAGCTGCCTGGGCTCCTGGGCTGCTTTTACCCGGCTTGGGCTCCAGCTTCTGGCCTGGATGGGGGCGTAACCTCGGAGTGAAGAGGAGGGGTAGGGGGCTGGGCCTGGGGTGAATGGTGGATTTCCCAGGCCTGTCCACTCTCAAAAGTGGGAGGACAATGGTCCTTTCTCCACCAGCCGCCCCCATCTGGTGCTCCTGCCCAAGACTCCAGCCTCCGCAGGTCAGACACCTATCCTGGCATTCTCTCAGTCTCTAGGCGGCAGGACCCTTCTCCCCAGCATCTGCCCTCCCATCAGATTCATGTCCCCCCTTTCTGAGTCCAGCCTTCAAAGCCCTCCTGTCGAGCAACATCTCCCTGTGCTGGGCCCTCTGCACGTGGCCTCCCCTTGCTCTTCCCAGCTGCTTTTTGTTCTCAGCTGTCATGTTACTTCTGCCACGGTTGGCATCCACGGCCCTGCAGCTCCCTGCTATAGTCTTGCCCTGGGTCCTGCACTGCCCCAACCCCTGGCTTTGGTCTGCGCCTGCTCCCCACCTCTGCCTTCTTCCTCAGTGCTGCTGCTCTGCCTCCGGCCCAGCTCTGCCTTCAGGGCTGTTTTTCTGGACCCTCTGGTCTGGGGTTGCCAGATTTCTACTGCATTCATGGCCCAATATCACTTAAAAACTAACCTGATAATAGCCCAGTCCACTTCCTTAAGCAAAGCTTTTTTTTTATTAACACATTGGTGTATACATCAAGTAACAAGTGAAAAATGTCATTAGATACCTAGTACAAATTAGATATATTTTTTTAAAAAGTACAAGGCACAGCAGGAGTTTGTCCAGCTTAGGAACAAAACTATGAGATGATCATCAAATTCAAAACCCACCTACTGGTACTTGTATCCTGATTGAGGACTGGTAAATGTTTCAGACTAAAACACAGAATGATGGTGATAAAACAACCCAGAAGGAGACTAAAATGTATGTAGTTCAAAAACTATAGTAAAATTATTATGGTATTTATTTCTAATGGTATTCACTGATGGTAGTCATTGGCTATATTTTGTGTTGAATTAGTTTGTTACCGTTAGTCTCTGAAATGTGACATTTCATCCTCGCTGTCTTCATCAGAAGTAGAATGCTTCTGGTGCTGGTCATACATCAACAAAGACCAGTGTAATCATTTCTTTTGTTGGTGCAAACTGTTCACAAGAGAATTTGTGTCGTTGCATATACGC
The DNA here is from genome assembly GCF_013100865.1 of Trachemys scripta elegans. Taxonomy (NCBI): domain Eukaryota; kingdom Metazoa; phylum Chordata; order Testudines; family Emydidae; genus Trachemys; species Trachemys scripta. Next base: position 340,129,802 of record NC_048298.1, read on the forward strand.
TCTAACATGAAGAATGTTTTCTAAAAGTTCCTTTTGCATCTTATTGTGCAGTTTTGTTTTTATCAAGTTCATCTGAGAAACAGTCTTTGAACTGCAGTGTTGCAAAAAGGTAGGGACAGCAAAGAAAAAGCACACAAGCCAAGTTCAAGTCTTTGTCCCCGGCGGCATCCATGTGTCTGATAACTTCAACCCCAAACTGCTCAACTTGGTTGTCCTGAGTATGAGGCCAGTGATCCATAGGCAAAACTCTCCACTACTTCTCCAGTTGTCCAAGGTGTTCACAAACCAATGGCAAATATGAGATATTAGGCAATCTAGCTCGTGCAGAGCTGAGTGCAGTCGAAGGACTTAGTGCTGGAAGTGATTCAATCATCTGGATGTTTGGTGATAATCCCTGTTTCACCTGTTTCACAAACTCTAACATGAAATTTTGACACCTGCTCTTGATATCTTTGACAATGGGAATGGTTAAGGTGTGTTTTGAAAGGTCCAGCTAAAAGAAAGTCAAAAATTGACTGTGCAAAGTGGTAAGTAATGTGAAACAAAGATGATATCATAGTTTAACACATCAGTCCTGTTCTCAACAACACACAGTTTGACAACTCCAACCAACACGCTCTAGCCTCAATTCCTGCAGCAACTTTACTATCTTTCCACTTTCCATCTGAAACATTTGCTTTATTCTCCAGGATTACAGAAGAATTAAAAGTAAAAAAAATCAGGTAAATTTTGTTCACCATATCGCTGCTCAGCGCTGTAGTTTCTTTCTTTGTCTTTAGCTATGTAAAAGTGTAGCTTCAGTTTGTCGAACTGATTAAGAACCCCGTTCACACAGGAACTAATAGAAACCCACCTTCTGTCAGAAAAGTGGAGTATCTTCTGGTGGACTGGTAGTCACAGAAAGGCTGAGTGACAGGGTGTGTGAGATCTGGGGTTGATGGGTGACTCTGAAAGAGATCAGGTGATGATCAGTCAGAGGGAACTCGACATCGGAGAGAGCAGTGCTTTGTGATGGAGTGATAAGATGTTAGGTGTGAGAAGCTTCTCAGACTCTCAACTTCCACAGGGATGAGCACTCTTGATTAATGAGGAGATGTCCATTCCCCCTCTTTTCGCGCAGACTTAAAGTCAGTGGTTGCCAGCAATTACCTTCTGCAGGTGTATTTGTCCACTTTATCACGAAGCTCTTTGGTTTTGACTCCATAAATGATAGGGTTGAGCATGGGGGGGACAAGGAGATAGAAGTTAGCGAAGGTGACATGCACATGGGGAGCAATTCCCTGACCAAACCTCTGTGTCAGGTAGGTGAAGAGGCAGGCAGTATAAGACATCAGCATCACACAGATGTGGGATGTGCAGGTGTTAAGGGCTTTCTGGTGGGCTGTCTTGGAGGAAATTCTGAGGACAGCCCTGATGATCAGACTGTAGGACAGGGCAATGAGCGTCAGGTCCAACCCAATGACCACAAATGCTACCACCAAGCCATACATCCTGTTGACTGTGAAGTCCCCACATGACAGCTTCGCCACAGCCATGTGCTCGCAGTACGTGTGGGGGATAATGCGGTTGGCACAGAATGGGAGCCTGCTCACGAGTAGGGGCATTGGCAGAATAAAGAGAACAGCTCTTGTCAAACCCACAAGCCCTAGTTTAGCTATTCGTGCGTTGGTGAGGATGGTGGTGTATCTCAGAGGGTTACATATGGCAATGTAACGATCAAAGGCCATTGTCACAAGGACGGCTGACTGCATAACAGAAACTGCGTGAATGAAGAACATCTGGGTGAGGCAACCACCCAGAGTAATGCCTTTCAAATTGAACCATAATATACACAGTGCCTTTGGCATAACGGAGGTAGACATGCCAATGTCTGTGAGTGCCAGCATGCAGAGCAGCAGGTACATTGGCTTGTGCAGGGTCTGCTCTTTGCCTACAATAAACAGAAGCATGAAATTTCCAAACAAGCTGATAATGTAGAATGTAGAGAAAGGGATGGAAATCCACATATGGGCTACTTCCTGGCCTGGGATGCCCATTAGGATAAATGGTGAAGGTTCAGAGGGGGTGAGGTTGAAAGCTGCCATGAGATAGTTGATGCGTTGGTCGGGCTCAGAAATGTTCAAGGTGCCTGTGAAGGGAGAGAAGCAAAGCAAGGGGTTTTACACAGTTTATAAGAAATAGCACTGTAAATATTTTATAGTTATTAACAATCTAGAAAGGGGGGTGAGCAGTGAGGTGGGAACATTTACCGAAGGCACCAGATTATTGAGGTCATACTCAAGTGCAGAGAAGTTCTCAGAAGGAGCTAACCAAGCCAGGTGAATGGGCGGCATGATGGCAGAGAAACTTGGATGTCAATAACTGGAGGGAATTGGAGGGAAAAATTTGTACTCCTCAAACTTCTTATGAGGTTCTAATTTAACTATATGAATTCAGTACAGGGATCTGGGAATCACTGTACAGTAGGATGGGGAATCCTACAGAAAATACAGTGCCATGAGATCAGTCAATCTATGTTTTACCCTCCTCTGGACTCTTCTGTGTAGTACTGGGCACATTCTCACACAGGGTATTGCAGAGCCAGAGGGGTTCATGGAAGAACAACGAGAATGATCAAGGGCCTGGGGAAACTCTCATATAGAGAGAGATTGATGAGACTGGGATTGTTACCTCACAAAGGAGATGAATAAGAGGGGATATGAGAAAAGTCTATAAATTACTGATTGATAGAGAAGTTTCAGAGGGATGACTGGTAGATAACACAAGATCAAAAGAGGACAATCAGTTAAACTGAAATGTGGCAAATTCAAAACAGATAAAAAAAGAATGCTTTCTTCACTTGATGCCTAATTAGACTGAGGAACTCATTGTCGCAAGACATAATTGGGTCCATGAGCTAAGCAAGGATCAGGAAGTCTTTGGACATTTACATGGATAGTGAGACTATCCAGTTACAATAGTAACAGCTAAATAAATATTTTGGAAAGCCCATAAGCCAATGTGTTTCAGGGCACAAGCCAATCTCTAGCAGTTAGGCATTAGGGTGACAACCTACTGATAGTCAATTCATCCCCTCATCTACCCACTGCTGGGTTTCTAACACCTTCTTCTACAGCACTGGGCACTGTCACTGTCAGATGGAAGACACTGGACTAGATGGACCATAGGCCTGATCCATGATGCAATTCCTATGTTGGAAAGGATTCAAGTTTCCCCCATGGAAACAGACATTATCCTGCTGGGCTATACCTTTGTGCTCAACAGAATGGGCATGAATACCACAAAAGCTCACCAACGAAAGCTCATGCTCCAATACGTCTGTTAGTCTATAAGGTGCCACAGGACTCTTTGCTGCTTTTACTGAATAAGTAAAGAATTGAAAACCTGCCTTATAGTGCTAAGGGGAGACTTGGTCACAGTCTATAAGTACCTACATGGGGAACAAATAATTAATGTGAGCTCTTCAGTGTAGCAGAGAAAGGTCTAACACAATCCAATGGCTAGAAGTTGAAGTTAGACACATTCTGATGGGAAATAAGGTATACACTTTATAAATTAACCATGGGAACAATTTTTAAACCAAGATTGGATGTTTCTTTTCAACAATGGGTCTCAGCATCTCCAGACAACTGTATCCTTTTCAGGAGTCTGATTTGTTTTGTGTACCCCGAGTTTCACCTCACCTAAAAACTACTTGCTTACAAAATCAGACATAAGAATACCCAAGTGACACAGCACGCTATTATTGAAAAATGGCTACTTTCTAATTTTTACCATGTACTTATAAAGTAAATAAATTGGAATACAAATATTTTATTTACATTTCAGTGTATAGTATGTAGAGCAGTATAAACAAGTCTGTATGAAATTTTTATTTGTACTGACTTCGCTACTACTTTTCATGTAGCCTGTTGTAAAATTAGGCAACTATCTAGAGCAGTTGACATACCCCCCGGAAGGCCTCTCTGCACCCCTAGGAGTACGTGTACCCTTGGTGAGAACCACTGCTCTAAAAGACCTTCTCTAGTTCAAACACAAATTATTTCATGGCAGGTCTCTGGCCTGTGCTATGCAGGAGGTCAGACTACATGATTACAATGGTCCCTTCTGCCCTTGGAAACTACGAACATGTCCCCAGGAGTCAGCTGGAGGCATTTTGTCTGCATCCTCAAGCCTGAGTTTACTTAAGGCATTTTTTCTATTCGTGACAGTGGTGAATTTAGCCCTTTGGGGAAAAATTCTCATGTGACTGTGGTGCCTGGGAAATGTTACACTAGGTGGGTATTTCACGAGGCTGCGGGATCCTGTGACACACTGCATGGATGAATATTTTAGGTGAGAAATTGTATAACCTGAGCCCATAAAATCTCTGCACTGAGGAATGTATGTACAAGCGTCACCATGAATGGCTAACAGAGCTGGCTTAGAAATGGTCCCAGAGCATCCTGGGTTTAACGTCTAGGTCCCAGTGGCCCACTGTTTCAGGCATCTGCCAGTGGCTCCTGCACGTGGCAGCTGTATTTATCTACGCCCTCACACGTCCCACAGTTTCCATCTCTCATTGTATAATGTGCAAACTTCTCGGCTTGCGAGTTGTTCCGGTGTAGCAGTCCCCGAAGCTTCATGCCGCGTCTATGAGTGCAACAAGAAAAGCAGCACAGATGCCCTGGTATTTGCCATTCGTTTGTGAGCTTCTCACTGGTGAGCCACAGTCACTGATTACCCCCCAGCCAAGGGAGCAGGTGTGACAGGAGGCACCTCACCCCCTGCAGAGGAAGAGTTGTGGTGGGCATAGGGCAGCTCGGAGGTTGTGGGGGCCAGGGATGACTGGGGAGCATGAAGCAGACACTAGCATCCAGCGTGCTGTTGGAATCAGGGCACCCTGGGATGAGGAAGGAGAGTACGGACAGGGGGTCAGAGGATAATGGGAGACTGAACCATCTGAGAAGAAAAGTTCAATGGTTCTTTTCACCGGTGAGATGCCTGAAGTTATGTAGCAACAACAACAATTGGAAACAAAACTGAGTAAAGGTTGTGACACCCAGGCTGCAGCTCTGTGGCTTGTGAGGGAAGAGAGACCCTGATACCCACCCACATGCATTCAAGGCCAGGAAAGGTCCCAGCGCTGGCCTTGGACCAACAATCACACAGGAAAATTCAGTTTCAACAGTGTTGGCTGTCTGACCATGTAAACGTTGCTCCCCGCCCCCACAACACCCAGGGTTTGCTCGCCTGTCCATGTACTCCCTGCTCCCAATCCCCACACGAACCAGTGCTGCCCACCTGGCCATGTAACTCCTGTCTGCCCCACAGCCCACAGCGCTGACCACCTATCCATGTACACCCCACTCCCACAACCCCCAGCGTTTGATCACCTGTACATGAACACCTCCTGCCTACCCCACAACCCCAATTACTTCCTGTCTGTCCATGTATACCCTGCTCCCAGCCCCCACAGCCCCCAGCGTTTGCTTGCCTATCTGTGTACAGCCCCTGCCTGCCCCACAACCCCCAGCGCTCCCCACCTGCCCATGTACACCCCCTGCATGTCCCACAACACTGAACGCTGCCCACCTGTCCATTTATGTCCCCCATCTGCACAACTCACACTACTGCCACACAATGATACCACTCATCCCGGACAAAAGCCAGGTTCCAGACCCCACAGCGACAGCTCACAGAAATACGTCATCAGGCGGTTAAACTCACTGTCTGCCTGCATGGGGAGATCTGTCTCAACTGTCTTTCCAGGGGTGAAGGGAACCCCAGTGGTAGGGGCTCAGCCTGTGCAGGGAAGGAGTGAGGGACAGACCTGGTAGGAGGAAGAGAGGACGTGGAGACTAAAAAGAACCAGCAAGTGTAACTCTTCCTCAAAAGACCCAAAGTTTTATTGTATTGCAGTCTGTTAGAAAACCAGACTCCCCTTCCTGAGACTGCTTTTCCATGTTGGCAATTGCTGACATTACTAGGAGGCTGTAGTGGGGTTGCTCACGGGGGAAGGGTGGTCCATATGAGGGATGGTGTCTGAGACACACACCCCCACCCCAGGAGGCCTTATTACACCTTGTTTGTCTGTGCATTAGGCAGGATGTCCATTCCCTATTTTGACTGTATTCAGGACCCCACACCATTGTGATCTGGATACAGCATGTCCCCTCGCACATCCTCCCTACCATCACACACACACTGTGCATTCTGCGACCTCCCCTGGTGAGATTTCCATCACCGCCTGGTTTCCTCTAAGCCAGAAACATGCTTTTATTTTCATGGTTCTCGTCCTCTCCAGAACCAGAGATCCCACAGCACAGAGAGAGAAGACCCCTCTCTCTACACAAAAAATCGTTATCCTCAATGTTCTGAACCTATAGGTCTGTGAGTGTGAGATTTCAGCAAGACTCTTGTCAGTTGTTATTTTTGGTCCAAAGGAACTCACCCGTCCTTAGAGGCCACAGGACAATTTCAGTTGAAGTCACTGGCAGCTTCTGGCCGGAGTAAATCAGACCATTTATTTAGGTCCCTACATGTGTATTTAGAGTGGCTGTGTTGGAAGAGTGCCATAGATCTCAGTGGGTCCCGCTATCAAGGGCATTTTTTTGTTGTGCTCAGAAAGAGTCTGAAGGAAACTCCCAGTTTATGTGGCATTCTGGGACCAGGCATGAAAGAGGGGGATTCCAAAACACATGGGCTTTGATTTTGCTCTCAGGGAGTCCAATGTCAATCAGAGTGTCCCACTGTAGGCAGAATGTGAGAGCAGAATCTGGCCAGTGTGTGACCCATTCTTGTTGTGAACCTTCTGGTAACACATATACCTGTTGCAGAGGTTTTGGCTTCACTTCTTCAGAGGCCAGTGAATTTGCTGAATTGGAAAACGTGAGCGAAGCAGAGGAAAAAACACAAAGCCTTTCCCCCCCCCCAAAAGGAAGCTACTGAGACAGATAGAAGGACACAATAAAAGACAAGGAACTGATTATACAAATAAATATTTGTCTAAACTATTTCCAATACATTAGTAGTTCCAATTTTACCAAGTGAATCCCTTGGTGTTTCTGACAATACTTAAACAGTTCAAGTCACCGTGCTGCTGAATTCCGGCCCAGATGGTTCTTGAGTTGAACCCTGGAACCCTTCCTTCAGCACTCAGGACTAACTTTAATGCAGAAACAGGCAACTCACCACAATCCTGCTTAGCAGAGAGAAGAAATCTCCTTATGGATAGGAAGGAAGAGCCTTAAGAATGAAGGTATGAATTTCACATGTCTGACACTCGCCATGCTGGGCAGCGATTTTTATGATTCCCCTCTACAGTCCCTGCAGACTCTCAGATTGGCCAGGACTCCCAGACAATTCCCTTGGCTCCGTGAGCAGTAGGAAGAGCAGAAAATAGACCCTGGAGAACTTCAGCTTGAGAGCCTCCCTTGGGAGTGAAGAAATGATTTGCCGATACCAGGGGCTCAAGATTGTCAGGGCAAACTGAGTCTTATAGTCTGTTGTTCAGGCTAGCAGTTGACATTGTTGTTTTTTCCCCTGTGTGTAATGTACATTAATCTGCACTGTGTGTGGGAAATGCTGCCACAAGATATGGGACCAAAACCCATTTCAATTGATCGTAGCAGCATACCGCTGCATACTGTCCATGCAGTTGTAATATACAGTGCATTACTTGCTGCAAAGTCAATGCCACACTGTGAAGGCAAAATGAAGTGAACTTGAAATGAAGTAAGCCATAGGGCATGGAAAAGGCTTTCTTCTCCCAGGATTCTGGTATCAAAGCTATTTGCCAGTATCTGTCTGTGAGGTCTACAGTGGATATATATCTGGAAGCTCAAACTCTTCTAATATTTCATCTCCTCTCTGCATCGGGTAATCATCAAATTTTAATATTGTGTGGATCTTTCAGAAATCAATGCAGAAAAGGGGTTGTGCTATCCTGTGTGAGAACTAGTACAATGGGACTGCTCCACTCACTGTGGTGTTTTACCATGCTGGGGTGGGAACACGGGTAAAGGAATCAAACAATTGCTATATACTGATCTTTTGTTCTGGATACAGTCTCTTCCCCATGTGTGCATCACAGGTCCTATTGCCCTAATTTGGGCTCTGGAAGGTATGAGTGTGACGAGTTATCAGCCCCGGGGTTCAGTCTGGGATCCCTGGAAACTGCTATGCCTGTCTAACCGCCCAGCTCGGCTGGCCCTTTTTCACACTGCTCTGCTGGTGATTAAGCCTCTCCAGGCCCTGTTATCACCTAGCACAACAGCAGATGGCGCCACACACCCAAACTGAGCTACCCGAGGGCTTACTTAAGCCACCCAAGTACAAACAGCAGACAGCGGGTGTTAGAGGGTTTTCTCTTCACTCTCTCCCTTTCTCTGTCTGAATCTACCAGAGCCATGGCTTAGGATGTGCGTGGCTGTAATAATCAAGTGTGTGGCACTTGATGGACTGTTGTGCAGGTGGCAACTTACAGGGAACACTGACCCCATCCTGGGGGCCATGATCCTGTTTAGCAGCCCTTGGTGATACAGTTTGTGCCCATGCGTTTGATTGCAGAACGCTGTGTGTGGATTGCTCTCTCAGACACAAATCCCTGAAGACTTTAAATGTACCTGCTGTGAAGACGGTTAGTAGCAACATTTCCAGGCCTTGTCACACGTCAGTCTGCTCCGTGGCATCAGTGTGCTTGGTGGCTTCACATTTTTGGAAGGAAACTCTTTGTTCGGTGTCATCTTCCTGGATTGATTGATGGCTGTTTGGGCCAGTGCCAGGGAAAGTCTGATGAGGTCTTGTGACTTCATGGTTTTACCCTGCAGGTTAGGGTGGGGTTCTGCACTGAGGGGCTTTGGTTAAGAGACTAGGAGACCCACTCCATAAAACACATACTGTTTACTGACTGATACTGTAGAATACATACACAATAGTAAAAACATGCTCTGTATGGGTTACCGTAATCCTAACTCTGTTCTTGCTACCAGGGCCTTCTGGATCACAAGGCCAGGGGTCCCTTGTTTGCTGTCCTTCAGTGTCTGAGGAACAAACCAACTCCCCTCTGTCCTGCCCTCTATGCTCCGAGGCCAACCGCCCCCTGTGCATGTACAAACTTCAAAATAAACCCATTTCTAGACAAACTTTTCCCATTTTCCCACCAACAAACAATGGTAACCACCTACTAATCATAGCCATTGTCTATGAACTCTGTGCATGGCAGGGCCGCACTGTCTCACTAGCTATGGTCTCTGCCCATGGTACAAGGGCACAGTTATCTTACTCTAGAATGGGGCCACGGATGTGGGAGAAGCACTGTTGTGCTCCCAGTCCTGGTACCCATTGTCCAGAAGGACTCAGACTGACACCAGCTAGGACCCACATCTGGTGAGAGGCCCTCTGTCTCTAGAGCAGGGATTTGAGGGTGGGGCAGTAAGGCCTGGAAGAGGAGATCTCCACTATTGGCAGCTTCCAGGTCCAGGTAGAAGATCAGCAGCTCCAAGATCTGTTCTAGCGAGCAGGGATTAACCTCATTCACTTCACACACCTGGTCTGAGAGACCCAGGTGTCCCAGCCACACTGCCTTCAGTGAAACAATCAGACCAAATGCAGCTCACCTAGGTCCCTTCACCTCCAAGTGCAAGACCCACAGTTACTTCTCACGCTCCCCTGGGACTCTCCCATGTGGATTCTCTGACATCTAGACCGGGGCACCATTTCGAACAGGAGGTGTGCTCCCAGGCGGAGCTCTTAATTCCACAACCTTAGTGTGGAATGTGAGTTCTGCACAGCGGTGCTTCTCCTAGCTTGTGTCCCCGGAGCAGGGAGTCAGTGTTTTGTTTACGAACTGAGGCAGGGTGATTAAGGTAAAAAAGGGCTGGGAATTAAATTAATGATCTGGAAGTCCTTAGGTCAGCCTGTAAAACAGGAATCCTTCTGCAGGAGGTGGAGGATGTTGGTGAGAGAATGCTCTGAAGTCAGAAGAAGAAACAGAACCAAGGCCTCTGAGCCAAGGTTACATTTAAAAAGAGGGAGACATGAGGGAAAAGAAGGGGCCAAAGCCCAGAGAAGGGCTAGCACTGGTATAGAAAAGTTCCCCCTGTACCTGTGGTACTTATTTGGCCCTATCGCCATAGTATCTGAACACCTCACAATGTGTAACCTAGTTACTCTCATAGCCCCTCGGAGAGTTAGATCAGTGCTGTTTTCCCCATTGTACAGATGGGGCACTGTGGCACAGAGAGATTAGCAGCCAGATTTTCAAAAGCATTTACGCACCTAGTGGGGTTTTCAAAAGCGCCTAGGAGGTTGGGTGCTTTGTAAATCCCACTAGATGCCTAACTGCATCTTTGGGTGCCTAAAAACCCTTGAAATTCTGTCCAAAGGCAATGGCCTGAGGTCATAGAGGAGGTCCATGTAGGACATAGAACTCAGGGCTAGCTCCCTATCCATTGGACTAGCCTATCTCTCTTCTGCATGCTCCAAAAAGAGGACTCTGACAGATGGCGGCAAAATCAAGAAGGCAAGTTCTCTGAGACTCCAGCAAGTGATCCCACCATGCAATTGGGAAGGATGTCACGGTTGGCAGGATAAAAAGCAGCAGAAAGGTCAGAAAACATGAAGAAAGAGAGAAAAGGAGAGTCAGATGAGATGAAATCTCTTAACCCCCAAGAGATGGCAGGTTCTGCCGCAGGCTGGGTTGTAGAGAAATGGCTGCTGTGACGTTTTAGATTTTAACTGAAAACCATTTTATTTTGTTGTTTTTTGTTGTGAATTCAAGAAAAGGAAGGGATGAGAAAGTGTTGTATGAGTATCAGATGTGTTTATGCCTCAAATTATTAGGGTTTCCACTGCATTCAGGCCAATTCCATAATAAAGAACAGAAATTGCACCCACAGAATCCATAAAATTAATTATTGTCATTATTTATATTATTCACTGGGTGCCATCTGCATGGTCAGCACTATTCAGAATATGCCAGAAAATGTTGTCCCTGAGCCAATGTGTATAAGATGTATAGTCCTGGATAAGATGGCTCCTATATTTAAGTATGAAATATATCGTTACTGAGCACGTTATCACTTGTACACTTTGATGTTAATATCTATGAACGGAGGCACTGATGAGAATAGAAGTTTTACTTGATTAAGGACTATAAGGTCTGATCCTGCAACTTTCTTTCAAGAGGAAGAGGTACCCGGAGCCAGGGGCGGCTCCAGGGTTTTGGCCGTCCCAAGCAGCCAAAAAAAAAAAAAAAATAGCCGCGATCGTGATCTGCGGCAGCAATTCGGCGGAAGGTCCCTTCGCTCCCTGGGGGTCAGGGACATGGGCTAGGAGCTGCTTCTGGGCCCCTGACCCCCAGATCGGTGGAGGGTCTGCTGCTCACCACAGCTTCCTGGGCTCTTGGGCTGCTCTTACCCGGCCTGGCTGGAGACGTAACCTTGGAGTGAAGAGGAGAGGCAGGATCTGGGCTTGTGGTGAATGGTGGATTTCCCAGGCCCCTCCACTCTCAAATGTGTGAGGACCATGGTCCCTTCTCTGCCTCCCTCCCCGATCTGGTGCTCGTGCCCAAGACTCCAGCCTGTGCTGAGTTGATACCACAGGTCAGACACCTATCCTGGCAGTGGCCGCATGCCCTCAGGCTCTAAGTGGCAGGACCCTTCTCCCCAGCAGCTGCCATCCCATTGGGTTCTTGTCCCCCCTTCTGAGTTCAGCCTTCAAAGCCCTCCGTCGAGCAACATCTCCCTGCGCTGGGCCCTCTGCATTGCTCTTCCCAGCTGCTCTTTGTTCTCGGCTGCCGTGTTACTTGTGCCATGGCCGGCATCCACTATCCTGGCTCTGGCCCCACAGCTCCCTGCTATGGATTTGCCCTGGCTCCCGCATTGCCCCAACTCCTGGCTCTGGTCTGCTCCTGCCCCCCTCCTCTGCCTTCTTCCTCAGTGCTGCTGCTTTGCCTCCGGCCCAGCTCTGCCCTCTAGGCTCTTTTAATGGACCTTCTGGTCTGGGGTTGCCAGATTTCTACTGCATTCATAGCCCAATATCACTTAAAAACTAACCTAAAAGTAGCCCGATCCTTCTTTAAACATGTTTTTTATTAACACATTGGTGTATACAGCAAGTAACAAGTGAACATTTTTGTTAGATATCTGGTACAAATTAGATATTTATTTTTAAAAAAAGCTACAAGGCACAACAGAAGTTTGCCCACATTAGGAACAAAGCTATGAGATGAAAATCAAATTCACCCCCCCTCCACCCCTCTTACTGGTGCTTGTATCCTGATTGAGGAATGGTAAATGGTTTAAAAAAAAAAAAAACCAGAATGACGGTGATAAAATATCCGCAAAGGAAACCAAAATGTATGTAGTACAAAAACTATAGTAAAATGAATATGGTATTTATTTCTAATGGCATTCAATGATGGCAGTCAATCTCCATATGTTGTGCTGAATTAGTATGTTACTGTTAGTATCTGAAATGCAACATTTCATTCTCACTGTCTTTGTTGGAAGTAGAAGGCTTCTGGTGCTGGTCATACATCAGCAGAGACCAGTGCAATCGTTTCTTTTGTTTGTGCAAACTATTCACAAGAGAATTTGTGTCGTTGCATATAGGCCCTAACATGAAGAATGTTTTCTAAAAGTTCTCTTGCATCTTATTGTGCAGTTTTGTTTTTATTAAGTTCACCTGAGAAACAGTCTTTGAACTGCAGTGTTGCAAAAAGGTAGGGACAGCAATGAAAGAGTAAACAACCCAAATTCAATAAAGTCTTTGTTCCCAGCGGGATCCATGTGTTTGACAACTTCAATCCAAAACTGCTCAACTTGGTTGTCCTGAGCATGAGGCCAGTCAATCATAGGCAAAACTCTCCACTGCTACTCCAATTGTCCAAGGTAGTCACAAACCAATGTCAAAAAAGAGGTATTAGCCAATTTAGTTCGTGGAGGGCTGAGTGCAGGAGAAGTATTTAGTACGTTAACTGATTCAGTCACCCGGATGTTTGGTGATAATCCCTGTTTCACCTGTTTCACCGACTCCAACATGAAATTTCGATACCTACTCTTGATGTCTTTGACAATGGAAACGGTTAGTGTGTGTTTTGAAAGCTCCAGCTGAAAACAACTCTAAAATCGACTGTGCAAAGTGGTAAGTAATGTGACTCAAAGGTGATATCATAGTTTAACACATCAGTCCGGTTCTCAAAAATAAATTCTCAGCAACAAGCTCTAGCCACAATTATTCACACATTCCAACTGAAACATTTGGTTTCTGCTCCAGGATTAAAGAAGAATTAAAAGGAGAAAAATAAGGTAAATTTTGTTCACCGGATTGCTGTTCAGCACTGTAATTTCTTATTTTGCCTTTGGCTATGTAAAAGTGTAGCTTCTGTTTGTCAAACTGATTAAGAACCCTGTTCACACAGGAACTAATGGAAACCCATCTTCCTTCAGAAACGTGCAATATCTTCTGGTGGACTGGTAGTCACAGAAAGGCCGAGTGACAGGGTGTGTGGGGTTGGGGACTGATGGGTGACACTGAAAGAGATCAGGTGATGGTCAGAGAGAGGGAACTTGGTGATGCAGAGATAAGACATTAGGTGTGAGGAGCTTCTCAGCTTCTAAACTTCCTCAATGCTGACTGGGACAGAGCACCCTTGATTAATGAGGAGATATCCTTTCCCCCTCTTGTTGCACAGTTTTAAAGTCAGTGGCCTCTGGTGATCACCTTCTGCAGGTGTATTTGCTCACTTTATCACGAAGCTCTTTCGATTTGACACCATAAATGATAGGGTTGAGCATGGGGGGGACAAGGAGATAGAAGTTAGCGAAGGTGACATGTACATGGGAAGCAATTCCTTGACCAAACCTCTGTGTCAGGTAGGAGAAGAGGGAGGGAGTGTAAGACATCAGCATCACACAGATGTGGGCTGTGCAGGTGTTAAGAGCTTTCTGGTGGGCTTCCTTGGAGGAGATTCTGAGGATGGCTGTGATGATCAGAACATAGGACAGGGCAATGAGTGCCAGGTCTGACCCGTTGACTACAATTGCTATCACCAAGCCATACGTCCTGTTGACTGTGATGTCCCCACATGACATCTTCACCACAGCCATGTGCTCGCAGTACGTGTGGGGGATAATGCGGTTGGCACAGAATGGGTGCCTGCTCAGGAGCAGGGGCAGGGGCAGAATGAAGAGAACAGCTCTCATCAAACCCACTAGCCCTAGCTTAGCTACTCGTGCATTGGTGAGGATCGTGCCATATCTCAGAGGGTTACATATGGCAACATAACGATCGAAGGCCATTGTCACGAGGACAGCTGACTGCATAACTGAAACTGTGTGAATGAAGAACATCTGGGTGAGGCAGCCACTCACAGTAATGCCTTTCAAATTGAACCAAAATATACACAGTGCCATCGGCACGAGGCAGGTAGACATGCCAATGTCTGTGAGCGCCAGCATGCAGAGCAGCAGGTACATCGGCTTGTGCAGGGTCTGGTCTTTGCCTACAACAAACAGAAGCATGAAATTTCCAAACAGGCCGATAATGTAGAATGTAAAGAAAGGGATGGAAATCCAGAGATGGGCAGCTTCCAGGCCAGGGATGCCTATTAGGATAAATGGTGAAGGTTCAGAGAGAGTGAGGTTGAAAGCTGCCATGCGGTGTTTGATACGTCAATCGTGCTCAGAAATGCTTAAGGTGCCTGTGAAGGAAGAGAAACACAGGAAGGGGGGGTTACACAGTTTATAAGAATTAGCACAGTAAATATGTTATAGGGATTTAGAAAGTGGTGTGTGCAGTGAGGTGGGAACATTTACAGATGGCACCAGATTACTTAGGTCATAGTCAAGTCCAAAGACGTCCTCAGAAGGCGCTACCCAAGCCAGATAAATGGGCGGCATGACGGCATATAAACTTGGATGTCAATATCTGCAACGTGTATGCCATTGGATGGAAAATATTGAACTCCTCAAACATCTTACGAGGTTCTAAATTTGACTATATGAATTCAGTACAGGAACCTGGGTGTCATTGTACACAGCTTTGGGAAGCACTACTCACAGTGCAAGCAAAGCAGAAACTAAGTATAACATTGGGATCCAGGAGGAGTTGGCTGAGGAATCATACAGAAAATACAGTGCCATGAGATCAGTCCGTCATTTTTTCACCCTCCTCTGGACTCCTCTGTGTAGTCCTGCGTTCCCGTCTCACAGGGGATATTGCAGATCTAGATGGGCTCATGGAAGTGCAACGAGAATGATCAAGTGACTGGGGAAACTCTCATAGGGAGAGAGGTTGAAAAGACTGGGATCATTACCTTACAATGGAGATGAATAAGAGTGGACATGAGAAAAGTCTTTAAATGACTGACTAGTAGAGCGGTTTCAGAGGTATGACTGGTAGAGTGTAGATGGAGATCATGGTTTCCCTGTCTGATAACACAAGATCAAGAGGACATTCAATTAAACTGAGACGTGGCAAATTCAAAACAGATCAATACAATGGTTTCTCCACTCAATGCCTAAATAGATTGTGGAACTCACTGTCACAAGACATAGTTGGGGCCATGCAAGGATCAGGAAGTGTTTGGACATTTACATAGATACTGAGCCTATCCAGTTACAATATTTACAGCAAAATAAATATTTTGGAAAGCCTATATGCCAATGTGTTTCAGGGACAAGCCAATCTCTAACTGTTAGGCATTAGGGTGACAACCTCATGATGGGTAGGTCATCCCCTCATCTACCCACTGCTGGGTTTCTTACACCTTGTACTGCAGCACCTAGGGCTCTCACTGTCAGAAAGAGGACACTGGACTAGATGTACTGTAGATATGATCCACGATGCAGTTCCTGTGTTGGAAGGGACCAAAGTTTCCCTAATGGAAACAGACATTATCATGCTGGGTTATAACTTTGTACTCAAGAGAATGGGCACTAGGAGACAAGGGTTGTGGTATTTCGGGCTATAGGTTACAGGTGGTATTTGACAAGTTTAAGCAGAGACATTTGTCAGAAACTCCGGTGCTTACCCTTCTCATGCCTGAATACTGATGAAGTTTGCAGATGACACAAAACATAGGGGATGGTAAATAATGAAGAGGAAAGTTCACTGATTCAGAGCAATCTGGGTTGATTGGCAAACTGGGTCGAAGCACCCAGTATGTGTTCTAATGTTAGATAGCTACATCTAGGAACAAAGAATGTAGGCAATGCTCACACGATGGGGGGATATCGTGGGAAGCACACTGACTCTGAACTAGATTTGGGGGCAGGAATGGATAATTTGCTAAACATGAACTCCCAGTGTGACCATGTGGCCAAAACAGCCTGAGATGATAACCAGGGGAATCTGAAGGAGAGGTAGAGAAGTTATTTTACCTGTATATTTGGCACTGGAGTGAAAGCTGCTGGAATCCTGTGTCCAGTTCTGGTGCCCATGGTTAAAGATGGATGTTGATACACTGAAGAGAGTTCAGAGAAGAATCACAAGAATTAATAAAAGATTAGAAAACCTGCCGTATAGTGATAGACTCAGAGATCTCAATCTGTGTAGTTTAAAAAAAATGGTTAAGGGGTGACTTCATAACAGTCTGGAACTACTGACATGGGTACATGAAGAGCACAAAGGTCTTTGTATTTAGGGCTACAGGTCTGCACCTCCGTTACTTCCCCTCTTGATTTGGTGAGACACTTTCTTGCAGCTTTGTCTGAGAGATAACGATGCTGGTCTCTATCGTGGGAAGCACAATGACTCTGAACAAGATTTGGGAGTGTGAAGGGATAACTAGGTAACCATTAGACTCCCAGTGTTACCATGTGGCCAAAATCGCTAATGTCATCTTGGGGTGATAACCAGGGGAATCTCAAGTAGGAGCAGAGAGATTATTTTACCTCTATTTGGTGCTAGTGAACCTACTACTGGAATCCTGTATCCATTCTTGGTGTCCATACTTCAAGAAGGAGAGTTCAGAGCCGAGCCGCAAGAATAAGTAGAGAATTAAAAACCTGTCTTTTAGTGTTACGGGGAGACTTTGTCACAGTCTCTAAATACCTACATAGGGAACAAATATTTAATGTGAGCTCTTCAGTTGCTTACGGGTACATAGAATCGTAGAATATCAAGGTTGGAAGGGACCTCAGGAGGACATCTAAGCAGGACCAATCCCCAACTAAAAGCACCCCAGCCAGGGTTTTGTCAAGCCTGACTTTAAAAACCTCTAATGAAGGAGATTTCACTACCTCCCTAGGTAACCCATTCCAGTGCTTCACCACCCTCCTAGTGAAAAAGTTTTTCCTAATATCCAACCTAAACCTCCCACACTTCAACTTGAGACCATTACTCCTTGTTCTGTCATCTGCTACCACTGAGAACAGTCTAGATCCATCCTCTTTGGAACCCCCTTTCAGGTAGTTGAAAGCAGCTATCAAATCCCCCTTCATTCTTCTCTTCTGCAGACTCAATAATCGCAGTCCCCTCAGCCTTTCCTCATAAGTCATGTGCTTAAGCCCCCAAATCATTTTTGTTGCCCTCTGCTGGACTCTTACCAATTTTTCCACATCCTTCCTGTAGTGTGGGGCCCAAAACTGGACACAGTACTCCAGATGATGCCTCATCAATGCCGAATAGAGGGGAATGAACACGTCCCTCAGTCTGCTGGCAATGCTCCTACTTATACAGCCCAAAATGCCATTAGCCTTCTTGGCAACAAGGGCACACCATTGACTCATATTCAGCTTCTCGTCCACTGTAACCCCTAGATTCTTTTCTGCAGAACTGCTTCCTAGCCATTCAGTCCCTAGTCTGTAGCAGTGCATGGGATTCTTCCATCCTAAGTGTAGGACTCTGCTCTTGTCCTTCCTGAACCTCATCAGATTTCTTTTGGCCCAATCTTCTAATTTATCTAGGACATGTACCCTTGTTGAGAACCACTGCTCTAAAAGATCTTCTCTAGTTCCAATGCAAATTAATTCAGGGCAGGTCTCTGGCCTGTGCGATGCGGGAGGTCAGACTACATGATCACAATGGTCCCTTCTGGCCTTGGAATCTACAAACATGTCAGCTGGAGGCATTTTCCCCGCCCCCGCAAGCCTGAGCTTAGTGAAGGTATTTTTTTATATTCTTGACCGTGGTGAATATAACCCTATGGGGAGAAATTCTCATGTGACTGTGATGCCTGACAAATGTTACACTAGGTGTGTATTTCACGAGGCGGAGGGATTCCGTGATACACTGCATGGACGAATGTTTTAGATGAGAAAAAGAAAACCTGAGCCCATAAAATCTCTGCACTGAAGAATGTACATACAAGCATCACTGTGAATGGCTAACAGAGCTGGCTTAGAAATGGCTACCAGAGCGCCCTGTGCTGAACAGTGGGTCCCAGTGGTCCACTGTTTCAGGCATCTTCCTGTGGCTCTTGCACATGGCAGCTGTATTTATCTAGGCCCTCACATGTCCCAGAGTTTCCAACTCTCCTTATAGAATGCGCAAACTTCTTCGCTTGCGAGTTGTTCCTGTGTAGCAGTCCCCGAAGCTTCATGTGGTGTCTATGGATGCTACAAGAAAAGCAACACAGGTGCCCTGGTATTTGCCACTCGTGTGTGAGATTCTCACTGGTGGTGTTCTGGGACCAGGCATGAAAGAGGGGGATTCCCAAACACATAGGCCTTGATTTTGCTCTCAGGGAGGCCAGCGTCAATCGGAGTGACCCACGGTAGGCAGAATGTGAGAGCAGCATCTGGCCAGCGTGTGACCCATTCTTGTTGTGAACCCTCTGGTAACAGATATCTGCTGCAGAGGTTCTGGCTTCACTTCTTAAGATGCCAGTGAATTTGCTGAATTGGAAAACTTGAGCGAACCAGAGGAAAAACCACACTGCCCTAAAAAAGGAAGCTACTGAGACAGATAGAAGGACACAGTAAAAGACAAGATACTGATCTTAAAAACAAATATTTGTCTAAACTATTTCCAATACATTTGTAGTTCCAATTTTACCAAGTGAATCCCTTGGTGTTTCTGATAATACTAAATAGTTTAAGTTGCCGTGCTGCTGTATTCCTGCCCAGATGATTCTTGACTTGAACCCTGGAACCCTTCCTGAGCCCTCAGCACTAACTTTAATGCAGAAACAGATAACTCACCGAAATCCCACTCAGCAGAGAGAGGAAATCTCCTTACTTTGACAGGAAGATTGAGCCCTGAGAATCAGTGTATGAATCTCCTGTCTGACACTCAGAGAGCTGGACAGCAACCTTTATGATTCTCCTGTACAGTCCCTGCGGACTCTCCGGTTGGCCAGGACTCCCAGATAATTTCTTTGGCTCTGTGAGCAGTGGGAAGAGCAGGAAATAGACCCTGGAGAACTTTGGCTTGAGAGCCTCACCTGGGACCAAAGAAAATATTCACCAATACCAGAGGCTCATATTGTCAGGGCAAAGTGAGTTTTGCAGACTGTTCAATCTAGCAGTTGACAATAGGTTTCTTTTGTGTGTGTACTGTACTGCTATCTGCACTATGTGTGGGAACGCTGCCACAACATAGAAGATCAAAAGCCATTTTTCAATTTATTGTAGCAGCGTACTGCTGCATATCATCCATGTTGTCGTAATATCCAGTCCATTAGGCTCTGAAAGGTCAGTGCAACGATGTGGAGGAAAAATTACGTGATCTTGAATTGATGCAAGCTGTAGGGTGTGGAAAAGGCTTTCCCAGGATTCTGATATCAAAGCTATTTGCCAGTATCCCTTTGTGAGGTCTGAAGTGAATATACATCTGGGAGTTCAAACTATTCTAATATTTCAGCTACTCTCTGAATCGTGTAATCATCAAATTTCAATACTGCGTTGATCTTTCAGAAATCGATGCAGAAACGGGTTGCGTAGTTCTGCGTCAGAACTAGTACCGTGGGGTTTCTCCACTCACTTTGTGATTCCTTTACCACTCCCAGGGCCAAAATGACCTGGAGTTCATCTCACGTGATATCCCACATTTTATGAGCGAATAGCTTTGGAGTTTCCCTAATCTGTTGTCCTAGGGCCATGTCACTCTAGTGGTATTTTAGGTAGTTGTGCCCTGCTGGAGCAAGAACACAGTGGTTAAGGAATCAATCAACTGCTACATCTGGATCTTTTCTTCAGGCTACAGTCCCTCCCCCATGCTTGAGTGATGGGTGCCTGGGGGGCTAATTTGGGCTCTGAAGGTATGAGTGTGATGGGTTTCACCTGCTGAGTTCACTCTGGCAGCCGTGGGAACTGCTGCTCCCCTCTAGCCACCCAGCTGGGCTGTCCCTTGTTCACCCTACTTTTCTGGTGATTCAGACTCTCCAGGCCTTGTTATCACCCAACACCCCAGCAGATGGCACCGCACACTGTCTCTTTAAAATCTTAAGCTTAGTATGCATTTGTCATGGGTTGGACCTGCTGACATGTCATCTGGTGTGCTGAGATACCACTGAGTCAGCCTATTCTGCCAACCTGGGCCCTTTCTTACCTGGTCTTGCTGGACCAGACTCACTAGCTTCTTCCAGCCAAGCACTCAGGCAAGGCCACACCCAGCTGCACAGGGAGACAGAGATCTGCTCTGGGAACGCTCAGTTTATGGTACTTGCCACAGCACCCAGATGTCCACCTCCCTTGGGATACACACCCAAAATAATATGAAATTTGCCTCTTCCCTCAATATGGAGGAGGGTATTCACAACTTCTCACCCCACATAAATCACATAAACTGGGTCATATTATAAACCAGAAATAAATTTATTAACTATAACAGTTGTATTTTAAGTAAACCCAGTAGGCAAACTAAGCTCAATATAATTAAGAAACAGGTTACAAAATGTAAATTCTCACCCTAAATGTTATTTTAGGGAGATTGCAAGTGGTTCAGAGTTCCAGTTATATTCCTTTTCAGACTGGACTCCTTGCCTTCCCCTCAGGTGGCTCTCGCAGTCTTTCTTCTTGCACAGACAACCATGGAGGGGAGGAGCCCTGTTTGCCTTCCTCCCCACCCTTAAATAGGATTTACAAAGGCGGGAATCCTTTGTCTCCCAGGAAGGTGGTGAAATCTCCATCCTTGAAGGTTTTTAAGGCCTGGCATTGACTCTGCTGTGGAGGGATCAAACAACAGGAGGTTTGAGATGCTGAGAAGGCCACCCCTTCCCCAAAAGTTCTGCCCTCTCAGGAGTCTGTTTCCAGGCATGACTGGCTCGGTACAGACCAGGGACTGGATTCCTGAAGGGAATGGCTCACAACAAGTTCCTGTGCACAGTGGGCTGGAGTGAAGAGTTAAGTCTATCTTGATTATAGTAGAGAAACCAGTCACTTTCTGAGCCTCTCACACAGTGAGGAGGGGAGAACTTGCACTGTATATAAGAGAGTGGTATGATTGCTCAGAGCCCCAGTATGAAACTGGAGAAAAGACTCTTGAGAGTTGTTGGGTTAAGTTTAGAGGCAAGAGTAACAAGAGTGATGTCGTCCTGGGTGTCTGCTCTAGATCACCAGACCAGGAGGATGAGGGAGACGAGACTTTCTTCGGACAACTAACAGAAGTTTCCAGGCCACAGACCCTAGTTCTCATGGGGGACTTCAATCACCCTGACATCTGCTAGGAGAGCAATACAGCAGTGCACAGACAATCCAGGAAGTATTTGGAGACTGCTGAGGACAACTTCGTGGTGCAAGTGCTGGAGGAACCAACGAAGTGTCTTGCTCCTCTTGACATGCTGCTCACAAACAGGAAGAATTGGTGGGGGAAGTAGAATTCAGTTGAAACTTGGGCAACCTGCTGGCAAGAGTGCTGTGGAATACATGGAGCAAGGAAGCCATTTTGAAACACTTGGAGGAGAGGAAGGTGATCAGGAACAGTCAACATGGATTCACCAAGGGCAAGTCATGCTTGACCAACATGATTGCCTTCCAGGATGAGATAAAGGGCTCAATGGATATGGGGAAAGCAATGGACGTGATATATCTTGACTTTAGCAACGCTTTTGATATGATCTCCCACAGTATTCTTGCCAGCGAGTTAAAGAAGTATGGATTGGATGAATGGACTATAAGATAGATAGAAAGATGGCTAGGTGATTGGGCTCAACGGGTAGTGATCCACAGATAGATGTCTAATTGGCAGCCAGTATCAAGCGTTGAGCCCAGAAGTCAGTCCTGGAGCCGGTTTTGTTCAGCATCTTCATTAATGATCTGGATGATGGGATGGATTGCACCCTCAGCAAGTTTGCAGATGACACTAAGCCGGGGGGAGAGGTAGATATGCTGGAGGGTAGGGATAGGGTCCAGAGTGAGCTAGACAAATTAGAGGATTGGGCAAAAAGAAATCTGAGGTTCAACTAGCACAAGTACAGAGTCCTTCACTTAGGATGGAAGAATTCCATGAACTGCTACAGGTTGGGGACTGACTGGCTAAACAGCTGTTCTGCAGAAAAGGACCCGGGGAATACAGTGGATGTGAAGCTGGATATGAGTCAAGAGTTTGCCCTTGTTGCCCGGAAGGCTAATGACATATTGGGCTGTATTAGAAAGGAGCATTGCCAGCAGATCGAGGGAAGTGATTATTCCCCTCTACTGGGCACTAGTGAGGCCACTCCTGGAGCATTACGTCCAGTTTTGGGCCCCCCACTACAGAAGGGATGTGGACAAATTGGAGAGAGTCCAGCGGAGGGCAACGGAAATGATTAGGGGGCTGGGGCACATGACTTATGAGGAGAGGCTGAGGGAACTGAGATTATTTAGTCTGTAGAAGAGAAGAGTGAGGGGGGATTTGATAGCAGCTTCAACTACCTGAAGGGGGGTTCCAAAGGGGATGGAGCTCGGCTGTTCTCAGTGGTGGCAGATGACAGAACAAGAAGCAATGGTCTCAAGTTGCAGTGGGATGTCTAGGTTGGATATTAGGAAACACTATTTCACTAGGAGGTGATGAAGCACTGGAATGGGTTACGTAGGGTGGTGGTGGAATCTCCATCCTTAGAGGTTTTTAAAGCCTGGCTTGACAAAGCCTTGGCTGGGATGATTTAGTTGGAGTTGGCCCTGCTTTGAGCAGGGGTTTGGACTGGACTGAGGTGTCTTCCAAATCCAATCTTCTATGATTCTATGCTCCCATCTCTGGATAGTTCCTGTCATGGCTGCCACTTCCTCTAGCTGCTCCCCCATCCCTGGGCTGTGGAGCCTCCAGTCCTCCTGGGCTCCAGATAATCCTTTCCCGCCTTACATGGTAGTAGCACAGCCAGGTCTCATCCCTTTGCTGCAGGTCTCCCCCCTCAGACCATGCACAATTCAACTGTCTACTCTTATCCCCCCAGCTCTTGCCCTCTCTGTTTTCCTGGCACTCTTCCTATTCTCCCCTTCCTCTGGCTTCCCTATGAGTGTCAACTCACCTATGACCAGGGAAACACCACAGATAGCTATCTCTGGGACATAAGAAAAGTTCACAGTCTGTTCCTCACACATCCCAATCCCCAGTGGGAGGGCCACAAGGCTCTGTCCCGTCAGTGTTCTTGTCCGTAACCGTCCTTTCCCCCCAATACCCCTCATCAGCCATGTTGGAAACCAGATCCGGGTTGGATGGCCTGGGCCTCTGGGGATGGTCAGGGGAGCCAAGAGCAGCTTCCAAAACATGTCCCTTCCCCTGGAAAGCCCTGTTCAGAGATGACTGAGGGTCCTCGGTTCCCCACAGATGCCTGCATGGTTCTTACACTGACCTGCCTGTGGCTTACGGCCTGGCCTGTATGCAGGACCTCAGTGGCTGAAGAGCTGCAGCGCGGCCATGGTATGAGCCGCCAGGGGTTGGCAGCTTTGGAGAGCTGCTGACCCTCCATCTGCCCTAGGAGGGGGACAGGAGGCAGAGACATGGGCATGGGGCTTCTCTTCTGCCCCTTCTCCACAGGTTCCCAGGGTCCTGGGCTGCTTTCACCTGGCCTGGGCTCCAGTTTTTGGCCTGGCCGGGGGCATAACCTCAGAATGAAGGGGAAGGGAAGGGGTTCAGACCTGTGGCAAAAAGCAGATTGACCAAGCCCATCCACTCTCAAAAGTGGGAGGGTCATGGTCCCTTCTCTGCACCCCCCCATCCCACTATCTGCTGCTCCAGCAAAAATCTCCAGCCTGCACTGCGGTGATACCGTGGATAAGATACCTTCTCTGGCAGTGGCACACTCCCTCAGGCTCTAGGTGGCCGGACCCTTCTCCCCCGCATCTGCCCTCCCATCAAATTCATGTCCCTGCTTCTGAGTCCAGCCTTCAAAGCCCTCCTGACGAACAGCATCTCCCTATGCTGGGCCCTCTGCATATGGCCTCCTCACCTTGCTCTTCCCAGCTGCTCTTTCTTCTCAGCTGCTGTGTTACTTGTGCCGTGGCCTGCATCCAGTAACCCAACTCTGGCCCCGCAGCTCCCTGCTACAGTTTTGCTCTGGCTCCCACGTTGCCCTAACTCCTGGGTCTGGTCTGCTACCACTCCCCACCTCTGCCTTCTTCCTCAGTACTGCTGCTGTGCCTCATGGATGCCGCTGGGGACAAAGACTTTATTGAATTTGTCTTGTTTGCTCTTTCGTTGTTTTCTCAGCTGAACTTGACAAAAACATGTGTTTGACAATTTCAACCCAAAACTGCTCAACTTGGTTGTCCTGAGCATGAGGCCAGTGAACCATAGGCAAAACTCTCCACTGCTACTCCAATTGTCCAAAGTATTCACAAACCAATGGCAAAAATGAGATATTAGCCAATCTAGGAGATGCAGGGCTGAGTTCAGCAGAAGGACGTACTACTGTAAGCAATTTAATCACCTAGATGTTTGATCATAATCCCTGTTTCACCTGTTTCACAAACTCCAACATGAAATTTTGACACTTACTCTTGATATCTTGGACAACGGGAATGGTTAGTGTGTATTTTGAAAGGTCCAACTGAAAGTGACTCAAAAATTGGCTGCACAAAGTGGTAAGCAATGTGACTCAAAGGCAATATGATAGTTTAACACATTAGTCCGGTTCGAAAATATAGTTTCACACCTCTCACCAAGAAGTTCTAGAAGAATGTCCTCAATTCCCACAGTAAATGTTGCTCACTGTATCACTGTATGTATGACAAAAAAGTTCAGCATTATAGCTTCTTTCTTTGTCTTTGTCCATATAATAGTCTGGTTCATCAGTGTAGCTTCAGTTTGTCCAATGATCAAGAATCCTGTTCAGACAGTAAACCCACCCTCTGTCAGAAAAGTGCAGTATCTTCTGGTAGTCACAGAAAGGCCGAATGATGGGGTGAGTGTGTGGGGCTGACGGGTGACAATGAAAGAAGGTCAGAGAGAGGGAACTCAGCAATGGAGAGAGCAGTGTTTAGTGAGAGAGGGATAAGTTGTTAGGTGTGAGGAGCTTCTCGGACTCTGAACTTCCACAATGCTGAGCTCAGCCAAACTGGGACATAGCACCCTTGATTAATAAGGAGATATCATTCCCTCTCTTGTCACACAGCTTTAAAGTCAGTGGCCTCCAGCGATCACCTTCTGCAGGTGTATTTACCCACTTTGTCACGAAGCTCTTTGGATCTGACACCATAAATGATAGGGTTGAGCATGGGGGGGACAAGGAGATAGAAGTTAGCGAAGGTGACATGTACATGGGAAGCGATTCCTTGACCAAACCTCTGTGTCAGGTAGGAGAAGAGGCAGGCAGTATAAGACATCAGCATCACACAGATATGGGCTGTGCAGGTGTTAAGGGCTTTCTGGTGGGCTTTCTTGGAAGAGATTCTGAGGACATCCCTGATGATCAGAGCATAGGACAGAGCAATGAGCATCAGGTCTAACACGATGACAACACATGCTGTCACCAAGCCATATATCCTGTTAACTGTGATATCCCCACATGACATCTTTGCCACGGACATGTGCTCGCAGTACGTGTGGGGGATAATGCGGTTGGCACAGAATGGATGCCTGCTCAGGAGCAGGGGCAGGAGCAGAACAAAGACAACAGCTCTTATCAAACCCACTAGCCCTAGCTTAGCTACTCGTGCGTTGGTGAGGATGGTGGAGTATCTCAGAGGGCTACATATGGCAACATAGCGATCGAAGGCCATTGTCACAAGGACGGCTGACTGCATTATGGTAACCGTGTGAAGGAAGAACATCTGGGTGAGGCAGTCAACCAGAGTAATGCCTTTCAAATTAAACCAAAATATATACAGTGCCTTTGGAATGACAGAGGTAGACATGCCGATATCTGTGAGTGCCAGCATGCAGAGCAGCAGGTACATGGGCTTATGCAGGGTCTGCTCTTTGCCTACAACAAACAGAACCATAAAATTTCCAAATAGGCTAATAATGTAGAACATAGAGAAAGGGATGGAAATCCAGCCATGAGCAGCTTCCAGGCCAGGGATGCCCATTAGGATAAATGTTGAAGGATCAGAGGGGGTGACGTTGAAAGCTGCCATGAGATGGTCGAGGCATCTATCAGGCTCAGAAATGCTCAAGGTGCCTGTGAAAGGAGGGAATCAGAATGAGGGAGGTTATACATATTATAACAAATAGTATGGTAAATATTTTATAGTTTGTAACAATCTAGAAAGGGCGTGAGCAGTGCAGTGGGGACATTTAGAGATGGCACCAGATTACTTAGGTCATATTGAAGTAAAGAGGAGTCCTCAGAGGGAGCTAACCAAGCCAGGTGAATGGGTGGCATGATGCCAGATGAACTTCAATGTAAATATCTGCACTGTGTATGCACTTTAGAGGAAAAAGCTTGAGATCCTCAAACACTTTATGAGGTTCTAATTTCACTGTATGAATTCAGTACAAGACACGGTACACAGCTATGTGAAACCCTGCCCAAAGTGCAAGCATGGCAGAAACTCAGCAAAACATTGGGTCCAAGAGGAGTGGGACTGGGAATCATACAGAAAATACAATGCCATGAGATCAGTAGGTCAATGTTTCACTCTTCTTTAGACTCCTCTGTGTGGCACGGTGCACCCTTTTCACACAGGATATTGCAGAACTAGAGGGGTTCAGGGAAGGGCAAGAAGAAAGATCAAGGGCCTGGTTAAACTCTCATATGGAGAGAGGTTGAAAAGATTGGGACTGTTAGCTTACAAAGGAGATGAATAAGAGGGGGTATGAGAGAAGTCTATAAATTACTGACTGGTAGAGAGTTTTCAGGGGGATGACTGGTATAGAGCAGATCAAGAATGTGTTCTCCCTGTCTGACAACACAAGACTATCCAGTTACAATACTTACAGTGAAATAAACATTTTGGAAAGCATATACGCCCATGACACTAGCCAATCTCTAGCTGTTAGACATTATGATGCCACCCTCAGGATGGTTGAGGCATCCCTCCATCAGGGCCAGCTCCAGGCACCAGCTAAGGAAGCAGGTGCTTGGGGTGGCCAATCGAAATGGTCGGCACTCCAACCGCTACTAGGGTGGCATATCTGCGTCTTTGGCGGGAATTCGGCAGCGGGTCCCTCAGTCCCTCTCTACCTCTTTGAGCTGCCGCCAAAGTGCTACCGAAGAGGAAGAGAAGGAATGAAGGACCCGCCGCCGAAATACCGCCAAAGAATGGAGCAACGCGATTGAGCTGCCGCTGAAGTGCTGCCAATTGCCTTTTTTTTTTTTCCTCCGCTTGGGGTGGCAGGAAAGCTGGAGCCGGCCCTGCCCCCATCGACCTACTGCTGGGATTCTTACACCTTCTTCTGCAGCACCTGGGGCTGTCACTGTCAGACAGAGTACACTGGACTAGATGGGCCATAGATCTGATCCACGATGCAGTTCATGTTGGATAGGAGCCAAGTTTCCCACATTGAAACAGACATTATCCTGTTGGGCTATGACTTTGTGCTCAACAGAATGGACATGAAGGGCACAAGGGTATTTAGGGCTACAGGCCTGCCCCTATATTATATCTCTGGCTTCTTTCGGTGAGACTTTCTTGCCGGCACTGAGCTTTCTCTGAGTGACAAAGATGCTGGTCTCTATCATGGAAGCACAATGACTCTTAACAAGATTTGGGAGTGTGAAGGGATAATTAGCTAAACATGACTCCGAGTATTACCATGTGGCCAAAATAGCCAATGTGATCCTGGGATGATAACTGGGGGAATCTCAAGTAGGAGAAGAGAGGTTATTTTACCTCTGTATTTGGTGCTAGAGCATCTGCTGTTGAAATCTGTATCCAGTTCTCGTATCCACAAGTCAAGAAGGAGAGTGGAGAGACAAGCCACCAGAATAAGTATAGAATTAAAAACCTGCCTTATAGTGTTACGGGGAGACATTAGCTCTTCAGTGTAGCAGAGAAAGGTCTAACACAATCCAGTGGCTGGAAGTTGAAGTTAGACACATTCTGACTGGAAATAAGGTATACACTTTATAAATGGTGAGAGTAATTAACAATGGGAAAAATTTTAAAATAAAGATTGGATGTTTCTCTCCAACAATGGGTCTCAGTATTTCCAGACTACAGTATCCCTTTCACGAGTCTGATTTGTTTTGCGTACCCCAACTTTCACCTCACTTCAAAACTACTTGCTTACGAAATCAGACATAAAAATACCCTAGTGACACAGCACACTGTTACTGAAAAATTGTGTTAATACAGCCTAGACCCTCCCCCATTCGTTTTGGCCAGGCCGCTTCTCAATCCTGCAGCTGACCCGAA
Source organism: Trachemys scripta elegans (assembly GCF_013100865.1). Classification (NCBI taxonomy): domain Eukaryota; kingdom Metazoa; phylum Chordata; order Testudines; family Emydidae; genus Trachemys; species Trachemys scripta. The sequence goes on from NC_048298.1 coordinate 340,158,448, forward strand.
ACCAGGAAAAAGGCCCAATAGACTGCACGACCTTATTAGGGCATAGGGCTTATCACAGGAAACTTATGAGGGACGTGTCCTTAGTGTTACCACACAAAAAGGCATTTCTGCAGTTTCCGTATTGTACTGTTCTTCCTAATAAGGGAAGACAGCGGGGCACTAAAAAACCAATCAACGTGTGCCACATTCACTTCCAAAAACTATATACTTAGTTGCACCTGTATAGCAATTAGAGGTGTCCCGAAAACGAACCTATGTCACGGTCAGTCCAGGTCTGATCAACTTGGGCTTGACACTCCCGCTCCCGAATCCAGCCTGAGCGTGTGTCGTATAGCCGGCTCGAACTCATTATGTATATGCTCTCCCATCTGGCTGTTATCTGCATGGTTGTAAGTAATTAGTTAACGATCATTGCTTTGTTTGCGGTTACTTTGCTTGTTACCCCATACTGTAGTTAGACTGAAAAAGGCCTCAATTGTTAATGTGTTTCCTTTCCCTTATCTTGTAAGTGTTTAAAGTTAGTTACATAATAATTGCAAGTGTTACAAATTTAGTTACATAGTAATTATAGTTGTTTAAAATCTGTTACATAGTATAGTAGCAAGTTACTAAGAATTCATAAAATTAACATTTTATTATAATTATCATCATATAATAAAATTGAGTTGTATCCATTCCCCTCATCCTCGTCATTCAACTCAGTCCTTCACCGAGAACCCTTAAAGAACCACAAGCCCCTTTTTGGGTCGAACACATTGCTTACGTTCTAATTTTTACCATGTACAAGTACCATGTGCGAATGAATGTACAAGTAAATAAATTGGAATACAAATACTTTACTTACATTTTAGTGTATAGTATATAGAGGTGTGTAAACATGTCTGTAGGAAATTTTAGTTTGTACTGACTTCACTACTGCTTTCCATGTAGCCTGTTGTAAAATTAGACAACTATCTAGAGGAGTTGACATGGAAGGCCTCTGTGCACCTCTAAGGGTATGTGTACCCTTGTTGAGAACCACTGCTCTAAAAGACCTTCTCTATTTCAAACATGAATTATTTCAGGGCAGGTCTCTGGCCTGTGCTATGCAGGAGGTCAGACTACATGAACGGAACGGTCCCTTCTGGCTTTGGAATCTACAAACATGTCCTCAGGAGGCAGCTAGAGGCATTTTGCCTGCACGCTGAAGCCAGAGTTTACTGAAGGAATTGTTTTCTATTTGTGACAGCGGTGATTTTAGCCCTCTGGGGAGAAATTCCAGTGTGACTGTGGTGCCTGAGAAATGTGACAATAGGTGGGTATTCCACGAGGCTGAGGGATCCCGTGACACACTGCATGGATGAACGTTTTAGGTGAGAAAAGTAATGACTTGAGCCCATAAAATCTCTGCACTGAGGAATGTATGTACAAGTGTCACCGTAAATGGCTAACAGAGCTGGCTAGCAAATGGCCCCAGAGCATCCTGGGTTTAACGTCTGTGTCCCAGTGGCCCACTTATTTCAGGCATCCGCCAGTGGCTCCTGCACATGGTAGCTGTAGTAATCTAGGCCCTCACATGTCCCAGAGTTTCCAACTCTCCTTATATAATGTGCAAACTTCTCGGCTTGCGAGTTGTTCCTGTGTAGCAGTCCCCGAAGCTCATGCAGTGTCTATGGGTGCAACAAGAAAAGCAGCACAGATGCCCTGGCATTTGCCACTCGTGTGTGAGATTCTCACTGGTGAGACACAGTCGCTGATTACCCCCCAGCCAAGGGAGCAGGTGTGACAGGAGGCACCTCACCCCTTGCAGAGGAAGAGTTGTGGTGGGCATAGGGCAGCTCGGAGGTTGTGGGAGACAGGGATGACTGGGGAGCATGAAGCAGACACTAGCGTTCAGCGTGCTGTTGGAATCAGGGCACCCTGCGATGGGGAAGGAGAGTATGGACAGAGGCTCAGGGGATAATGGAAGATTGAACCATCTGAGAAGCAAAGATCAATGGCTCTTTTCACTGGTGTAATGCCTATAGTTATGTAACAACAACAATTGGAAACAAAACAGAGTAAAGGTGGTGACACCCAGGCTGCAGCTCTGTGGCTTGCCATGGAAGAGAGACCCTGAGACCCACCCACATGCATTTAAGGCCAGGAAAGGTCCCAGCGCTGGCCTTGTACCAATCAGAAAGGAAAATTAAAAATCAACAGTGCAGCTTGCCTGACCATGTAAACATCGCTCCCTGCCCCCACAAGGCCCAACGTTTGCTCACCTGTCCATGTACATGCAATCCCCATCCCCAGACAAACCAATGCTATCCACCTGTCCATGTACCCACTGCCTACCCCACAGCCTACACCCTGCTCTACACTCTCACCACCCACAGCATTTGCTTAGCTGTACATGAGCACCTCCTGCCTACCCCACAACCCCCATTACTTCCTGCCTGTCGGTGTACACCCTGCTCCCAGCCCTCACAACCCCCAGCGTTTGCTTGCCTGTCTGTGTACACCCCCCCATCCCACAACACCCAACGCTCCCTGCTTGTCTGTGTACACCCCCCGAGTGTCACCCAACACCCAACGCTCCTCACCTTTCTGTGTATGTCCCCTATCCCCACAACGCACACTACTGCCAAACAGTGATACCACTCAACCAGGACAAAAACCAAGTGCCAGACCCCACAGCAACTGCTCACAGAAATATCTGACTATGTTAAACTCACTTTCTGCCTGCACGGGGGAAAAGAGGGAGATCTGTCTGAACTGCCTCTCTAGGGGTGAAGGGAACCCTAGCAGCAGACTTGGAGGGAGGGAGAGAGGACATGGAGACTAAAAAGGAGACAGCATGAGTAACTCTTCCTCAAAAGACCCAAAGGTTTATTGTATTGCAGTCTGTTAAAAACCCAGACACCCCTCCTTGAAGCTGCTTTTCCATGTGGGCTATTGCTGATATTACCACGAGGCTGTAGTGGGATTGCTCACAGATGAAGGGTGGTCTATATGGGGGATGGTGTCAGAGACAATCTGCTACAGTGTGGTCCACATTATGTTACAATCTGAGACACCCCCTATCCCAGGAGGCCTCATTACACCTCTTTGGTCTGTGCATTAGGCAGGATGTCGGTTCCCTATTTCGACCAGTTTCAGGACCTGATGGCACTGTGGTCTGGATACAGCACATCTCCCCCCTGCACCCACACACACACTGTGTATTCTGGGACCTCCCCTGGTGACATTTCCAACACTGCCTGGTTTCCTCTAAGCCACAAACACGCTTTTATTTTCATGGTTCTCGTCCTCTTGAGAACCAGAGATGCCACAGCACACAGAGCGGAGATCCCTCTCCCTACACAAAGAATTGTTATCCTCATTGTTCTGAATCTATAAGCCTGTGAGTGTGAGATTTCAGCAATACGCCTGTCAGTTGTTATTTTTGGTCCAAACAAGCTCACCCATCCTTAGAGACCATAGGACGATTCCAGTTGAAGACACCGCAGGCTCACGGCTGGTGTAAATAAGGTCATTTATTTAAGTCCCTACATGTGGATTTAGAGTGAAATCCTGGCTGTGTTGGGATTTTGCCGTTGATCTCAGTGGGTCCTGCTACCGAGGGCATTATTTTGTTTTGCTCAGAAAGAGTCTGAAGGAAACTCCCAGTTCATGTGGCGTTCTGGGACCAGGCATGAAAGATGGGGATTCCAAGACACATGGGCTTTGACTTTGCTCTCAGGGAGGCCAGTGTCAATTGGGGTGACCCACTGAAGGCAGAATGTGAGAGCAGAATCTGGCCAATGTGTGACCCATGCTTGTTGTGAACCCTCTGGTAACACAGATACCCACTGCAAAGGTTTCGACTTCACTTCTTAAGATGCCAGTGAATTTGCTGAATTGGAAAACTTGAGCGAACCAGAGGAAAAACCGCACAGCCCAAAAAAAGAAGCTATTGAGACAGATAGAACGACACAGTAAGAGACAAGGAACTGATCTTAAAAACAAGTATTTGTCTAAACTATTTCCAATACATTTGTAGTTCCAATTTTACCAAGTGAATCTCTTGGTGTTTCTGACAATACTAAACAGTTCAAGTCACCGAGTTGCTGAATTCCTGCCCAGATGGTTCTTGAGTTGAACCCTGGAACCCTTCCTGAGCCCTCAGCACTAACTTTAATGCAGAAACAGGCAACTCACCAAAATCCTGCTTAGCAGAGAGAAGAAATCTCCTTACGGCGACAGGAAGGAAGAGCCTTAAGAATCAAGGTATGAATCTCACATGTCTGACAGTCACCATGCTGGGCAGCGATTTTTATGATTCCCCTGTACAGTCCCTGCAGACTCTCAGATTGGCCAGGACTCCCAGACAATTCTCTTGGCTCTGTGAGCGGGGGGGGGGGGAACAGAAAATAGACCCTGGAGAACTTCAGCTTGAGGGCCTCCCCCGGGAGTAAAGCAATGATTTGCCAATACCAGGGGCTCAAAATTGTCAGGGCAAACTGAGTCAAGCAGTCTGTTGTTCAACCTAGCAATTGATGTTTTTTTTTCCTGTGTGTAATGTACAGCCATCTGCACTGTGTGTGGGAATGCTTTGCCACCCGCTGCTCAGGCCTACCTCGACTGGGTCCAGCGAGAGGGCATGTCCCGCCCACCCTCCATCCCAGGCCCTCCAGACCTTTTCGTCGGGCCCCTGCCCCGTGGACCCAACCGGCCCCCCCGCCCTTTCACCATGAGACGGCTGCACGATTTGCAGCTGGTTCGGTTCCAGACCGCGCCAAGGAAACATCTGTACACGCTCATGCTCCACATCCTTCATTTCCTCACCCTCACGTCCCGCCCCGACACAAAGTGGTGGGACCTCCTGCCACCTCAAAAGGGTGAGGATCCCTGGTGGGCCAGCCTATGCTCCACCCTGGTTCCAAGGCCCACCAGGGATATCAGTTGGCGGCTCCTTCATGGAGCGGTGAACACGGGCATGTACTTGGCATGGTTTACCCTGTCCCGGATACCTGCCCTTCTGCGGTGTGAGGGAGACCATGGTGCATGTTTACTAGAGTTGCAGCCCCTATTCCAACTCCTCTTGGATATATTATTATGTTTTTGGTTGCACTTTTCCCCTCATTAGTTCATCTACGCACACCCCATCCGTGGCCCCACAAAGTCGCAGGACCTCCTTGTCAACCTCCTCCTAGCTCTGGCCAAAATGGCCATCTACAAAACGAGGGAGAGGAGGTTGGCCGACTGGATTTCCTGCGACTGTGGGGCCTATTTCCTCTCCTTCATCCGTTCACGTTTCTGGGTGGAGTTCCTCTGGGCAGCCTCCGCTGGCTCCCTTAACACCTTTGAGGAGCAGTGGGAGCTGTCCGGGGTTCTATGCTCGGTGTCCCCGTCAGGTTCCCTTCGTTTAGCCCTGTGACCTCACTCCCGTTCCTGTTATTTCATTAGTTGTCCCCCGCAATTATTTGATATCACGGACCTGTGGATCCTCCCCTTAGGCTGGGAGGAGGTCCTTTAACACTCCCTGGATACCAACAGGACAAATGGTGGATTTCACAGGCCCATCCACATTCAAATGTGGGAGGACCTTGGTCCCTTCTCCACCTTCCTACCCCATCTGGTGCTCCTGCAAAAGTCTCCAGCCTGTGCTGCGGTGATACCACAGGTAAGATACCTGCTCTGGCAGTGGCACACGCCCTCAGGCTCTAGGTGGCAGGACCCTTCTCCCCATCATCTGCCCTCCCATCAGATTCATGCCCCGCTTCTGAGTCCAACCTTCAAAGCCCTCCCGTTGAGCAGCATCTCCCTGTACTGGGCCCTCTGCATATGGCCTCCTCACCTTGCTTTTCCAAGCTGCTCTTTGTTCTCAGCTGCATGTTACTTGTGCCATGTCGACATCCACTATCCTGGGTCTGGCTCCGCAACTCCTTCCTATAGATTTACCCTGGCTCCCACGCTGCCCCAACTCCTGGCTCTGGTCTACTGCCACTCCCCACCTCTGCCTTCTTCTTCAGTGCTGCTGCTCTGCCTCCCGGCCAAGCTCTGCCTTCTGAACTGTTTTTCTGGACCTTCTGGTCTGGGGTTGCCAGATTTCTACTGCATTCATGGCCCAATATCACTTAAAAACTAATCTAAAAGTAGCCCGATCCTTCTTTAAACAATGTTTTTTTGTTATTAACACATTGGTGTATACAGCAAGTAATAAATGAAAATTTTTGTTAGATACCTGGTAAAAATTAGATATTTATTAAAAAAGTAAAAGCTACAAGACATAACAGGAGTTTATCCATCTTAGGAACAAAGCTATGAGATGGCAATCAAATTCAACCTCCACCCCCTACTGGCACTTGTATCCTGATTGAGGAATGGTAAATGTTTAAAACAGAAACACAGAATGATAGTGATAAAATAAGCCAAAAGAAAACCAAAATGTATGTAGTACAAAAACTATAGTAAAATTAATATAATAGTTATTTCTAATGGCATTCAATGATGGCAGTCAATCTCCATATGTTGTGTTGAATTAGTATGTTACTTTAGTATCTGAAATGCATCGTTTCACCCTCGCTGTCTTTATTGGAAGTAGAACGCGTCTGGTGCTGGTCATACTTCAGCAGAGACCAGTGCAATCATTTCTTTTGTTGGTGCAAACTGTTCACAAGAGAATTTCTGTCGTTGCATATAGGCCCTAACATGAAGAATGTTTTCTAAAAGTTCCTCTTGCATCCTATTGTGCAGTTTTGTTTTTGTTTTCATCTGAGAAACAGTCTTTGAACTGCAGTGTTGAAAAAAGGTAGGGACATCAATGAAAGAGTAAACAAGTCAAGTTCAATAAAGTCTTTGTCCCCAGCGGCATCCATGTGTTTGATAACTTCAACCCAAAACTGCTCAACTTGGTTGTCCTGAGTATGAGGCCAGCGAACCATAGGCAAAACTCTGCCCTGCTACTCCAATTGTCCAAGATGTTCACAAACCAACGTCAAAAATTAGATATTAGCCAATGTAGCTTGTTCATTGCTGAGTGCAGTGGAAGGATTTAGTACTTCAAGTGATTCAATCACCCGGATCTTTGGTGATAATCCCTGTTTCACCTGTTTCACAAACTCCAACATGAAATTTCGACACCTACTCTTCATATTATCATAGAATATCAGGGTTGGAAGGGACCTCAGGAGATCGTCTAGTCCAACCCCCTGCTCAAAGCAGGACCAATTCCCAACTAAATCATCCCAGCCAGGGCTTTGTCAAGCCGGGCCTTAAAAACCTCCAAGGAAGGAGATTCCACCAGCTCCATAGGTAAAGCATTCCAGTGCTTCACCATCCTCCTAGTGAAATAGTGTTTCCTAATATCCAACCTAGATCTCCCCCACTGCAACTTCCCCTGATGTAGAACACATACCTTGTCTCCCCGACCCAGCATCTGCTCTAGGAGGCAGGTTGGAGCAATCCAGGGGAAGGACAGGGTGTGGTTATACTGTGCTGGTGGAATGGCCCGGGGTAGGTTTAACATCATTCTCATCACTGATTCCCAAGGGGCTGTAACAGTGCGGCGGAGAGCATGACTTGGTCCCTGGCATGCAGCATCTGCTCCAGCAATGGTACCTGCCATGTTCCATCCTGTTTGCCGGCCCAGGGTGCTACTTGCAATGTATGATGCTGGTTTTCCAATTTACTTGAACTCTGAGAGCATGACCTTTGCTAACCTGAGAATGCAAAACTTTGTAAACTTTTAATCCTTTTTAAAACTTTGACTTTGTGTTTCCTAATTATGTTATGGTTTAGTTTATGATGAAAGCAAACTTAAGTAACGTTAAAGGAAGGGGTTTTTGTTTGTTGATTTCCTTTGTTTTTTTTAAATAGAAAGAAAATATTTTATATATGTGTTATTTAAACAATGAAGCTCTTACTCATGTGTTGTTTTCAGTATATAGTTTATTGCCATTGTTATCTTTGTGAAAATCTCTGTTTCACCACTCAGTGCCGTGTTGATCAGAGTATGGAAAGTAATTAAATTAAACTGTATTAAAACAAAACTTATTTTATGCAACTTCTGTTTCAGTGAAAGTTCTCAGCTAGAACCCTGAATGTGTAAGAAGCAGATAAACAATATCCAAGAAAAAGAGCTGGAATTTTTCCTCTTGTTTTCACCTGGCCCTTACTATGGAAAGTAGCAAACAACTGCCCTTTGGAAAAAAACACTGGACCCTATCACAGGACAAACCCAAATGAGCACAGCAGGAGGCTGTCCTGCCTGTCCAAATGTGGCCCTGTTTCATTACCAACTTCCTTCCTGTGATGATGTTCTGGGGGCAATCAGTTGTCAAAGGTAACTGTTGCCATGGTAGCCAGGGTGCCAGTCATTCTCCCCAAGTATGAAAATGAACTGGAGGGAGGGAGTGCTGAGTGGTGGATTATCTCTGATGTCACAATGCTACTGCTCAGGCAGCACCAGTGGGCAGCAAATGTGTAGTGCGTATGTGGGGGGGGGAGGGGGGGACAGGCTTTCCCAGTGCTCCTCCTTTGCAAATTTCCTAAAGAAGCGAACAACATAACTACACAGAATACACAGTAATGATGATTCCACACACATTATTGTTCTGGCTCCTAAGAAACAAATTAGCAAAACATTGCGAACTTCCAGCAAGAGAATTTTATGTTTTCTCTAACTTCTCTGCTTGTGTGCCACAAAACAGAAAAGACACAATCTCATAAAAAATGAAATAAAATTCTGAAGCCAAATGCCCTTTTGAAACAGAAAAAAATGGAACCATTTCATTCTGGTAAGTTTACTCTTACTGAAGCACTTCACTTTTCCTTTCCCCTTCACAGGGAGGAGCCTAAATTAGGTTTCCCTAAATCCATGATTGGAATAGCGAAGCGAAGCCTCACTAAAAGCCAAGCAGCTCGGAAAGAATGGGATGAGCACAATACAGTAGAACCCTGTTTATCCGACCCTCCATTATCCGGTTCTCCATATTAACCCAACAACCAGCACACACAGGTCCAGAAATGAGCAGTATCTGCTATGGTCACTAGATGGCGCTGCAGCCTCGCACTTTCCCATTCATCCGATTATCTGAAGTTTTAGTTAACCAGTCTGGCCCTGGTCCCAATTCGATGGGATAAACGGGGTCCTGCTGTCCTTGTGAGTGATCATTTGATGCAGGTGATCTGCTGCAGTTGTTACTCCTCGTGGAAAAGTACAAATTGCAAAACTGATGGGAGGGGCCTTCGGAGGTGGTAGGGAGGGGTCACACTGTTACCTGCAAAGTACACAGGCCTCGCAGCAGGGATGCACCTCGGGCTGTTAAAAGTGCATCACAATAGTGAAGCTGTAGTCAAGATGCTATTCTGTGCAAAGGATTGTAAGACAGCCCCTTACAGATCTGATGCCTGAATACCACTCGAGAGCATTGAGGTGTGTGAAGAGGTCACCGTAACTGAAAAGACAGAGGTTATGACTGTGCTGCAAAGTCACTGCCAGGTATTATCTAGCAGGCCAGGCCTGACTCACAAAAGTTGCCTAAGATTAACACTGTGGGATCACAACCTGCACCCAGCAAAGCACCCCACAGAACTGGTACATTGCAGCAGCAGGTTCAGAAGGAGCTGGCAAGCCTGCTGGACATGGGAATAATTGAAGAATCAAACAATCCCTGGGATGAGGAGGTCGTTTTGCTGATGTTTACAGGGAGCTCCTCCCGAGTTTGGGGGGCAGAATGGGAGAAAGCACAAAGGGGCTTGTTTGAAGCTTTAACCAGTGAGTGATGGAAGCGAGCTTCATGGGCCATGTAACTGCGAACATTTGGTGACCTTAGACCAGGGATGGGCAAACTTTTTGACTCACGGGCCACATCAGGGTATAGAAATTGTATGGAGGGCCATGAATACTCACAGAATTGGGGTTGGGGTGTGGGAGAGAGTGAGGGCTTCGGCTGGGGATGCAGGCTCTGGGGTGGGGCTGGGGTTGAGGGGTTTGGGTGCGGGTGCTGTCAAGGGCCCTCAGCAAAGAGCCTGTCATGATACATGCCATTTAGCTGAGCCCTGGCGGGATCCTTATCAGGCAGGATAACAAGGGTGATGCTGCAGCTGGGAACAGTGAAGATCCTGCCAATGTCCCTGCAGGCCAGGATGTGACCTCAGATTATATCAGGAGGACCAGTTTGGAGAAGATATCAGTGAAAACTGTGGAGAGGGGGATGTGCCTGGCCAGAGACTGGAAATCCAGGTGGTTACTGCAACTCTCTAACCCCTCCCTCCCATTGTTTTCTAGATAAATTGTACTTTCAACACTGAGGATTTTGGAGGTTATGGCCAAATCATTTACTGTCCTGGCTATTATGCCGTGCATTGCTGGGTGTGTGTCTGTGGGGTAGTGCAGACGCCACAACATTTACATGGCCTCCTCTGCCTTCCGCTCCCCTCCAGGAGCCTCTGCTGGGCACAATCCCAAGTGGATGCAGAGCACTGGGGGGAAGGTTTCTAAAAAGCCAACGTTGCTGTTTATCCAAGAGGTCAGAGTATGGGCTCCATGGCTTGTGCTGAAGCCCACGGTCTGTAGCAAGTTCACCAATAGAAATCAGTGCCCCTCTGTCCGTTTCACGGCAGGTAGGCAGGTGGGGGTGGAGGGGTTCAAACACCACTTGGATCATTACTTGCATCTGAAGAAGTGAGGTTCTTACCCACGAAAGCTTATGCTCCCAATACTTCTGTTAGTCTCAAAGGTGCCACAGGACCCTCTGTTGCTTTTCACTTGGATCAATGCTCTCCATCCTAGCTCAGGCTTTGGTTGGTTTCCTTCATCCCCCCCCAGTCCTGGTAGCTTATTCTGGGAAGTTTCTCAGGCAGCATGAATTCTCAATGGCCTTTCAGGAGAACCGGGAGTGCAAACCTGCTAGGACTTCCATAATAGCCAGGTCCCTACCAAATTCAGGGCTCAGTTTGACTAATTTAAAAACCCTCTGGCCTTGAAATTGACCAATGTTTCCATCTGAAATGTCATGGTATTGTAACCATGGAGGTCCTGACCAAAATAGGAGAATAGGGGAGTTCAGCGGTTGTTGTAGGGGTCACAGCATGGCCACCCTCACGTGTGTGGTGCCTTCAGACCTGGGCTCCAAGGGCAGCAGCCAGCAACCTTTCTGAAGCTAGAGGAGGTTCCCAGATGTGCAGGAGGGTTCCTGCTGTTGGGAGCACCTCAGCTCCTACCTACTACTTGGGAGCACCTCGGCTCCTACCATTTTCGGGACATCTAGAAAAATAGACACCTGAGCCCCAGAAGGAACGGCAAGGGAAGCCCCGAGCCCCAGCTGCAGATGCCTGGCAGAAGACCTGAGCCCGGACACCCAGAGTGCCAGCAGGAGTGGGGAGGAGCATGAAAGTCCTGAGCCCAGTTCCCCAGCACTGGCTGCAGCCACAGGGGGCCAGAAGCTCTGAGTCCGGGCACCCAGAGACGTGACTGGAGCAGAAGCTGCCAAGGCCAAAGCCCTGAGCCCAACGCTGGGCTGATGCAGTGCACTCACTTCTGCACTGCCTCTGGAGGTGCATCTGATATCCCCACGCAGAGGAAGTCCTGTCACCAGCCCATCAGACAAACAGCAAGGAGGCCCCTATTGGGGTGCTCCTGGCTCGGGGGCTCCCAGCAGGACGGGGAGATCGGATATCATGGGGCAGGGCTAATTCGATCTAGCCAAGAAAGGCACAACAAGAATTGGGCTTAATATGGTGCAAAGTGTGTGACATTTCATAGCCCTGGAAATAGAGACCACATTAGGAGATGGAATTGTATCACAATCTGGGCCTCTATGAAAAACTCAGTGTGGGGTGAGGAACAGACTCTGCTGTTTTACCAGGTGGCCTGGTTGCTCCCCAGAATCAATAATGAGCAAGTGGGGAGATCCGGGGTGCAGCTCAAACATCCAACCAGGCTGGCCAGGGGCAGGCATCAGGCCTGCAAGGGAAAGGTGAGTGTGGCAGTGACTTCACAAAGGCCTTTGGCAGGAACTCAGCCTATTGGGCAAAGGTGATGAGGAGTGTGTGACCTCACAGAGCTCCCTTGACAACAGCCAGGCAGGACAGGGATGCAGGGCAGGGGGAACCTCAGAGACCCCCTGTCGCCTTGCTGCAGCAAGTCTCCATCTCGCGGTTCTCTCAGAGGACCAAGAGACGGTTGTTGTGGAGGACATTCTGAGGAATTTTTTTTCATATCGGTGTGGATTTTTTTGAAAGAAATCGTCATCTGTGTAGAAGGTAAGAAAAATATAGGCTCTAAGGACAAGATAGGGGACTCTGTCCTAGCAGATTCTCAAGTAGAGGTATAGAGGTTCGATATCTCTGTACTGGGCACTGGTGCAACCACTCCTGGAATATTGTGTCCATTTCTGGTGTCCACAATTTGAGACAGATGCTGATAAATCAGAGAGGGTTCACAGAAGAGCCACAAGATTGATGAAAGGATTAGAAAACCTGCCCTGTGGTGACAGACTACAGGAGCTCAATCTAAGAGAAGGTTAAGCGGTGAGCCTATGGGAACAAATATTTACTAATGGGCTCTTCACTTTACCAGATAAAGGTTATGAGCAGACAATGGCTGGAAGTTGAAGCTAGACGAATACACACTGGAAAAAATGCGAGCATTTTAATCATCAGAGTTTGGAGCAATTCACTGAGGCTTGTGCTGGATTTTCCACAACTTGCCTGTTTTAAAATCAAGATTGGGTGTTTTACTAAAAAATCTGCTCTAATTCCTATGGGAATTATTTTGAGGGACGTTCTATGGCCGAAGCAAAACAGAAAGTCAGACTGCAGTGGTTACTTCTGGGCTTGGAATTTATGAATCTGTGACTCGCTGGGGGTGTTTGGAATTTGATCATTTTGCTTCCCTCTTCCTCCTTCCCTCTTGTCCCTTACATTGGTGTTGTAAGCTGAAGGGCATTGTGACTTTAGAGCAGTGGTTCCCAAACTGAGGTTCGTGAACCCCTGGGGGTTCACGAAATGTTACAGGGGGGTCTCGGGAAAAAATTCCCTAATGGCGGACAGAGCTGCCCCTAGGGACCCCAGGCACCATGGGGCCAGCAGCCCAGAGCCCCTGGACTTCCAAGAGGTAAGCAGATCAAAGCAAGCATATCTATCACACTGAAGAGATTTAAATTTCAAGACTCCTTATAAGAAATGGAAAGGGAGGTAGATATTTTTGGCTGTTTTTAAAATGAAATAGGCAGCTAGGATTGTTTTTACAATTATTATGAAGAACAAGTTTAAACTTTGTTGTAATGTGCGTTGTTTGCCTGGACTGCTCAAGACCTGAATGCTTGTGTAGGAGGAACTCTTTAAGTTGGCTTCTTAAATACCTTTATGCTTGTTTCACATCTGATACTCCTTGATGAAACATAGGAGCCTTGTCTTATAACAGGCTTATTCCAAGTGATACAAGCTACGAAAGTGAGATCTTGGAAGAGTGTTGCCGTTTTCATAATGTAATAAGAATACTGTAATGATAAATAATAATTAATAATGAATAGTGTGTAATAAGCATGTCATAAAAACAAATTGTATATTTCCAAGATCACTTCTTTTCTAATTTATACTCAGGTAAAGTTGAAAATCCCTGGAAATATTCATTTTTGGGAGGGGGTTCATGAGACTTGACATTTTAGTGAAAGGGGTCCACAGGCTGTTAAAGTTTGGGAACCACTGCTTTAGAGTGAATTCAGACAGTCAGAGCTAACTCTCCACAGGTGATTTGCATAAGTCAGTAAATGAGCCTGCAGGTTTCCATGGGAGCGATGCCCAAAGCAGGCCGCAGGCTTCAGGTTGATGCTCAGGGTTAGTGGAGTCAGTGAGTGACAGGGGGGCTGAGTTACCTCTGGGGTCACAGTGTTACTGCTCGCGTTCCTCTGCCTGCTGCACCACGTGGGCAGTGACGGTCAAGGGGAAGGTTTTGTAGATTTGAAATGTATAAACCAGGAAGCGCAGAAGAGGAATGGCTTAGACAATTTGGCAGTAAAATGGAGGTTTTGTGGCAATATCCTGTGCAATTAATATTGGTCCAGGGACGGAGACAGCATTCCTGCCCCCCTACCACCTCTTAGCTGGGCCTACATAAAAGAGACTAACTAGAGTTTTGGACACTTGTTTGTTTAAGACTGAGCAAATAAGGTGCAACAAATTATGATATGATGAATTTTGTTGCCTCCTCTCCTTTAAGAGAATATGAGCAGTTTATGATTCTCTCAAATGAAGTAGTTCTTCTAAAATCAAGGGGAATACCAATCAATGGCTTTTTCAGAACGAAAACCCCCCCAAAGAGATTTTTTTTTTTAAATTTAAACTGGATTTTTAAAATTTAAATTTAAAAAGGTTTTTTTTTTTAAACAAACCTATCAAGTATAAAATTTGAAACTATGACAAGCTATGTTAAGGCCTATAGTTGCTCTAGCCTAGGAAAGTCATTTAAATAAATACATCTATGAAGAAGTCCATGTTTGCTGCCAAGTTTCAGAGGAAGTCAAACCACTGAACTGTTGGAAGTCATGGCCTAAGCACCTGGGGGTGCAGAAGTTGTTGAAATACTCAGCCAGATTTCGGCAGCAATAGCCTCTTCTGCAGGTGCAAAAAGACTATTTTCTTCATTTCAGTTGATGCAGCTACTTCATTCCAATTTAAGAAACTGATTGGGAGTTGAAAAAGAATGAAGGCTTCTTTTCCTCTTGTAATATATGAATAAACGCTAGAGAGGAGGAGATGTGAGCTACTACCTCTAAAATCTGGAAGGAGTTTTATGACCAGGAACAATCAGCTCAATGCACGAACTAGAGATACTTCTTTACCTCAGTGTGTTTGAAATGAAAACAAATGTTTCAGTTAACCTTTTTGTTCTTATGTATCCTGCAAAACCAGCATGTTTTAATGGTTACCTATTCATAGAATCCTAGAAGACTAGGGCTGGAACAGACCTCAGGAGGTCTCTAGTCCAACCCCCCGGTTCAAAGCAGGACCAACCCCAACTTAATCATCCCAGCCAGGGCTTTGTCAAGCTGACCTTTAAAAACTTGTAAGGATGGAGATTCTACCACCTCCCTAGGTAACCCATTCCTGTGCTTCACCACCCTCCTAGTGAAAAAGTTTTTCCTAATATCCAACCTAGACCTCCCCCACTGCAACTTGAGACCATTGCTCCTTGTTCTGTCATCGGCCACCACTTAGAATTTCATGAGAATCAATCTTTCATTAGGAAAATCACTCAAAAATATAAATACAAATCATTTGGAATGAAATCAATCCACCTTGATCTTTAGTGTCTGGGGGTGTGGGCCTCTGAGGCTAGACTGAGACCCTCATTGGCTAGAACCACCCAGGGAGCCAGTAACAAATTCCAGTCCTGTTAGCATCCAAGCCTCCATAATCCAAGGAATACCTGACAGCTGCGGGAGACAGAGGGGTGCTGAGAAGGTCTAACTCATGATTGCCAACACAGAGAGTGTTATTGGCTTTGGATGGGGGACAAGTAGCAAATGCGTCAGTCACTACAACAGGTCACCCTCGGAGCCAGGGAGACTAGCACTTCCCAGCTCTGGAAGGGAGTGTTCCTCTAGCGGTTAGTGCGGGAGCCTGGACAAAGGACTCCTGGGCTCCATCCTCGGCTCTATCCCTGACTCCCAGTGCAACCCTGAGGCAGTGGCTTTTCCTGCCAAGGCCTCTGTTTCCAACAGTGGGGCTGGAGACACTCCCCTATAGCCCTAGGGCCCTCAAATTTCAGGAATGTGCGTGAGATACTAGGAGACCTTGAGATGGGAGGTGTCCTTCTGTTCGTCGGTCAGTGTTGTGAATCCCTGGCTGCTCGCCTGAGTTTATCCATCCCCTGGCAATAAAACATTGTCTTGTTTTCACAGTCACTTTCGATCTCCCCACTTCTACCCCCTGCCCTGCTGGCAGGGGATTCTGCAGCACCCCTTCTAGGCCACCTGGGTGCAGAGGATCGAGGAGGAGGGTAAAGGAAGGACCAACAGCAAGCATCTGCCATCCAGCTCCATCCCATCTAGAGTAAGTAAGTGGAGTTCTCCAGAGCCATCCCCAGTGTGGTGGAAATATCCCACCAATAGGGCTCCCAGCCCGTCCCTTGGCAGAGTTTGTTCCCCAGGATGAGGGTTCCTGTGCCCTGGGGTGGGATGTGTGGGGAGGAGGAATTGCCTCAGCGGAGGGGAGGTGGGCAGGGGAGCAGGCAGGCCCCATTAATGAGAGGCTGCCTTGAACCCAGACTCACGGCTGCTCCCCACTCAGTTCCAGGATGGAGCAGCTGAGGCAGATGCTCAGGAGGAAGGCCAGGCAGGTGGCTCCAGAGCCAGAGGGAAAGAACATCCGTCTTTCTGATGAGGAGAGTGGCCCCTCTGGCCCCATGGGCGGGGAAGAGGCTGGTGGCCAGCATAAACAGAGGAGCTGCCTGGCATGCTGCAGGAAGTGGATGACACCAGCTCCCCTAGCTGACCCTGAGGCACCTTCTGGGCCCAAATGGAGGTGGCCTCGGGTACAGCTACGGAGGAGGGAGCCAGGAGAGGGCAGGAGCCGGGCAAGGCAGCTCTGGGGCTTCCTTCACAGGAAGCCAAGGAGCCAGGAGCTGCACCCCAGGGCCCAGCAGGAGCCACCCACCACCCTGGCAACTGTGGAGCCCTGCGCCAGCCCCACCCTGGCCACTGAGGAGCCCCCCGCCAGCCCCACCCTGGCCCCTGAAGAGCCCTGCGCCAGCCCCACCCTGGTCCCTGAGGAGCCCCCCGCCAGCCAGGAGGAGGAGCTGAGCGACTCTGGGACAAACACCAGCAGCTTCTCGTACTCCCAAGGGGGCAGCAGCTCCTCTGAATGGTCCGACAGGCGTGCGGATGAATGCTCCCTCTTTGCAGGTGAGGGGAGACCCAGGGGAAAGGGAGGAGGACTGGGGCGGTGGGGGACTAGTAACCCCCTGTGCCCATCGGCTCGCCAAGGTGCCGGGACTGACCCATGTGAGCCCCACTAACACTAGTGGGGGGGGGCACAGCCACACCCCGCGGCAGGGGATGCTGGGTGGAGTTGGGGATCTCCAGCCTCCCCTGATCATGTTGGGGGGGGGGCGACTGCCACGGGGCCCTGAGGCTCATGGGGCTGAGGGCGTCTCTCGCAGGGGCAGGGTGGGGCCCGTGCTGCCATGGGGCTTCTTACAGAGAAGGGGGAAACATGGGAGCCTTCTCTGTCCACTGCATCCCCCCAGCAGCAGAAGGGATTATACTTTCTCCTTCCCCCCTGGTGCAGAGCCCCCCAGTGCCCATGAGGATGAGAAAGAGGAAGAGGAGGAGGAGGAAGATGTGTCTCTGGAACAAGACATCATCACAGAGATCCAGGAGTATCTCCAGGGCAGAGATAAGGTACAAAAATCCCCCAGCTGCACTGCCACGAGTCCGTCCTGCCCCTTGTTCCATCTCCACCCAGGCAGGGGGGTTTTGTCCAAGAGAATCCCTCACCCCCAATGGGGGGACACGTCTCCTCTGTTCTCTGGCACCCCAAAGTGGGGACATTTGTCCCACACAGGCCAAGGTTTCCGCTCCCCGCAGACACTGTCCAAGTTACAACCCCGGTCTGTGCCGGGCAACACTGGTTTCAGGAAGGGGCGGCTTTCCCTGTCCAACCCCATGGAGGTCCTGATCCCTAGAGTTGGTTTGGGTTGGGCGGGGAGGTCCCTATGTAACAGGTTCTCTCTCTCTCCCCCCACCCCACTCCTAGCTGATGGGGAACAGGGCCCATCAGCTCCGCTTCCTCGACGCTGTGCTGAGTCTGTGTCTCTTGGCACAGCAGCAGGGGTGGGGCACCCTGGAGCCCTATATTTCCAAAGCGGCCCTTGTGGAGAGCATTGCGGTGAGTGGGACCCCGTGCCCGGCCCCTGGGGCGAGGGAGCCAGACATGGGAGGAAGCGTTAGTTGGGTTGGAGGGGGAAGCAGAGGACAGGGGTTCCTGGGGTGAGGGCTGGGGAGCAGGGAAGGGGATAATTGTGACACTGATCAGGAGCTGGCAGTGGGGAATTGTAAGCCCGGAGGGGAAAGGAGGGGAGGGGAGGGGGAATTGGGTGGGAGAGGGGGAAGGAAGTTTGATGGATGGGAGGAATGGGGGGGCCCAGCTGGTTGGGGGTGGGGGTGACACTGGCTGTTTCTGCAGAGCACTTTGGCCTCCACCCTGGGAAGTGCCTCTGGGTCTGCGGGGCCTGTTCTCACACATGGTTTTGTTTCCTTGGGGTCTCCCAGGAGCTGATTGAAATTCTCCCTGAGGTGTCAGAGCCGAGCTCCATCATTTCCAGCTCCATGGACGTGGTTTGCAGCCTCAGGTATCAGGACCCTCCCGTCCAGCTGCCCTAACTCTGGTGCTGATCGGGCCCAGAGCTGGGAGTCACAGATCCTCCTCCGCCTAGGTTACCCCCAGCTGTGGCTGTTCCCATCCCCCAGCAGAGGAGGCGGGAACGTCCCCTCTTTCCTGGCTGGGGGGTGGATTTCACTCCAGGAACGTTACAGTGGCCGTGGGGAGGGGATCACTGTGGGGGAGGGGGTGATGTCCATGCCAGTGCCAGCACAACGCTGGTGCAGCAAAGTGTACGACAGGCTCCTCTCTTCTGCCAGCAAACTGAAGCCACCACTGCCCCTGGAGCTGGAATCTCGCTTCCTGAGCGCGCTTATGCACCAGATCTTCACCATGGGCACTGGGAACGACACCCCCCACTTCCAGGTAAGTCCTGATCCTACTTCTCTGTCCCCGGAGCAGGAGCAGGCTCTGGTCCCTGCTCCCTCACATTGATAGAGCTGCTGAGAATAGGGGAGGGGTGAGCAGAGCTGGGAACAGGCCCGCAAGAAACTGGCCGTGGGGGCCCCTTCCCTCCAGAGGGGATTGCATTACCCCTCCGTGGCTGATCCCAGCCTTCCCTCCTCTCCTCATTCTGTGCTCTGCTGCCTGGACTCTCCCGGGAATCCTACTTCCCACCCACTGCAGTTTGGCTGTTCCATAGTCTGCTGGGTACCAGGCCCTGTGCAGAGAACTGCTAAGAGCAAGGATTGAAGAGGCAGCAGGCATCCGGCCATGAACTTTTGCTTTGTCTCTCTGGAGTGATGTGAATGGGAGAGGCCAGGATGTGCCTTTTGAGTCTTGCCAGGGCTCCTAGAGAATCCTCCTAATTGTCCCCTGACTGGTGTGGCCCCATGTCCCTTGACTGGCGGGTGCTCCCTCCTCTTGCAGGCTCTCCACAAGAGCTTTTTGCAGAGCCTGGACAGCATGCTCAGGGGCCTGCTGAGCGAGACCCCCAGCTTGGAGAAGCTGCAGCACCTCTTGGAGGTGAGTAGAATGGGACGGTCTGAGGTGGAATTGCCCCTGAACCCCGTGGGAGGGCAGCAAAGGAGAGATTAGAAGAGCCACATTTCCATTGTGTCCTTCCAGCTTGGACCCAGCCGGCCACACTTTCCCAGAGCTGCCAGTGCAGGGGGAAGGAGCTGGGACTGTCAGCCAGCGCTCTGCCCGATTGCATTAAGCACTAACAGTGAGCAGCAGGCCTGGCTGGGGACTGAGAGACTGAAACCCCTGTGAGATGCAGGACATGGGCCTCTGAGAAAAGTCACTGGCTCCTTTCTAGGGAGACCCTGAGATACAGGAGGAGCCTCAGGGAATCAGCTCTTCTGTCCTAGGGACACTGCAGTTCCCGGAGGGATTGTCCTCACGGCCATTCCATCCATCCTACCAAGGCCCTTGCAGCTGGGGTCTGGGGTCCAGGGCATGTGCCTTGATCCTGATGTGCTGTTCATGGATCAGGGGTTCAGGGCAAACGGACCAGCCCTAAGACTGACCATTGTCCCAGCCTGGAGAGACGATGAGCTTGTGCCCAGCAAGACGTGGGCAGTGTCATGGACCCCCTTTTCAAGCTCTGCGACCAGGGGTCAGCTGTTCCACCCTGAGCGCAAGGTGTAAGCCCCATGGGGACCGGGAGAGGCTCGTTTGTAGAGCATGTATGCCTGCCCACTGACCCTCCCCTGCCTCCTTCTCCCGCAGCACATCCATGTTTGGATACAATCCAAAAGGGCCCTGGAGAGAGCTAGGGCCATACAGAGCAGCGCTGCCCTGCTCGAATTCGCCACCTCCCTGCCTGGATTTGACGTAAGTGACCTTTGACCCCAGCATCCTGCAGAGTCAGGGCTTGAGTCAAGTTCCTCATCCCGTGGCTAATTGGTCCCCCCTGGGTCCGCAAGGGACTGCGTTCCATAGGCCACGGGCTGGCAGATTTGTGCCTGGCCTCAGGGCCCTTGTTATTCTGGAGCAGCTAGGCAGTAAGTGCTCATAGAGGGCCTTTGCCCTGGTCCCTTTGCTCCAAGCTCCCTTGGGGGCAGAGAGCTCTCGCTCCTCTCGCCCAGCACCTCCTACAGAGGGGTGGGAGCAGAGCTCTGGCCCAGGGGCACTGGAGAGCTGAAGGGAGAAGGTTGATGGATTCCCCTCTCCTCTTCCTTCCACCAGACCTCCTCCGACTTCTCCATGGCAGGCGACTTTGTGCTCCAGCTGGGTCTCCATGTAGCCCACCCAGCCGAGGACATCAGCCGGCAAGCCAGGGGTGGGCTATATTGGCTGCACAGGCTCCTGGTGCAGAAGAGGGGTAAGAACCCAGCTGGGCAATGGGACCCCATGGAAACAAGCCTCTCGGAGACTAGCTCCAGCTGGCCATTGGGACGCCTAGAGGACTAAGACCTCTCTGTTTAGACCCACTGTAGCAGGGAAGAGGAACCCCAATAGTAATAAGGCCCCTCCTTTGAGACTCCCTCTGCTGGGCAATGGGACCCTACAGAAAGAAGCCCCCTCCTCTGAGACCAATCCCACCTTAGATGATGACTCTTTCTCTTCCCCTCTCTCTGAATTAGGGAGATGAGTGTGAAAGTGCCAGGGAAATTGGCTGCTTTATTTCAGAGCTCGGCTCTGTCCCCAGTCCAGGGAAATAGCCCACCCACAGGGCAGCCAGCTCGTGAGGGGACAGGAACGGAGCTATTGAGAGACATGGAGGGAAAGAGCCCATCATGAGGGCAGGGGTAGGAGCAGAGACCACAGGGGAAGGACACAAAGCTCGTAGGATGTCACCAGTTGGGTAGTCAGGGCCAGATCCTGACTTCAGTGGGTGTGGGGGGTTCTCAGTATTAGACACCACCATTAACAGGCACCCACTCCCAGAGCACAATGACTCTAAGGGTCACATGATTACTGTGATGACTAAAACAAATCCCCCTTCTGGTACTAAACCGCCTGGTATGGACCCTGCGATTCCATTGGGCTGTGGATGCCACGAGGACCCTGGCCAGTGTGCACCCAGACGGAAACCGGCAGTGAAAGCGGAATGTCAAACCTCCCCAATGGGTGTGTCTTTCTCCCCCAGGGCTCAACATCACCGAGGGAAGAGAGCTGTGGTGCCGGGAAGGGCTCCAGGATACCAATCACCTGGGCTATAGAAACCTGGCCAGGGTGGGAGAGGTAAGGACTCTCTGCCGGTGCATTGCAGCAGCTCAGGTGTGGAGCTG
>NC_048298.1:340224785-340257100 GCF_013100865.1 Trachemys scripta elegans
AGTCCATGGCCTTGGAGCAGACACACATGCCGATTGCTCTGGGGGCTGGGAACATCCAAAATTGTCAGTGTCCATGACTCCAGGGATCCGTTCCCTTTTTCAGAAACTTTTCAAAAACTGTGGGTTTGTTCCTAAACCAAATTCTGAAAAATAAAAATCTTGCACAAAACAGAATTATCCTTCCTTGCCCCATCTCTAAACCCCGTGTGTATTATTTTTTAAAGATGTCAAGATTTTAAGCCAATTGCATGATGTTTGGAAGCCTGATTCATGGTTTTCAAATGCTTGAGATTAGCAACACTGCCAGGGGATGTGTTACAAAGCAGTAGTAACCAAGTGACTGGGACATAACAGACATTGTAGTCATCTAAAAGGATTATCTGGAATAGGGTGACCAGATGTCCCGATTTTATAGGGGACAGTTCTGATTTCTGGGTCTTTTTCTTCTATAGGTTCCTATTACCCCCACCCCCGTCCCGATTTTTCACATTTACTGTCTGGTCACCCTAATCTGGAAGGATTTAAAGTATGAGTGCTTTCTAATTTACCCTCAGTGAGCAGACAATATAAAGTACCAAGCTCAAACTCAAACACATGCCAGGTATGTTTCATTGAAGAACATTTGTGATAATGGACATGAATCTGGAAACTCCCTATGGGGAACTTGATGCCTAATTCCAGTCAATTTTATGGAGACTTGGATGTCTAAATCTCCTAGACAGCCTTGAAAATCTCAGCCCTATTAAAAAGTGAGTGTAAATCTAAAGGTCCATCCCAACTCTTCCCAGACATCATGGCGGTTGGTTTCCTGTAAGATATTCACTACCCACATTCAAGCCCGGCGGTGTCATTCAGATTTAATTCATGCCATGAAATTTCCTTCTTCCATGCTGCTCACTCTTGTTATCCCAGCAGGTATGGTTTCATGCACCCCTGTATAAATGGCTGAGGGCAATCACAGCATGGTGACCCAGTTCATCCTCCTGGGGCTGACGGATCGTCAGGAGCTGCAGATACCCCTCTTCGCGGCGTTCCTGGCGATCTACATTCTTACGCTGGTTGGGAATCTTGGGATGATTGTGTTGATCAGGGTTGATCCCCGACTCCATTCCCCCATGTACTTCTTCCTCAGTAACCTGTCTGTGGTTGACCTCTGCTACTCCTCAGTCTTCGCTCCAAGGATGCTGGTGAATTTCTTAGTGGGGAGTAAAAGCATTTCTTACTCTGCCTGTATTGCCCAACACTTCTCTTTTGTCGTGTTTGTGACCACAGAAGGGTTCCTGCTGGCCGTGATGGCGTGTGACAGCTATGTAACCATCTGTAACCCTCTGCTCTACACCGCTGTTATGTCTAAGAGAGTCTGTATTCATCTAGTGGCCAGCTCATATGTAGGGGGGCTCGTGAACTCACTGACCCACACATGTGGCTTGCTGAGGTTGTCGTTCTGTGGGCCCAACATCATCAATCATTACTTTTGTGACACTAACCTATTGCTGAAGCTTGCCTGCTCTGATAACCACATCAATGAGATTTTGCTTGTAACGTTCTCTGGAGTTATTGCCATGTCCACCCTCCTGTTTGTCATAATCTCTTATCTGTACATCCTCTTCTCTATCCTGAGGATCTGCTCCGCCAAGGGCAGGCTCAAAGCCTTCTCCCCCTGTGCCTCTCATCTGACAGCTGTCACCATGTTCTATGGACCTGTGAGCTTAAGCCACATACAACCCAGTTCCAGCTACTCACTGGAACAGGAGAAAATCTCTGCTGTGTTTTATACCCTGGTGGTCCCCATGTTGAACCCCCTGATCTACAGCCTGAGGAACAAGGAGGTTAAGGATGCTCTTAAGAGGGTGATAGACTGGAAAAACATTCCCAGCTAATTTGTCACCATGACAATTCCAGTCAATTGAGAAGAACAATTGGAAGAAGGGTAGGAGTATGCGCTATGTGTTACTGCCTTGATTTGTGTATCACAAATGTTGTACAAGAATTAAATGAAACTCAAAGAACTGATGTAGCATGTGGAAATGATGTTTTACAATTGCTTGAGAGGAACAATGTTACCTAAGGTCCTGTCATTATGTGGCTGTTGGAATATAGACACCTTTCCTTGTTTCTTGACCATTAATCTATTTCAAATGGTGCCCTGCAAGGTTATCTGAGATTAAAAATAAAATAAACTTGCTTCTAGGTTTAATTTCTTAATGTGATGCTTTAATTAATGCTCAGTCTGTAACTTGCACTATGAGAACTCAACGCTTTTGCTCTCTTTAGTGTCTGGGCCTCATACGGGCTGCCACAATTGATCTCTATCCCCTTTAGAGCAGCCCTTAACCTAGTTGAAGACTGTTATCAGGTCCCTCCTCGGTCGTCTTGTCTCAAAACAAAACATGCCCAATTTTTTTAAAACTTTCCTAATAGATCAGGTTTTGTAAACCCTTTTTGTCATTTTTGTTTTTCCCCTCTGGACTCTCTCCTATTTGCCCACGTCCTTTCTAAAGCGTGGCTCCCAAACCTAGACACAGAACTTCAACTGAGGCCTCACCAGTGCCAAGCAGAGCCATACAATCACTGCCTTGGTCTTACACACAACACACCTGGTAATACACCCCAGACAGCCCTTTTCACAACTGCAGCTCATTGTTGGCTCATACTCAACTTGTGACCCACTTGAACTCCCAGATCCATCTCAGCAGCACTTCTCCTAGCCAGTTATTCCCCACATTGTATTATGCATTTGATTTTTCCTTCTAGAGTGAAGTACTATGCAGTTGTCTTTATATTGATCACATCTGTATTCATACTAGTGCTATATCCATCTATTCTTAACCAGTGTTATCGTATATACTTAGGCTTGGAAGGAATAGATTTTTCTCAATAAATGTTGGTCATTATTGATTTCACCATATGCACACAAACCAATGAAAAAATTATTGCCATCAATAATAATTGAAATTTACAGATAGGCAGAATGAGAAAAACTTCAGCTTGAGAATGTATTAGAGTTTGATTTAAGGATATTTATTTTGTATATTTTGACATGTGATGTTGACAATTTGTGTTTTAACATTTATAAATCTTTAACTTTTTGAATCTCAGTGTCGGCTGTCATTAACAAAATTACGTCTGACCTCCCATTGTCTGATCCCCCATAATTTCCCGCAATTGTAAAGATTTAAACATTTAAAATAAAAAAGGCTTAAAAATAAAACATTATATTATCAATTAAAATTTTAAAAAACTTAAAAATCAAATTCTGACAAGGCTCTAGCAACTTGTTATTCAGCTTTATTCTCAATCATCTTGTTGTCACCTTGTGTTGCTCCCCATCTGTTTGTCATCTGTACCGTTGTCTCTTATTTTCAGCTTACATTACAAGCTCCTTTGGCCAGAGGTTGTTTTTTTGTTATACGTTGGTACAGCACCTAAAAGAATGGGGTTGGGATTAAGCCCAATACTAATGAATTAATGAAGTAGTATCAATAATAATGGTCATGTAATGTTACCCCCACCAATGCTATATATTTCAGAGGGGTAGTCATGTTAGTCTGTTTCAGCAAAGACAACAAGGAGTCCTGTGGCACCTTAAAGACTAACAAATTTATTTGGGCATAAGCTATGGTGGGCCAGAACCCAGAAGATTCCAGCCCACGATAGCTTATGCCCAAATAAATTTGTTAGTCTTTAAGGTGCCAAAGGACTCCTCGTTGTCAATGCCAAATAGTGATTTTATAGGTTTACGTACAGCAATGCTATAAATTGATAATATATTTTAAGGGCTAAAAAGGACAATGACATCATTTAGTCTGACTGTATAACTCAGGTCACAATTCTATACAGTTATCCTCTGTATTAAGCCCATTAACTGGCATTTTATTAAGTGTATCTTCCAGAGAGCCATCGGGTCTTGATTTCACAGCAGCTGTAGCTGGATAAACCGTCACTTCCCATGGTAGTTCATTCCAGCCATTAACCACCCTCACTGTTGAAAATGTGAGCCTCATGACTAATTTGAATTGGGATAGTTTTACTCTGAGCAACACGGTATATTGTTCATTAGAACTGGGGGGAGAGGGGAGTTGGACCAAAATACTTTTTTTCTGAGGAACACAGATTTGGGTTAACTGAAATATTTTATGAATTTGTGTCAAATGAGATGAATTGTTTTGCTTTGATCTAAAATCTCAGAAAAATCTAAAAGGTCTCAATATTTTAAGTTTCCCATTTAAAAGACTTTTTGTTTCAAAATTTACTTCAATTTTATTAAAAAAAATAACAATTGCAAAAACAGCAACTGATCAAACAAAACATTTCATTCAACTTGTCAGTCAGCCAAAAAAATTGAAATTTTTGAAAAAAAAAATCAATTTGGATCAACCAGAAACTAAATTTTTCATTTATGTTTCAGACTAGCCAGCAACCCAAGAAATCAGCTATTCACAGAGCTCTTTTGATCATACAATTTTTTTTCTCATCATTGCTATACACTGATTAGCCCTATTCTCACCAATGATACAATTCTATTGCGTTAGGAACCGGACTCTACAGCTAGCTAATGTAACTCCCTACATGGCCGCATAGAAGAATGCCATTTTCTGGTTTAGTTTAATCCAGTAAATTAAGAGTGTCCATACCAGGAGCTATTCAGGAATAGCTCTAGTGCCTTAAATTCACATATTACCTTGCTCAGGAATAACTTCCCAATGCAAACAAGCCCCTGTTCTCACCAACACTGATTTAGAGCTTTACTTTCACCCCTCCATGCAGAGGTGGGACACTGAACAGCAAGGTTTAGCAGTGGGGAAATGAATTTATTTGATGTTTTTCCATCCCGAAGAACCCAATACAATTGGGCAAACATTCTGGTGTAGCTGAATGTGCATTTTTCTCTGAAAAAAAGTTTCAGCCAAAGAATTTTGGCCAGCAGTAGTTAGGATACTTTCTACCCCATGGAAATGCCTTACACTTAAACTCTGCGAGGTAGACTTGAGCCAAGGGATAATAGAGTTTAGCCCATTGTGATTAATGGTGAGAGGACATAAATCCACTGAAGCACACTCAGATGCAACTTCCTCCGGGATTCAAGAGTTGACCCGCCACCCAACCCCATTCACGGGGGTTCTTTTTATCTTGCATTAATAAAGTTTCAATGAAAAATATTAGAGCGCAATATTGGATCAATCATAGAATCATAGGATTGGAAGGGACCTCAAGAGGTCATAAGTCAGTCCCCTGCACTCATAGCAGGACAAAGCACCATCTAGAACAACCCTGACAGGTGTTTGTCTAACCTGCTCTGAAAAATCTCCAATGATGGAGATTCCACAACCTCCCTAGGCAATTTATTCCAGTGGTTAACCACCCGGACAGTTAGTAAACTTTTCCTAATGTCCAACCTAAACCGCCCTTGCTGCAATTTAAGCCCAATGCTTTCTGCACTGGAAAATACTGATTCATCAAAAATGAAATATTCCTGTGGGAAAATTCCAGTTTCAATGAATTACTCATTTAAAAAAAATTGAAAGAAAAAAGAAGCTTAAAATTGTCTAAATGTTCATTTTTGACATTTTCAAAACGAAAAGTTGCCTTTTTTTAGTTCAAAATTAATGTTTCAAAATGTTAATTAGCTCATTATTTTGTTTAATGTTCATATAATTTGAACTATTGGAACAAAATATTTTGATTGATCAAAATTAACTTTCCCCCAGCTTTTTGGTTTGTGGAAAAAAGGAAAATATCAGCTTTGGGGATGGGACATTTTTAAAATCTCCAAAATTTTCATGGGACAGGAAAACCATTTCCTGCCCAGGTTTAATCTTTGGTTCCAAACTAAAATAATCCACTCAGTGAATAAACAAGCATCTCCCCCAGCCTCCACTAGTAGAGGTTTTATACTGTATTCAAACCTGAAGCCAATTCCTTATGGAAAATTTCCATATCATTTTATTAGAAAAATATGTCAACGTTCTATAATATTCTTACACCGACTGTAACTGAGCATGCGGCTGTATCCAGTCAATGAGTGTTATGTATTGCGGTATTAATGTTAACGGAATACATGGGCCAAGCAGCTAGCTACATTTCAGGGCCCTGGGGATGTTCCAGTTGGAAGTAGAAACTGATGGGCTCTGGTATTTTGTTTTAATGCAGTCTCCTGTTTCCCTGAACTCAGGAGGTCCTAAGAAAGAAAGGACCAATTTTTTACTTTACCACCCCCAGCTTATGTAGCCGCAGTGACAGAAGCTCTCTCTAGCTTTTTCCGGGGTTATGCTGTGCTCATGCCTACTGCATGGCTCTCTCACTTTTTAGTTAGTTGAGATGGTCTGGAACTGTTATTAATGCTGCTGTTGTTGAAGTCTGATCCTGCTTTTTAGAAGACAAAACAAGAAAAGACTCCGATTGACTTCAGTCAATATTGGTTCAGACAGCAGGAGTTTAAGTGGGGATATAAAGGCACCAAACTCCCATTCCAGGGAGTTGTCCAGGGAACTGGATGTCTAACTGCTCATTGAAAATGTGTATTTGCTCATGGGCAGTGGTTGATTGCACGATGGGGTTTCCAATCCTGTACCGGTATTAAAGTGTTGAAAGGAAAATAGTCCTTTTATGTTATGGCACTATAGCGTCATTCCATTTTGTACATATATGGAAAAATCATAAGCAGTATTCCTAGGAGCACAAGAAGTGGATTTAAGTGATCGATCATTCAGACAAAACTTCCCTGGACTAACCAGAGCATATCCAGTATGAATATTCAAATGTCACCGTGTGTAGGAAGCTTGCTGGTGCTATGAATATTGATAGCCGCATCACACTAGTACTTCATATTGTGTACTAGTACATCACAATCGTACATCATTATAAATTGATTGGACTACATTCATTCTTGATCTGTCCCCATATCATTCTCTCAAGACAAGGGAGTTACTTCAGGGACGAACCTGTCTCACTGTTTACAAAGTCCAAAGAAAGCCAAAGAAAGCAGACAATTGATATACACCTCTACCCCGATATAATGCGACCCGATGTAACACGAATTCAGATATAACGCGGTAAAGCAGTGCTCCGGGGGAGGGGGGGGGGCAGGGCTGCACGTTTCGATGGATCAAAGCAAGTTCAATATAATGCGGTTTCACCTATAACGCGATAAGATTTTTCGGCTCCCGCGGACAGCGTTATATTGGGGTAGAGGTGTAATTTCAGGATTGCCAGAGAAACTCTTTCATAGGTTGGAGAGAAGATAAATAAACAAAAGCCCTACATAAAACGGCAACAGTTTTCAATGAGTAAAACCAGTGGTTCTCAACATTCTCCAGCCTGTGACCCCATGTTAAACAGAAAAAAAGGTTTGAGATCCCTCTTAAGTTTTGGGATGCTCCCCTTCCATCTAACCGTGAAGACAGGGAGGCTGGTTGTGATGACTGGAAACAACCTCCTCTGTTGAGAACTCAGGAGTAAAACAACGCCCTCTTCATGTCGGCATGATGCAGCGGTGAGAGAAGATACTCTGATTTGGTGCAGGCTAGCTCTGCATGACGAAGGTCAACTCTGCATTATTCAGACTAAGTCCCTAAGCTCACCAGAGAGGACTTTTCTGGGGAATTTATCATTACACATTCCGAGAACATGGCCGATGGACCTAAGCTGAGCTTTGATAATCGTTACCTCAGTTCTGGTTGCTTTGATTCAGTATGTTTAACAGTGCCCTTCACTGGATGAAATCTCAGAACCGAGGAAGGATACATACAATCTTCTCATCCTCTCACCTGAACTCCAACCTGGCCTAAAACATAACAGGCAACGGCAATTGTCCTTTAAGCCAAATATCAGAGCATCTTGCTGATTCTGCATAGTGTCACAGACCCTCATTCATGGATCTTAAAAACAGCAATTTCTAATATTGTATTTGACTGGGTTCCATTATATGATTTTATGTACATCACATGGAGTGGCTGAGTCATAGAAATAAGGATAATGACAGAGAACTCACTCTTATTCCATCTACTGTTTATTGGTTAAAATATAATGATTATAATGACCAAGAAAAAATCTTCTTGTATATCACCCTTTTAAAGGCATCATTTACCTCCTTGTTTCGCAGGCTGTAGATCAGGGGTTTCAACATGGGGATCACGAGGGCATAAAACACAGAGGTAACCTTGTCTTGGTCCATCACGTAGCTAGAACTGGGTCTTAAATATATACATATCAGCGTCCCATAAAACATAATGACGACTGTCAGGTGGGAGGCGCAGGTGGAAAAGGTTTTGCGTCTCCCCTTGGCAGAACGGATCCTGAGAATGGCCAGAAGGATGCACATGTAGGAGATTAGGACACCCAGGAAAGTAGTCGTTCCAATTACAGTAGAGAAAGTGAAAAGTACAAGGTCAGTGACATGGGTGTCAGAACAGGACAGCTTCAGCATGGGGGGCACATCACAGAAGAAATGGTTGACAACATTGGAGCTGCAGAAGGACAGACTGAATATAAATAGAGTTTGCACAACTGAATTCACAGAGCCACATACATATGTACCAGCCACTAACAGGACACAGTGTCTCTTGGACATAATGGCTCTGTATAGCAGTGGATTACAGATAGCTTTGAAGCGGTCATACGCAATCACAGCCAGGAGGCAACATTCATTGGTCACAAAGAAACAGACGAAGAATAGTTGTGCCGCACACTCAATCAAAGGAATGGTTCTAGTCTCTGCTACAAAGGTCATTAGCATCCTGGGAGCTATGGCAGTGTAATATCCAATATCTACAATGGACATCTGGCTTAGGAAAAAGTACATGGGGGTATGAAGTCGGGTTTCAACCATGATTAACGCTATCATCCCAAGATTCCCCATCAGGCTGACCACATACATCACTAGGAACAACATAAAGAGGGGGATCTGTAGATCTGGATGATCTGTGAATCCTACGAAAATGAACTCGGTCACCATAGTGTGGTTTCTCTCTGCCATTTATTCCAGAAACGCTCTCCTCTGCTGGTGAAAAAAAAATTAAAATTAAAATTAATCACTGGCCAATAAAGTACTGAGTACAGATCCCTCATAATCCCTGTGATTGTTCCTGGGAAACAGTGTATAAACATAGGAAAGCTGAAATACATCGAAGGACACTCCTAGGGAATGTTCTCTTTGTATTCCCCACATGCTTTCCATTAGAGATAGGACATGTTCCAGCTACAGAAATATTGTGGACTCTGTGTTAGGGTGACCAGATGTCCTGATTTTATAGGGACAGTCCCAATTTTGGGGGCTTTTTCTTATATAGGCACTTATTACCCCCCACCCTCATCCCAATTTTTCACACTTCCCCTCTGGTCACCCTACTCTGTTTTAATATGCATGAAACCATCCAGTGGGTCAAATCTTCTATAAAATAAGAGATACATAGATTGGGAGTGTTTAGTTTAGAAGGGAGGCAAATAATCTATCAATGTATGCAAGTAATCAATGCTATAGAGTTTATTCATGGTCTTTGATTTTCTCTTCCTAATCAAAATGACCTCAAAGGGCACAAGTGATGCTCAGTGCCCCTTTTATATAGGTGCCTAAATACAGGTTTAGGACCTAATATGAGGCAGCCCCAGTGAAAAAGTTTGGTATCACTAAAGTGTCACTGTCCTATTGGAGTCAGTGTATGTTTTACAGACATTCTTTGTAACTACATGCATTATTTTTCCTCCCTGTTACAAATCCTCCTAGAGGTAATAACACTTGTAGGTGGTGTGGACTGTAACTGATTCTATGATTACTTTTGACTCAGATTCACAGAGCCTAGAAATGAGAAAATGCATCTCCTGGGGATAAATACTAAGTTAACCTGTGGAACTCCTTGCCAGAGGATGGTGTGAAGGCCAAGACTATAGCGGGGTTTTAAAAAGAACTAGATAAATTCATGAAGGATAGGTCCATCAACAGCTATTAGCCAGGATGGGCAGGGATGGTGTCCCTAGCCTCTGTTTGCCAGAAGCTGGGAATGGGCAACAGGGGATGGATCACTTGATGATTACCTGTTCTGTTCATTCCCCCTGGGGCACCTGGCATTGGCCACTGTCGGAAGCAGGATACTGGGCTAGATGGACCTTTAGTCTGACCCAGTCTGGCTGTTATGTTTCTATGGAATTTCACTGCTACATGCACAAAGATGCTCAAAAGATAATAATAATGACATTTCTTACCAGTCATGGTGTAGGGGTACACGCAGTAAATTCCATTGTGTTTGGTGGAGGAAGATATGGACTGGTTTGACTCCTCATTAACCAATTGACTTCAGCCGAACTATACATTCACACTTGTGTGACTGAGATCAGAATCTAGCCAGTGACATGGTAACACAACGTGAGATGTGTGCGGACGGGACCAAAGCACCTCATGTCCGATTGTAGTCTTTAGGATAGAAAGAAAATGAGTTGGAGATAATTTGTGAGTTTCCTAGTTACTGGAAAAACACAGGTCTCTGGATTCTGCATATTCCCTCTGTCTTTACACCTGTGCTAGACGAGTAAAAAGAAATGAAATTATTTTTAGTAAATATAGGGAACATAGGAATTTCCATACCAGATCAGACAAATGATGCATCTAACTGAGTATTGTCTATGCATTAGCAGTCTTTGTTGTGTGCTTCAGATAAAGGGGCAAAGTCCTCACAGTAGGAAGTTATTCAATAACATGCCTATAGGGTGTCGGAGAAAAACAGAGTTCTCACTATTTGTTTAGGTATAGCAAGTCAGATGCTTTATTAACTCTCACAATTGCGCAGAGGGAGAGAGCTAAGCAGGTCTCTCAACAGGTAAACAATTACAGCAAGCATTTATACCTTTTGTTACGGACAATAATGAGCAACAGTTGCATTTTGTTTATACATAGGCCATCTTGATATCTCATTTCCTCACTTGTTTTGACTCTTGCCAACATACAATATTTTCTATACCTTATCTACACAAGGTCTTCTACACCTTATCTATACCAGGTCATAATGACTTCTTACACAGTTCTTTCTCACCCGCCTCACACAATCCTCGCTTCTACAAATCTCGCGTTATCAGGGTTACAGTTAGCCTGACTCTTGCTAACCAACTGTCATGTATTGCATCCCCTTCCTGTCAGTTCTTTCTCTGCTTCCACAACCCCCCCCCCTTTTGTACTACTAGTACAACAAACATTTTCAAATCTCTATTTGCATTAAATCTCGGAATTCAGATTCTACATCAGATGCTTCAACCTTAGGGGTTTTGATTGGATGTAATGACAATGCATGATGAGCATGGACATGAAAGGTATTACTATTATTACGTCCTTTACAACAACAATAACATACTCCTGCACAACACAAGCAATAACATTCCCATAGCGATAATATGATGGGGTTGTTGTACAATCTTAGTCATAGAACACAATACATCATACTTAGTACATAAGGTGGATACTCTATAAGCTGTCTGAAAGGCATACTTTTTAACTTGATACATATTTTGAAGCATGTGAATTTGCCCTTGTACTTCAGAGATTTTCTGAACCTCTGGTAACAGTGAAAGCAAATTTTGAAATCGATCAGGTACTAAACTAGTCCAATTAAAGGGTATCTGGAACCTAAGAACTACTTGCAAAATTCTATCTGCAGGCCAGTAAATAATATGATTGCCTGCAGTGGTAATGAGATTAAAATGTATGTCTTGCAATGTGGTGGCTTTAACATACACACAGCTATCATTAGCTTAAAAAAATAAGTGTCCTGTCAGGGTAGTTCCTTGTCCCCTACCCTCCCAGCAAACGTAGTCATGAAGAGTAACAACTTCTCCTGGCTTCAGTTTACGGATACACTGAAGCTGTGGGGGTTGTAACGGCCAAAATGTCCATTGACTCCCTAACCCCATCCAAATGTCAGATGTAATCCCAGGAGCACTGACTAAAAATCGATTGGGCATACCAGGAGGTCTAATTTCCCAGATGTCTCGGTGAATTACCCAATCCCATATGCATCCTCCCCATGGACCTGGCAGGATTCGGTATGTGGGAGCCCACACCCCCTGAACCGGTCCATATGCTTGGAAGGAGCACTGAGAACGTCCACACTTCCACCCAGAAAGTTTCCAAGTATGTCTCCATGGCCACAGATCAGATGGTACTCCTGATGTGTCTGTAAGGGCAGTGGGCCAAGCCTGGTGCTCTAGATCATTCCGAATGGCCATTAGCTGGTTATTCAAGAAATCCTGAATCTCTGAGCATGCTAGATCCCACTGCAATGCCTTCCCAGCCTCAGTGATATTCAATACCATCTCTGTCAGCAACTTCTGGGTCATTGAACTAAGGGCGGAAATAACATGTAACTCATCAACTCCAGCCTGTACCTGGGTTAGTTGTGCTCCAGAAACAACGCCAATGGCCTTCTCTAGTTGCCCCAATTTCTCATCATGTTCTTAGTTCTTAAAAATATTCCAAACTGCTGCTGCATTATTGGCCCCATCCCAAAGGGATCCAGTCAAGTCTCTCTTCTTTCTAGAGGAAATAACCCAAGCCCTCTGTTGTGCTAATCTAATGGCAGCCCCCTGTGAGCAATTTGGGTATGTAGAGGTAATCTGGAAACTGGATAAGGGCAATGAAAATGTAACAGTCCCTAGTGTAGTGTTAATCACAGTCCATTGATATCCTAATACATCTCTCTTTGGTGTAGTACTATACCACATTTGTTGGTTGAATACCTTTATGTACTTCAGGGAGGAATTGATATTAATGGCATAAGAAGGGGTGTATTGCAATAAGGTACAGGTCACATTATTAGTCACTGGAATAATTTCTATGCAGGTAAAATTTCCAGTGGCAAAACAAACTCTGGGTATTTGTTTAATTGTTCACTAATTGGGTGACCAAATAACAATAAGGGCCTCTCTCATTTAACACAGTGCAAATTCCAGGAACATTCGCTATAGAACCCATCAATTGCAATTACAGATTCTTGGGGTTCACGGGTAGTGATATCATATACTTTTATCTCCACTGATCCATTCAATTGTTCGCTTATATGGGATATCCTGAACCTTAAAAATATATTTTTTCAAACAATATTTAAATAAATCACTAAAGTGTGAAGGCCTTAGTCATTGGTTTTATCAAATATATGGCATTGTCTGTATTTGGATGTGTTACAGGGGTAATAGTGTAATGGAGGAGATGGCAGGGGCAGTGGCAACAAGGTGCCTTTGGTACTTATCATTTAAAATCCATTTAGGGAGGGCAATACATGCTGAAGGACTTATCCAAAACACAGGGCGCAGCCTGTAGAATAAACCCCAAAATCCAATCAATACCACGTTCCCAAGCATGGGTCCCACAAGTTTCTTCCTGCCAGTGTATAATTCTTTGTTTCTTCACTAGGGTCAGTTCTTAATGTCTCTTGTAGTCAGGAATCCCTGGACTTTGTGGTTTCAATGAAGCAAGTGTTCCTTCTTCTCTTTTCCTGAAACAGTGTGGTTTAGCATCATACAGGGGAGAGGTTACTAGCACATCACCTTGTAATGGTTTTGCTTCTTCTAGAAAAATCCAGAGGCACAGTAGGTCTGTCAGTGGACAAGGGAGAGGTTACTAGCACTTCACCTTGTCTTTTTTTTTTTTCTTTCTTTTTCCTGCTGTCCAGAAGACACAGCAGGGCTAGAAGGAGAAATAGGCTTATCATCAGTCGGAGAGTCCTCCCGAGGTGGAGGGGTCTTTTTACAGTGAGAAGCATGGGTCCAGGCAGGTAGTCCTTGGCACTTCACAGTGGTGGTGTTGGTGGTTAACAGGACTTGGAAAGGGCCTTTCCAGTGTGGAGCCAAAGCAGTCTTTCGTTGATGGACTTTACGTAGACTCAGTCTCCTTGTTTCAATGAATGGCAGGGCTGCTAGGGTCTTTGGGTAGCACTTCTTTTATCTGTGAGAAAAGAAACCTAACACATTTCATTAATGCCTGGCAGTGTTTTGCGGATCTAATAGTTGCTTGGGCACATTCAGGCCCCCCTTTTCTTGGCTATCAGCCAAGTCTTAGCTGTGGGTAGTATCCTTGGATGGGGCCAGCGTCTTATCTTTGGACTGAGCTTGCTAGCTATTTTTCCTCAGTTAACTCGTTCTGTTCTTTTTCCTTCTCCCCTTCTTGGCTTCTTTTAACCTACAAAGGAAATTTCCACTTTTCACTCATACACCTTTTCCCAACAATGAACACATACACATTGCCATTATACAGTACATTAGTCTTATTATTCAATGTATGCCATGTACACCCTTCCAGTAAAATAACTTTATTACAGAGCTTTGGAGCAACAAACCAGGACAAGCACACCCACTTTTGAGGAGTCCACTCGGTACAACCTCAGGTGTCCAATAGCTTTCCTCCCTCCCCAGCCCTCTGGCTAGAAATCTGAGGTAGCCAGAAGGATCCCATGGGCAATATGGGGAGTGGGTTAACCTTCCATGTCCTTGCTTCCAAAGACTGTTGGTATGCAAATTTTAACAACAATTTTTTCAATTAAAAAATCTGGCCAATGAAGTTTCTTTTTCTTACTTAAGCAA
This sequence comes from Trachemys scripta elegans, assembly GCF_013100865.1. NCBI lineage: Eukaryota > Metazoa > Chordata > Testudines > Emydidae > Trachemys > Trachemys scripta. The sequence goes on from NC_048298.1 coordinate 340,239,342, forward strand.
CTGTATTAGACTTTAGTATATCACATTTTCCTGATTTATCCAAACACTTTTTGTATTCCAAGTTGAATAAAACAAGTATCTGCTTTTTGATTTGACCCTTCTATTTAATTTTGAACTAGACTGTCTTATGAAAATATTAAGCCCAACAATTCTGGCCACAAGACAAACACCACAAGACAGGACAAAGAACACAAAAATAATTCCTATTGTACCAATAAATGCATGGTACACTGAATGCTGTTCAGCTGGCATCCGTTTTCTCTGATGATCTGAAAGACAAAAGAACAGAGGTCTACCCCTTCTGGGTAGTCAGTCATTGCTTAAAATATTTCCTTTATATACACACAGTCTTGTTGATTTTAGACAAAACAGAGGAATTACCCCATATTTCCTTGTATTTGTTTCATAGGCAGCCCAGGTTTCAGTGGCTTCTACCTTATTAGTTAGAAAATTGCATTAATACAGATGCTTTCTGGCTTGCTTCCAGATCCAAAGCTATCCACAGCTTAAAGATTCTTACTTAAGAAGTCACAATTAACTTTCCCAGACTTTTGATTGCCTTTTACTTCTAACTCTTGCTTTCAAACACCCAGTGATCTGAAAGAGACAACACAACCTATATTGGTAGGTTTGCATTTCTTTTACCTCTGCTACAATATACACTGCACATGTTCTGGGGAAAATGCACATCCTCTCCACAATTCAATTTCCACAACACTAGCCACATCAATTTCTACACAGGTGTAACTGTTTCTTTTGTGCTTACAAAATCTCCATGCACCCCTAGTAAAGTGATAGCTCGACCACACAGAGCCAGGGGCACTGTCCTTCTCTCTGTTTTTACCAGATCTTTTATCTGCTATTTTGTTACCCAAAAACAAATTCAAATCTTTATTCTTTCCTGAACACCGGGTAAAGGCCATTTACTTAACATATAATTCAAAGGGCTATCCTTAGAGGGTTTTACCAGAGACCCACCCATCTGCCTGCTGATACTCTAACAGAGAATTACACAGAGAACAGAGGGAATTATGGCCTAATAGGATCCTATTACAGGAATTTCTACTAATACTGACCACTACAGGGGACAGGACAGAAGGATCCCAATTCAACCTCAGAGCTTCATTGCACGCGATGGCTTCCACTCTGAGGAATTACAAATGAGAGGCTCAGTTCCGTCCACACACCTAACACCTAAATGTTTAAGATAGAAATTCATTAACCAGAGTCGCCAGTAACTGTCACCAAAATATCGGGTCCACCTAGCTGAGAGCCAATAACAGCCAGACAGGGATAAGGAAGAGTTGCTTTATTCAGCAGAAGAAAGGAGAGCCTTGCACCTTGGTACAAAGACTCTGTCTTACACACATTTTACCATTTCAATTATTATCCTGGGGATTTGAAATCCCCATACTTATAATTACTTACTCCTTTCCTTCCACTATGCCCTCAAAGTTTCCAACCTGTTCTCCAATCTGTCTATCTATTGCCTGCCCGCTTGGGCCCGATCCTGCTTTTCTCACTGAACCGTCCCTTCCATGGGCACCGGCTTTTTCACTACCAATTTAGATAGGAGGGTGGTCTTCTCAGCTAGCCCCCACCCTTCCTGGTCTCTTCTCTTAAACATTCTTACTCACAAGGCTACCCGAGTCCTCCCTCGTGAGGCTTGCCACCTGGGCAAAACGCATGGCCCATTGGCGTTTAACTATTCAATTTTCTCTTGTGGCAAACACACTGCTCTTACAGCATATGCAAACACAAATGGTTAAATTCTGACAAGTCCCTGAAGGACCGGTACTTGCTTAGCCAGTGCTTCCTTTTCTGCCTGGAAGTCCTGTCTCAAGGCTTGCAACTTGCCCTGGGCGTAGGTTTGAGATGCTGCCTGGTTCATGATCTATGCTCTTAATTTTTTCACAGTCAGCTGGGGCCGAAAGCAGTTTTTCTTTGTACTTAGCCTGGTCTGCATTGATTCTTGACCTTGAACGCAGATTAACTTTCTCTTTATCTCTGGACCAAGCTGAATTTCAAATTAACCCGTTCCTTTCCTCAATAGACAAATTGCTCCCATTGTGTGTCAGAGGCTTTTTGGTGATTAAAAGCTCCTCTGAGATGTATGATCTTATCTAGATTGAAGTTACCTTCTAGTGGGCATTGTTTAGCTGGATTTGCAGGCGTGTAATGATTCCAATTCTCTAAATACCTGCAGGTTTTAGGACCATAATGTACGTACATGAAATAAGATGGGGTACCCTTAGGGGGTGAGAGGGAATCCTTAGACTGTCCCCCACCCATTTTCCAATCACACACATAGGGAGGAGGATGCCCTGTCCGCGCTAGCGGCACATAAACTAAGGATCTCTCCCTACAGGGTATTCACGCAGGAGAGACTAACGAGGATGGCCACGACCCTCCTACACCTCCCTTCAGCAAAGAGCGTCGGCTAGTCTCAGAGAGACGGCGCCGCTTACTCTGTTGCATCCAGTGAGATGATCAGACTGTCAGTGGCTCACACGGAGAGGAAAAGGGGAGGGAAGATGGGTTCACACACTCCTAGACCCAGGTAGCCTCCTCGCCGGACGATGCCAGGCCGAGTTAGCCCACCGTGGGTCGGATATCCTAAAAGATCCTCTAGTTACCGGGCTTGCGTTAGAGTAGTTCTGGTCACGAGCCAAAAGACTTCACAGAGTACTCTGGGCATCTTCCGGTAACACTCAATTCACACTGGTGTACACACACACACACCAAGGCCTTATTCCAGGTACTATTCCCAAGTACCTCCAGGTACTATTCCCAAGTACCTCGATGCATCACTCGAGGCGGTAAAAACCCCTCCTGAGGCGGTAACAACCCCTCAACACCGGTGCATACCTATGCACCTCGCATATGCATACAGGGGGCGGCAACAATTCCCCTAAGCCGCTCAGCATCTGACCTTGCTGCACAGTCAATAAGTTCGGATGGCGTGAGCCCAACAGGGACAGATGGCCCCACGGACAGTCCTCCTCCGACACCCCAATAGAGATTTCAAAAGGTCTCCTACCTCTATTGTGGCACCATGGGGTTCGAAGGGGAACGATCCGTAGCAGCTGCCGGTGCCTCTGCGGGTGTTGCCATCCCGGACGAGCCCCCAAATTGTCGGAGAAAAACAGAGTTCTCACTATTTGTTTAGGTATAGCAAGTCAGATGTTTTATTAACTCTCACAATTGCGCAGAGGGAGAGAGCTAAGCAGGTCTCTCTACAGGTAAACAATTACAGCAAGCATTTATACCTTTTGTTACAGACAATAATGAGCAACAGTTGCATTTTGTTTATACATAGGTCATTCTGATATCTTGTTTTGCTCACTAATGTAGACTCTTAGTCTACATTCCATATTATCTACACAAGGTCGCAACAACTTCTCACACAGTTCTTTCCCACTCGCCTCACACATTCCTCGCCTCTACAAATCTCGCGTTATTAGGGTTACAGTTAGCCTGACTCTTGCTAACGAACTGTCATGCATTGCATCCCCTTCCTGTCAGTTCTTTCTCTGCTTCCACAAACTTCAATGTAAATATCTGCAACATGTATGCATTTTAGAGGGAAAAGCTTGAGGTCCTCAAACACTTTTTGAGGTCCTAATTTAATTGTATAAATTCAGTACAAGACATGGTACACAGCTTTGTGAAACCATACTCACAGTGCAAGCAGAAACTAAAAAAAAATGGGGTCTAAGAGGAGTGGGATTGGGAATAATACAGAAGATACAATGCCATGAGATCAGTCAGTCAATGTTTCACCCTTCTCTAGACTCCTCTGTGTGGCACGGTGCACCCTTCTCAGACAGGATATTGCAGAACTAGAGGGTTCAGGGAAGGGCAGCCAGAATGGCCAAGGGCCTCGTTAAACTCTCATATGGAGAGAGGTTGAAAAGACTGGGATTGTTATCTTAAAAAGGAGATGAATTAGAGGCAGGGCCGGCTTCAGGCACCAGCTTAACAATCAGGTGCTTGGGGCGGCCAAGGGAGAGGGGCGGCACGTGTGGCAATTCGGCGGCGGCAGGTCCCTCACTCCCTATAGGAGTGAAGGACCTGCCACCGAACTGCCAATCGCAATTACGGCTTTTTTTTTTCTGAATTACCACTGCCGATTGCGATTTTGGATTTTTTTTTTGCTTGGGGTGACAGGAATGCTGGAGCCAGCCCTGATTAGAGGGATATGAGAAAAGTCTATAAATTGCTGGTAGAGAGTTTTCAGGGGGATGACTGGTAGAGAGCAGATCAAGAATGTGTTCTCCCTGTCTGACAACACAAGACTATCCATTTACAATACATTCAGTAAAATAAATATTTTGGAAAGCCTATATGCAAATTTCTCTGCTTGTGAGCTGTTCCTGTGTAGCAGTCCCCGAAGCCTCAGGAGGTGTTTGAGATTCTCATTGGTGAGACATAGTCACTGATTACCTGGCAGCCAAGGGAGCAGGTGTGATGGGAGGCACCTAACCCCCTGCCGAGGAAGAGATGCAGGGAGTGTGGGGCAGCTCGGAGGTTGTGGGAGCCAGTAATGACTGGGGACATGAAGCAGACACTAGTGTCCAGCGTACTGTTGGAATCAGGGCAGTCTGGGATAAGGAAGGAGAGTATGGATGGGGGTCAGAGTGTAATGGGAGATTGAACCATCTGAGAAGCAAAGATCAATGGTTCTTTTCATCGGTGAAATGCCTGAAGTTACACAACAACAACAACAATTGGAAACAAAACTGAGTAAAGGAGTACTTGTGGCACCTTAGAGACTAACAAATAAACATGGGGAAATAGTTTTACTTTGTGTAGTGACCCATCTACTCCCAGTCTTTATTCAAGCCTAATTTAATGGTGTCCAGTTTGCAAATTAATTCCAATTCAAAGCTTTTTTTGTTGGAGGATTGTGACTTTTAGGTCTGTAATCGAGTGACCAGGGAGATTGAAGTGTTCTCCAACTGGTTTTTGGATGTTATAATTCAATGTGATATATGCCATCATGTGCCAGCAATGCCCCCTGCCCTGTAAATTGGCCAAACCGGACAGCCTCTACGTAAAAGAATAAATGGACACAAGTCAGACATCAAGAATTATAACATTCAAAAACCAGTTTAGTTTCCCCCCTACTGTTCCTCACAACTTCTTGTCAACTGCTGGAAATGGGCCATTTTGATTACCACTACAAAAAGTTTTTTTTTCTCTCCTGCTGGTAATAGCTCACCTTAACTGATCACTCTTGTTATAGTGTGTATAGTAACACCCATTGTTTCATGTTCTCTGTGTATATATATATCTTCCAACTGTATTTTCCACTGAATGCATCTGATGAAGTGGGTTTTAGCCCACAAAAGCTTATGCTCAAATACATTTGTTAGTCTCTAAGGTGCCACAAGATACTCCTGTTCTTTTTGCGGATACAGACTAACACGGCTGCTACTCTGAAACCTGAGTAAAGGCTGTGACACCCAAGCTGCAGCTCTGTGGCTTGCAAAGGAAGAAAGACCCTGAGACCCACCAACACGCATTCAAGGCCAGGAAAGGTTCCTGTGCTGGCCTTGAACCAACAATCACAAAGTAAAATTCAATTTCAACAGCACTGCCTGCCTGACCATGTACACGCCGCTCCCCACTCCCACAACACCCAGCGTTTGCTCACCTGTCCATGTACACCCCGCTCTCTTCCCCCACAGGCACCAGTGCTGTCCCCCATCCAGGTACCCCCTGCCTGCCCCACAACCCCAAACGTTGTCCACGTTTCCGTGTATGTCCCCATCCCCAGTGATACCCCTCACCCAGGACCAAAACCAAGTGCCAGATCCCACAGGGACAGCTCACAGCAATACCTCCACTGACTAGGCTAAACTCAGAGTCTGTCTGTGCCAGCAACAATTCGGGCTGTGCAGGGAAGGAGAGAGGGACAGACCCGGTGGGAGGGAGAGAGGACGTGGACACTAAAAGTAGCCAATGTGAGTAACTCTTTCTCAAAATGACATGAAGCTTTAACATATCGCAGCCCACTAGAAACCCAGACATCCCTTCCTGAAGCTGCTTTTCCGTGTTGGCAATTGCTGACATTACCACAAGGCTGTAGAGGGGTTGCTCACAGGAGGAGGGATGGTCCAGATGGGGAAGGTGTGAGAGACATTCTGCTGCAGTTTGGTAGAAATTACATTACAGTCTAACACACTCACCCCACCCCAGGAGGCCTCAATATGCCTCTTTGGTCTGTACATAAGCCAGGATTTCCACATACACACGCAGACACACTGTGCATTCTGGGACCTCCCTGGTGAAATTTCCAACACCATCTGGTTATTTTTACTGCCTTTTGGTGATTCTCGTCCTTTCCAGAGATGCAGGGGCAAGAGAGAGCTGACCCCTCTGTCCCCTCAGAAAAATTGTTATCCTGATTGTTCTGAACCTCTAAGCCTGTGAGTGTGAGATTTCAGCAACTCTCCTGTCAGTTCAGCATTGGTCCAAATGAGCTCACCCGGTCTTAGAGGCCAGGGGATGACTCCAGTTTAAGTCACTGGAGGCTCATGGCCAGTGTAAATCAGGCCATTTATTTAAGTCCCTACATGTGGATTTAGGGTGAACTCCTGTTGGGCCGTGTTGGGAGTTTGCCGTTGATCTGAATATGACCAAGATTTCACCCTTAATGTTTATCTTTTGGCTACCAGCTGTGAAAATCATGACAGATGGGGATTCCAAAACACATGGGCCCTGATTTTGCTGTCAGGAAGGTCAGTGTCAATTTGGAGTGACCCACTGAAGGCAGAATGTGAGAGCAGAATCTGGCCAGTGTGTGACCCATTCTTCTTGTGAACCCTCTGGTACCCACTGAGGAGGCTTTGGTTGAACTTTCTAAAAGGGGAGTGAAGTTCCTGAACTGGAAAAATTGAGGGACCCAGAGGAAAAACCACACAGCCCAAAAAAGGAAGCTACTGAGACAGATAGAAGGACACAGTAAGAGACAAGGAACTGATCTGAAAAACAAATATTTGTCTAAACTACTTCCAATGCATTTGTATTTCCCATTGTAAATCTCTTGAACTGTTTAGCTTTTTACTACTAAATACTAAACAGTTCAAGTCACCATTTTGGTGAATTCCTGCCTAGGTGGTTCTTAACTTGAACCCTGGAACCCTTCCTGATCCCTCAGCACTAACTTTAATGCAGAAACAGGCAACTCACCAAAATCCACTCAGCAGAGAGAGGAAATCTCCTTACAGCGACAGGAAGGCAGAGCCCTGAGAATCAGTGTATGAATCTCACGTCTGACACTCAGTGTGTTGGACAGGAACCTTTATGATTCTCCTGTACAGTCTCTGTGAACTCTCTGGTTGGCCAGGACTCCCAGACAATTCCCCAGGTCTGTGAACAGCGGGAAGAGTAGAAAATTGACTCTGGAGAACTACAGCTTGAGAGCCTCCACGGGATAGAAGAAAATATTCACCAATAACAGGAGCTCAGATTGTCAGGGCAAACTGAATCTTGCAGACTGTTCAACCTAGCAATTGACACTAGGTTTATTTTTTGTGTGTAATGTACTGCCATCTGCACTATGTGTGGGAATGCTGCCACCATACACGGGACCAAAAACCATTTTCAATTGATCGTAGCAGTATACCGCTGCATACTGCCAAGGCAGTTGTAATATACAGAGCATTAGCTCTGAAAACTCAATGCCACTCTGTGAAGGCCAAATGAAGTGGTCCTTAACTGATGCAAACCTAAGGGTGTGGAAAAGGTTTTCTCCTTCCAGGCTTATGGTATCAAAGCTATTTGCCAGTATCCCTTTGTGAAGTCTAAAGTGGATATCTATCTGGCAGCTCACAACTATTCTAATATTTCATCTACTCTGCATCAGATAAACATCAAATTTCAATACTGTGTTGACTTTTCAGAAATTGATGCAGAAACGGGTTGTGATATCCCGGGTTAGAATGAACACAATGGAATTTCTCCACTCACTGTATGATTCCTTCACTACTCCCAGGGCCAAAATGACCTGGAGTTCATCTCACATGATATCCCACATTTTACAAGGGAACAGCCAGGGAGTTTCCCTGATCTGATGCATTGGGGTTATGTCAGTATGGTGGTATTTTAGGTAGGTGTGCCTGTTGCGTTGCACTCCATATTCTTTATTGAAATATGCTTATGAATATGAATATGACAAAACTGGAATATGTTTTATGCAAAATACCTCATGTAAGGGATCATTGAAAAAGTTATCATCTGCTGAATGTGTTCTTCCTATTTGTATGCATTAATCATTCTTATATTTGAAGTTAGAAATATGAAGTATAAATCTAAGGTCCTATTGTAATTATGCTAAGTGAGGGCCATTAAGGAACTTGATGATTCTTATGCAAAAATAATTGGCTATGAATGGATTTGTTTTCCCGTAAGTCTGTGGGACCCCTGTGAGGAGGAGGGGCATTGGTGATCCCTTTTAAAGACATGTGTCTGTGTCACCTGATGCTGGAATGCATCTTGGATTTTATATTTTTTCATGAGGTGGGGGGAAAGTTTAAACAAAGAGACAAAGATTCCCACCTTTTGGGCAAGTCTATATAAGAGTGTGAAGCAGGACAAAGAGGGAGTCAGTGGGGATACCCCTGCTTACCAGTTTCTTAGTGTATTAAGCTTAGCTTTTCATGTTTGGTTATTTTGCTTAGTAACTTACTTTGTTCTGTCTGTTACCACTTATGATTACTTAAATCCTATCTTTTATACTTAATAAAATCACTTTTGTTAATTAATACACCCAGGGCAAGTAATTGTTACATTGCGGGGGGGACAGTCTGTGTATATCTCTCTTTACTTCGAGAAAGAGGGTGAACAATCTGAACTTATAATGTATAAAACTTTATACAGTGTCAGACAGATTTATCTGGGGTTCAGGTCCCATTGGGGCTGTGTAGTTGGGTGCTGAGGCAAGTCCCTTTTAACTGAGCCTTCCCCCATCTCTGTGTCTGTGCTGGAGGAGGCCTGGAGGGTCTGACTCAGCAAGACAGAGGCAAGGGGTGCCCAGGCTGGCAGAGAGGTTAGGCTCAGTGGTATCTCAGCATATCAAGTGTCAGTCCCAAGGGGGTCCCCGCGAGGGAACCCATCACAGTGGTGGAGATGCAAGGATATGTGCCCAGCTGATTGCTTTGAGACACTAGTGGTGATTTAAAGTGAGTTTTAAGTGTGGTGCCTGGAGAACAGACAAAGTAGTTACTGGTTGGTAACCGGTGGCCTCAGACTTTTACAAATCTTTCCTAGTAACCACAGATGCATCCGAGTGTGGTGTGGGAGCAGTCTTAATGCAGGAAAGACTGGATCAAGAATTCCATCTTGTCGTGTTTCTCAGCAAAAAACTGTCTAAGAGGGAAAGCCATTGGTCAATCACAAAAAAGAAATGTTACGCCATTGTGTGTGCTCTGAAAAAGCTACGCCGATATGTTTGGGGACGGCGTTTCCACCTGCAAACTGTCCATCCTGCGCTGAAGTGGCTTCTTACCGTCAAGGAAAATAACAAAAAACTTCTTTGGTGGAGTTTAGCTCTCCAAGATTTTGATTTTGAAATACAACACATTTCAGGGGCTTTTAACAAAGCTGCTGATGCACTCTCCTGTGAAAGTTTCCCAGAATCAACTGGTTAAAATCATCCTTAAAATGTGGAAACTATTGTTAGTTTTATATAATCAGTATTATGGCTAGAGGTGCATGTGTCACTCTGTTTTCTCCTAGAGCTCCAGGGAAAAAAATCACAGTCAGTGTGGAACAGGCTGTCCAGCACCATCTGTGACTTGGGCGGGGGGTGACGTGTCATGATAATACAGATAAGGGTAGCATAAAATCCCTCCTGGGCAGCTTTACCTGTAAGGGGTTAAGAAGCTGAAATAACCTGGTCAGCACCTGATCAAAAGGACCAATAAGGAAAGAAGATACTTTTAAAGCTGCGGGGGGGGGNTAAGGGAGGCAAGGAAATGCATTAGGTTATCTTTTGTTTTAGCTTGTGAATTTTCCTATTCTACAGAGGTAGTTTTATTCCTGTTTTTGTAATTGTGAAGCTGAGCCAGAGGGGAATTTTCTGTGTTTTAAATCTTTTTATTTGCCCTGCAAAGTTACCTTCCATCCTGATTTTGCAGGTGTGATTCTTTTACTTTTTCTTTGTCAATAAATTTCTTCTTTTAAGAACCTGATTGATTTTCAGTGTCATAAAAACCAAAGGGTTTGGTCTGTGCTCACATTGTTAACCAATTGGTTGGTTTATTATTCTCAAGCCTCCCCAGGAAAGGGGGTGAAGGGGCTTGGGGGACTATTTGGGGGGAATAGGGACTCCAAGTGTCCCTTTCCTGAATTTTTGTGTAAATCACTTGGTGGTGGCAGCAATATCATCCAAGGACAAGGAAGAAATTTGTGCCTTGGGGAAGTCTTTAACCTAAGCTGGTAGAATATAAGTTTAGGGGGTCTTTCATGTGGGTCCCCACATCTGTTCATCAGATTTCTGAATATTTATACATTAGTAATACAATGACATGCTTTGAGGCCCCTATTATGCATGTATCAGCAATTTCAACACAATTCTTATCAGGAAGGACATGGGGTCAAGCTGCCCTTTCTGTGGTACCCAAAACCCCCTCCCCTCCTGTCTTGGTTAAGCTAAGACTGCTGCATGGCCACTTTACAGCCTGCTGACTTGGCTGCTTTTAGCAATAAGCAATAGTGGTTTCAGGCACTTTACTAGTTTGCCAAAATCTCCCCATACAAGGGAATACATTTAGTGTGAGCCTCTATTATGATGTTTTTAAATTATTTGCATGGATCTTGCAGGCACTTCACTGCTAATTAGCTTCCTCATTCTTATGTTGTTCCTAAATGTTACTACAGTGAGTTTTGTTGCTATTTCCCTCCCTACAAGGATGTTAAATTGAATTACATTATTATCACTATTACCAAGTGCTTCAGCTATTCACCTCTTGGACCAGATTCTGTGTTCCATTTAGGACTAAATCAAGAATTGCCTCTCCCCTTCTGGGTTCCAGGACTAGCTGCTCCAGGAAGCAGTTGTGAGGGGTTTGGTCACAGAGGCCCCCTTAGGATTGTCACCTGACATGCTGGAATTACCTCTGAGCCCATTTTCCCTGCCAGCTTGGGACTTCCAGAACCCTGCCTTGTTCAGACAGACACGCTAGCCTCCTGGAACACAGGTCTGGTCCATGCCCCCAAAGCTGCAGATTTTAACCAAACACTGCTCAGCAGGTCACCTATCTCCAGCACCCAGACACCCAGTTCCCAATGGGGTCCAAACCCTAAATAAATCTGTTTTACTCTGTATAAAGCTTATACAGGGTTAATTCATAAATTGTCCAGCCTCTATAACACTGATAGAGAGATATGCACAGGTGTTTGCTCCCCCCAGGTATTAATCACTTACTCTGGGTTAATTAATAAACAAAAGTGATTTTATTAAATATAAAAAGTAGGACTTAAGTGGTTCCAAGTAATAGCAGACAGAACAAAGTGAATTACCAAGAAAAATAACATAAAACACGCAAGCGTAAGCCTAATACAGTAAGAAACTAAATGCAAGTAAATCTCACCCTCTGAGATGTTCCAAGCCTCTTTTACGGACTAGATTTTCTCCTAGTCTGGAACCAGCAATCACTCACACCCCTGTAGTTACTGTCCTTTGTTCCAGTTTCGTTCAGGAATCTCTTTGGGGTGGAGAAGGTATCTTTTGTGCCAGCTGAAGACAAAATGGAGAGGTTTTCCAGGGCTTTTTATAGTCTTTCTCTTGGGGGTGGAAACCCCTCTCTCCCCCATGTAGAATCACAGTTACAAGATGGCGTTTTGGAGTCAGATGGGCTAGTCACATGTCTATGCATGACTTAGTTCTCTATAGGGACATTCCCAGGAAAGCTCAGATGTGGATTGGCATCTATCAAGAACCATTGTTAGCCAAGTACATCCATTTACTTGAATAACCCCTTCACACTATGTTGACCAAATCTGCCTTAGGTGCTTTCTACAGCAAACACTTTAAATATAAGCATAGAGCCAACGCTCATAACTTCAGATATAAAAATGATACACCCATATGAATAAGATGAATACATGCAGTAGAACATATGCCATGTAACACATCTTTGCAAAGGTTATCTTGCATAAAACATATTCCAGTTATGTCTTATTTATGCATATTTATGCATATTTCTATAAAGCATTATGGGGTGCAATGTCACAGAGGCTTTGGAGCAAATTGAGAAATTAAACAGTAATAAGTCACCAGAGACAGATGGAATTTACCCAAGAGTTCTGAAGGAACTCAAATATCAAATTGCACAACTACTAACCATGGTATGTAACCTATCACTTAAATCAGCCTCTGTACCAGATGACTGGCAGAGAGCTAATGTGATGCTGATTTTAAAAAAGGCTCCAGAGGTGATTCTGGTACATGCAGGCAAAGGTGATCCAATGAATATAGTGTACTTGGACTTTCAGAAACCCTCTGACCAGGTCTCTCACCAAAGGCTCTTAAGCAAAGTAAGCAGTCATGGGATAAGAGGGAAGGTCCTCTCATGGATTGGTAACTGGTTAAAAGATAAGAAACAAAGAGTAGGTATAAATGGTCAGTTTTCAGAATCGAGAGAGGTAAATAGCAGGGGTCTGTACTGGGACCAGTGCTGTTCAACATAGTCATAAATGATCTGGAAAAAGATGTAATCAGTGAGGTTGAAAATTTCCAGTCAAGACAAAGTCCTAAGCAGGTTACAAAGGGACCTCACAAAACTGGGTGAGTGGGCAATAAAATGGCAGATGAAAGTCAGTGTTGACAAATTAAAAGAAATGAACATTGGAAAACAATTCCAGCTATACATACAAAATGATGGGGTATAAATTAGCTGTTACCAATCAAGAAAGAGATCTTGGAGTCACTACTAATAGTTCTTTGGAAACATCCTCTTAATGTGCTGCAGCGGTCAAAAACCAAACACACAAAAACCAAAAACCAAACAGAATGTTAGGAACCATAAGGAAAGGGATAGATAATAAGACAGAAAATATCATATTGCCTCTATATAAATCCATTGTACGGCCACATCTTGAATACCGTATGCACTTCTGGTTGCCACATCTCAATATATATATATATATATTGCGATTGGAAAAGGTACAGAGAAGGGAAACAAAAATGATTCGGGATATGGAACAGCTTCACATGAGGGGAGAGTTAAAAGACTGGGACTGTCCAGCTTGGAAGGGAGGGACACGATATAAGCCTATAAAATCATGAGTGGTGTGGAGAAAGTGAATCAGGAAGTTTTATTTACCCCTTCACAAGAACCAGGGGTCACCCAATGAAGTTAATAGGCAGCAGCTTTTAAAACAAATAAAAGGAAGTATTTCTTAACGCAATGTGTAGCCAGCCTGTATAACTCATTGCCAGGTGATGTTGTGACAGCCAAAAGAATCAGATAAGTTCATGGAGGATAGGTCCATCAGTGGCTAGTACCCAAGATGGTCAGGGATGAAGCCCCATGCTCTGGGTGTCTCTAAAACCCTGCCAGAAACTGGGAGCAGACAACAGGGGATGGATCACTTGATAACTGCCCTTTTCTGTTCATTCCCTCTGAAGCATCTGCCTCGTCCACTATCAGAAGACAGGACACTGGGCTAGATGGACCATTGGTCTGACCCAATATGGCCGTTCTTTTGTTCTCTAATTGCTCCACTGATGGATGGACTGCTGCAGACAAGTCTTTTCCAGGGGATCGCTCTGCTATAGGGCTGGTAGACAGCCTTGATGATCATGAAGTAGGACAAGGCAATCAGTAGCGCGTCGAGCCCCATCACCAAGAGGATAGCAGTCAAGCCATAGATGACATTGACCGTGGTGCTGGTGCAGGCCAGGTTCATAACGTCCTGGTGCAAACAATAGGAGTGCGACAGGACGTTGGAGCCGCAGAACGATAGGCGAAGAATGAGCAAGGGCAAAGGGAGGAAGAACATCACACCCCTAGCCACAGAAGCCAGGCCTATCTTCGCCATCACCGGATTGGTGAGGATGGTCGCGTGCTGCAGAGGGTGGCATATGGCCATGTACCGATCCCAGGCCATGGCCAGCAGGACGGTGGACTCGACAGCAGACAGGGAGTGGATGAGGAACATCTGGAGCAGGCAGGCGCCGAAGCTGATTTCCCTCCAGTCAAACCACAGGAGGGAGAGCATTCTGGGCACGGTGCAGGTGGACAGCGCCAGGTCGATGGAGGCCAGCATACACAGGAAGATGTACATGGGGGCATGGAGGCTCAGCTCCGTCTTTACAATGAACACCACCGCGCCGTTGCCTACAATGGCCACGAGGTACATGGAGCACAGAGGGAACGCCAGCCAGAAACGGGCAGCTTCCAGCCCGGCCGTGCCGGCCAAGACGAAGGAGGAAAGGCTGAGGTCGGTGTTGTTGGGAGAGGGCATGGTGCGCCGGCTGTGATGCTATTCCATGTTGTCTCCCCCCCCTGCCAGGGACAGAGAAACAGTATTGTAATGAAGCACGTCTAGTGATACTGCGTCTGAAGGGATTACGTCAAGTAGGTGCCTCTAACCCTGGGTGGTGGGTGAACCCCTCCTTCGGGGAGGCTGGCCCGCCAGCCTCGCCCCGTCCGCCCCAGGACCCACCCCCTGCACAGCCAGAGGATCCCCGAAGACCCCCCCACCCATGCGGCTGGAGGAGCCCCGAGGACTCTCCCCTGCGCCCTCCCCAGCTATGCCGGCCGCACCCTCCAATGCTGGCCCCAGTGCCGGGCTGAGCTACCGGCCCCCCCCCCAATGCCATCCAGGCCACTGGCCCCTGGGCTGGCCCGAGCCCCGGGCTGCCTCTGGCCACGTGTGGGCCTGAGTTCCAGTCCACCGGCTGGAGCTGAGTGAGCCCCTGCCGTCTTCAGGGTAGGGGGGAGTGCGGGCGGGGCCTCGGGGCGGAAATGGGTGGGGCTATGGCCTGGGTCGGGGGAGGCTTAGCCTGCCCTGGCCTTTGACACCCGCCGCCCAGTCCTCTAACAATAAATTAGCTTCCCAGTTCTGGTCAGCGCGGCTTCCACCCTGAGCCCCGAGCCCCTCCCATCAGGGACCCACCACAGGCGTTACCTCCACTCCACTGTGGCTTCCCTTCCCCAGACACTGCCTGTGCCAACCACCCTCTCTCCCCTCTTGCAGCCCTATAGGCCCAGGTGTAGGCCAGCCCCTTTCAATTGGCTGGATTGGGCTCTGACACAGGGGAACTGGGCCCAGGTCTGATAACAGGGATCAGCTCCCCTGTGACAGGGACAGGCCTGACTCTTGGGTCCTTTGCTCCCTGAGTGAAAAGGAGCAGGGAGGTTGCAGCCCCACCTAATGTAATGGACACCCTAAAGGGGTCGTAGGATGACCAGATGTCCTGATTTTATAGGGACAGTCCCGATTTTTGGTCTTTTTCTTATATAGGCTCCTATTACCCCCCACTCCCTGTCCCGATTTTTCACAAATTTCTGTCTGGTCACCCTAAGGGTAGGTAGCCCCATGGAGAGGGCTGCAGGGGAAAAAAAAACACATGCGGTGCCCATTGCAGAATGTTTCAGTTGCTTCTCTGGCTTGGATGTCCTGGGGGACATTCCATTTGCCTCTGTCCTGCACCTCCAGGCACTACAGTCCATGCTGAGATTTTAAGGTGCCAATATGTAATCTGTAGCACCTGCTCCGAGCAACTGAAGACCATTAGGAATGCTGCTTGGCTGCAGGGTAATATTACTTTTACTCCCTGTACCGGTGTGATGAAATGGGAATTTTCTGCAATACTTTTCTGACCCCTATGTGTGCCTCAGTTTGCCCTACATGTTGCATTGTTACCCAGTTGGGGAGGAAAGGGGTAAACAGTGAGGTGACAACATTTGCAAACAAGACAAAATTATTCAAGATAGTTAAATCCAAAGCAGACTGCAAAGAGCTACAAAGGGGAAACTCATAAAACTTGGTGACTGGGCAACAAACTGGCAGATGAAGTTTAATGTTGTTAAGTGCAAAATAATGCACATTGGAAAACATAATCCCAACTATGCATATAAAATGATGGGGTCTAAATTAACTGTTACCACGCAAGAAAGAGATCGTGGACTTGTGTAGCGTTCTCTGAAAACATCTGCTCAATGTGCAGCGGCAGTCAAAAAAAACTAACAGAATGTGAGCAATCATTAGGAAAGGGATAGACAATAAGACAGAAAATATCATATTGCCTCTGTATAAATCCATGTGTGACGGGGCGCGCTCACCACTCCAGTGCCTCCTCGTGGCCAATATGGGAATTAGCTCTGGTAGCCAGTGCGCCCTGCTCCGCCCATCACCTCTTCTGCTCCTGAACCCACATCCCTCCAAGGACCGCGATGTCCTCTTCAGTGACAGCCCTCCGGCCGTGCCACACTAGGTGCTCCCCCCCTTCCGGGGGAACGTCTCTGTAGTCCCTGTCCAGCCACTTCTCTCAGTGGTGACCACAGTCTACTGTTTAGCCCCTTCCCCAGTGGTGAGTGGGGGGACCCAGGCCCGCCCACTACGCCGGGTCTCAGCCTGTAGAAGGTGGCTGCTTGCGGCGACCCCTACGATTCTTCAGCAGGTTTTCCTGGGCCACTTCCCCACGGCCCCAGCACCCTCTTTGCCCTTGCCTCAGGGCCTCGGCCTGCAGATCCTTGCATCCCACCAGGAGCTGCCTTTAGCCTCCCGGGTCTCTGCCTGCCGCACTGCTCTGTCCGGGGTGTTTGCTACCTTTAGCCTGCAAAGCAGCCAGTCCTCCTCCCACCTCAGGCTTCAGGGAGTGACTGAAACTGCTCTGCTCTGCAGCTCTTCTTATATGGGCCAGCCCAGCCCTGATTGGCTGCTCCTCGCAGCCCCTCTCTGATTAGCTGCCTCCCATGCAGCCTCCCTAGGGCTCTATTAACCCCTTCGAGCCCAGTGTGGGGCAGGAGCCCCATCACACCATGGTACGCCCACACCTTGAATGGGGTCTAAATTAGCTATTAATACTCAAGGACGAGATCTTGGAGTCATTGTGGATAGTTCTCTGAAAACAGAGGAAAGAGATAGCTAATACGAGAATATATCATAATGCTACTACAGGGGTTGGCAATCTTTCAGAAGTGGTGTGCCGAGTCTTAATTTATTCACTCTAATTTAAGGTTTCGCGTGCCAGTAATACATTTTAACCTTTTTAGAAGGTCTTTTTCTATAAGTCTATAATATATAACTAAACTATTGTTGTATGTAAAATAAATAAGGTTTTTTAAATGTTTAAGAAGCTTCATTTAAAATTAAATTAAAATGCAGAGCCCCCGGGACCGGTGGCCAGGACCCCTGCAGTGTAAGTGCCACTGAAAATCAGCTCGTGTGCTGTGTTCGGCACGCATGCCATAGGTTGCCTACCCCTGTGCTACCATATAAATCCATGGTACGCTCACACCTTAAATACTGAACGCAGTTCTGGTCACCCCATCTCAAAAAAGATATATTGGTATTGGAAAAGGTAGAAAAGTGCAACAAAAATGATTAGGGGTATTGAACAGCTTCCATATTAGGAGAGATTAAAAAGGTTTATAAAATCTTGACTGGTGTGGAGAACGTTAATAAGGGAGTGTTATTTACTCCTTCACATAACACAAGAAACAGGGGTCACTCAATGAAGTTAATAGGCAGCAGGTTTAAAAGAAACATAAGGAAGTGCTTCCTCACAAAATGCACAG
>NC_048298.1:340259821-340371799 GCF_013100865.1 Trachemys scripta elegans
GCTGCTCCAGAACCTGGTATGCTGAGCTTGTGAGCGCACGGGGCCGATGAAACACTCCACCGGCACCACGCCAGGCCCCTCTCAAACACTGCCAGTGCTGTGAACCCGGCCAGGGCATCGTGCCAGGGCTGTGAACCCGGCCAGGGCTTGTCCCAGTACCAGAAACCCAGACAGTGCATCAGCCTATTGCAAATAACCCAGCCAGTGCCCCATCCTGCAGAAATGGATCTCGCCAGTGTGCGGTATCCCAGGTAAACTCTCTGGCAAATGCCAGGGCTGGCAGCACCTAGAGCCTTGGTCTTGCCAGCCCTGGTACGATGCACACCCCTATCCAAGACAGAGCAGATGGGGTGAAATAAAGAGACAAGATCTGCTGGGCAGGGGGCAGTGCCTCCTGCTGGCAAAGCTGCCCTGTTCCGGAGGCTCCTGGGAAGGGCAGGGAGCCCGGAAGGACATGGGGACAACCAGCCAGGGGGGACAGACAATCGGGGTTTGCCTCCAGACGACGGGTCATTAGCACCATGTCAGCTTATCCCAGCTCCAGTCAGCACCTTGCTCCTGCTCTCATCCCCAGGGGCAGGCCAAGCCTGGGGGGCCTCATGTGGGACCCCAGGGACAGCATACAGGGCTTGGGAGAGACCCTGGGATTCTGAGCCCGGGAGCCGGCAGGGAGCGCGAGGCAGAGCCTTACCTTCTCCCTCGTCCTCTGTCCCCCTCCGCCAGAGCCTGCTGACCAGGAGAGCCTGCGGGAGCCAAGGAAGTGGCAGAGTTACGTGGCACCCAGACTGAGGCCATGCATAGACTCATAGACTTTAAGGTCAGAAGGGACCATTATGATCATCTGGTCTGACCTCCCGCATGATGCAGGCCACAAAGCCGTCCCTACCCTTTCCCTTGACTCTGCTGTTGAAGTCCCCAAATCCTGTGGTTTAGAGACTTCAATTAGCAGAGAATCCTCCAGCTAGCAATCCCTGCCCCATGCTGCGGAGGAAGGTGAAAAACCTCCAGGGCCTCTGCCAATCTACCCTGGAGGAAAATTCCTTCCCGACCCCAAATATGGTGATCAGTAGANTTCCCAACCCCAAATATGGCGATCAGTAAAACCCCGAGCACGTAGGCAAGATTCTCCAGCCTGACCCTCATTAGCCATTATACTATTTACCAGCGATGGCACGCTGTGCCTCCCGCCCAGCCCAGGCCGGTGCCAAGGGTGCCCGCGCTTCCCTCCACCTCCTGCAGCTGGAGAACTCCAGGCTCCTTCGGCCACGCCCCGGGCTCCCCACCCGAGTGTAATTGGAACAATCCTAGATCCCCTCCCCCGCCCCCGACATCGGGGCATCGCCACACTGTGGGCCCTCAGTCTACTCTTGCCGGGGGTGATTTCTGCCCCTGGTGTTTTGAGTCGAATGGGGACCAGGCCCTTGGGCTTCCCAATCTGCTCTGGCTTCCTCTTCTCTCCCCGTCTCCCCTGGTTCCCACCTGCGAGCCCAGCTCCCCAACTGATCTGGGATAGAGGCAGGACTCTGCCTGCCCGAGGCAGGATCCCCGACTGACCACACCCAACGGCTGTCGAAAGATCTGTCCCGACTTCCCCCTTTCCCCCAGGGACCCAGGAAAGCTTGTGGCTTTGGGAGGGAGCTGGGAGGGTTTGTTGGTCAGCTTCCCCGAGCGTAGGGAAATAACTGGCCAGAGGCGGCTCAGTGCCGGGGTGCCAGGGAACCACGAGGGAGAGCCCTGGCATTTCTAGCACTAGCTGGTGGTCGAGGCAGTAAGGAAAAACCCATGAATGGAGCCACGAGCTCGGTCTGTGGCCCTGTCTCTCTCTGCGGATGTGCCATGCCAGCCCAACGGGGCCTGGTCAGAACAGGGGGCCTCGGGCGCTGCCACCCACCCTCCCTCCCATGGGGCTGTGTCCAGACAAGCTCTGCTGAGAGCGCTTGATGGCTGCAGGGGGGTTTGCGGGGGGAGGTGTCCTCCTACCATCCTGCTTCTCCAGGAGAAGCTGTGCTGGGTCGCCATGGGCACCCAGATGACCAGGACCAGAAGGACACTGGTGTACAACACCCAGGAGCTGTCCCAGCAGGCACAGAACCAGCTCTGCGTGATCCCCATCCCCGTGCCAAACATGCTGGGGAGGAGGGTCTGGACGCGCACTGGGGTGGAGATGCTGCACTCCCGGCTGTTGCTGCCACTGGATCTCTCCTGAGGGGCTTTGTTCCAATGAGCGTCATAAAGGGCCAGGACCAGGTGGGTCCTGACATCACAAAGGGGCTGCAGGCATCAGAGGTGGGCAAGATGCTCAGCTCCCTGCAGCCCCTCCCCAGCCCCCCATGTAGATACTTAGAGACTGTGACTGAGTCACCCCGTAACCTTCTCTTGGTTAAGCGAAAGAGATTGAGCTCCGGGAGTCTCTCACTAGTCTGTGTGGTGGGAAGAACATCTCAACAGCCCAACACTGGCATTTAATTTCAAAAAGGGGAACTATGCAAAAATGAGGGGGTTAGTTAAACAGAAATTAAAAGGGACAGTGACTAAAATGAAATCCCTGCAAGCTGCAGGGCGCTTTTTAAAGACACCATAATAGAGGCCCAACTTCAGTGTATCCCCCAAATTAAGAAACACAGTAAAAGAACTAAAAAAGAGCCACCGTGGCTAAACAACCATGTAAAAGAAGCAGTGAGAGATAAAAAGACTTCCTTTAAAAAGTGGAAGTCAAATCCTAGTGAGGTAAATAGAAAGGAGCATAAACACTGCCAAATTAAGTGTAAAAATGTAATAAGAAAAGCCAAAACGGAGTTTGAGGAACGGCTAACCAAAAACTCAAAGGGTAATAACAAAATGTTTAAGTACATAAGAAGCAGGAAGCCTGCTAAACAACCACTAGGGTCCCTTGATGATCGAGATACAAAAGGAGCGCTTAAAGACGATAAAGTCATTGCAGAGAAACTAAATGGATTCTTTGCTTCAGTCTTCACGGCTGAGGATGTTAGGGAGATTCCCAAACCTGAGCCGGCTTTTGTAGGTGACCAATCTGAGGAACTGTGACAGATTGAAGTGTCACTAGAGGAGGTTTTGGAATTAATTGATAAACTTCACATTAATAAGTCACAAGGACCACATGGCATTCACCCAAGAGTTCTGAAAGAACTCAAATGTGAAATTGTGGAACTATTAACTAGGGTTTGTAACCTGTCCTTTAGATCGGCTTCTGTACCCAACGACTGGAAGATAGCTAATGTAACGCCAATATTAAAAAAGGTCTCTACAGGTGATCCCGGCAATTACAGACCAGTAAATCTAAAGTAGGTGTGACGAAATGGAGGATTTTCTTGTCTATTTTCTTGTTTTCGGTGGGGTTTCAATGGTTTGCATGCGGAGGGGGTGGGACTCAGTGTCCCTGGGTGTTACTGGTTTAACGAGGTGAGGGGAGAGGGAGTTTGTTGTTACAGAGGACCGGAGAGGCAATGTGGGACGCCAGCCAATGGCCTGGAGGATGGATACCCCAGCGACCGGTGACCCGGAGACCCAGCTGAGGAATCGCATCCGGTTCTGGCCAGTGGGAGGACAATGGCTGCAGAGTGAGGAGCCAGTGACCTAACCAGCCGGTTCCAGCCAGAGGACAGAAGCGAGGAGAGGAGGCCCCGGTTTATGACACTGTTTACCTGGAGAGAAGACAATGGACAGAGGCCGGGTTTGGGGCCAGGGATCTCAGATGCCCAGCTGGGAAGCAGGGGGGCTCTGGGCTAGAGAGGGGGAGCAGGCAAAGCCCACCTGGATGCAGAGAGACTGGGATGTGCTGGGCTGAGGGAGGCCAGGCCTGAGTCCCTGAGAGTTTCCTGTGCTGTGTTCAACTTTCAATAAATCCTCCTGTTTTATGCTAGCTGAGAGTCACTCCGGTCTAGAGAACAGGGTTGCATCAACCCCTTTGGGGGTGGAGGCCCCGGGGGTCCAGAGCGAGTGGACTCCCTGAGGGGGCCCACGGCAGAGACAGACGTGCTAAGGCTCAGAGAGGTGGAGGGGCCTGACCCCGAGAGAGAGTGGACCCCCAAGAAGTGCTGTCGCACTGAAAGGGGCACCCCACACAGACCGCACGGGGCCAAGAGCGGGCACGATCTGTGAGTCTGTGACAGTAGGTACAGGGCAAATTAGTCAAAACAATAGTAAAGAATAAAATTGTCAGACACATAGAAGAACATAAATTGTTGGGCAAAAGTCAACATGGTTTCTGTATAGGGAAATCATGTCTTACTAATTTATTCTTTGAAGAGGTCAACAAACATGTGGACAAGGGGGATCCAGTGGACATAGTGTACTTAGATTTCCAGAAAGCCTTTGACAAGGTCCCTCACCAAAGGTTCTTACGTAAATTAAGTTGTCATGGGATGAAAGGGAGGGTCCTTTCATGGATTGAGAACTGGTTAAAAGACAGGGAACAAAGGGTAGGAATTAATGGTAAATTCTCAGAATGGAGAGGGGTAACTAGTGGTGTTCTCCAAGGGTCAGTCCTAGGACCAATCCTATTCAACTTATTCATAAATGATCTGGAGAAAGGGGTAAAAAGTGAGGTGGCAAAGTTTGCAGATGATACTAAACTGCTCAAGATAGTTAAGACCAAAGCAGACTGTGAAGAACTTTAAAAATATCTCACAAAACTAAGTGATTGGGCAACAAAATGGCAAATGAAATTTAATGTGGATAAATGTAAAGTAATGCACACTGGAAAAAATAACCCCAACTATACATACAATATGATGGGGGCTAATTTAGCTACAACAAATCAGGAAAAAGATCTTGTAGTTATCGTGGATAGTTCTCTGAAGTTGTCCGTGCAGTGTACAGAGGCGGTCAAAAAAGCAAACAGGATGTTAGGAATCATTAAAAAGGAGATAGAGAATAAGACAGAGAATATATTATTGCCCTTATATAAATCAATGGTATGCCCACATCTGGAATGCTGCATGTAGATGTGGTCTCCTCATCTCAAAAAAGATATACTGGCACAGAGAAGGGCAACTAAAATGATTAGGGGTTTGGAAAGGGTCCCATATGAGGAGAGATTAAAGAGGCTATGACTTTTCAGCTTGGAAAAGAGGAGACTAAGGGGGGATATGATAGAGGTATATAAAATTATGAGTGATGTGGAGAAAGTAGATAAGGAAAAGTTATTTATTTCTTCTCATAATACAAGAACTAGGTGTCACCAAATGAAATTAATAGGCAGAAAGTTTAAAACAAATAAAAGGAAGTTCTTCTTCACACAGCGCACAGTCAACTTGTGGAACTCCTTACCTGAGAAGGTTGTGAAGGCTAGGACTATAACAGAGTTTAAAAGAGAACTGGATAAATTCATGGAGGTTAAGTCCATTCATGGCTATTAGCCAGGACGGGTAAGGAATGGTGTCCCTAGACTCTGTTTGTCAGAGATCACTTGATCATTACCTGTCAGGTTCACTCCCTCTGGGGCACCTGGCATTGGCCACTGTCGGTAGACAGGATACTGGGCTGGATGGACCTTTGGTCTGACCGAGTACGGCTGTTCTTATGTTCTTATGGTCTAGGCATCAGGGTTTCTAACCTTTGAATCATTCTTGCAGCTTTTTTCTGACTTCTCTTTCATTGATAACATCCTTCTGGATGGCGTTCACCAGCATAAGCCCTTGGAGAATGGCATTAAATTGGAGTAACACCACAGTGAATCAGGCAGGTGCGGTGAGGCTCCGGATGGGACTGGTCCCCAGACCAGGTGTCTGTCTGTCAACATCCCCTGGCCACTGTCGGAAGACATGATACTGGGCTAGATGGACCTTTGGTCTGACACAGTATGGCCGTTCTTATGTTCTTATGTGTCACCATCTTCCACGCTGGCACTGTTCAATTCAGAGACAGGGAGAGGAGAATGTTCAGAAGAAAATCTGATTAAGCAATTCTCTGCTCAGTATGACTAAGGAGACCTCCATCTACTGTACACATTCACACAGCATTGCTCATGCTTGCATTTCATCAGGAGATTCGCTATATTTAATGCAAAGCCTCAACTGCTGGAGTCACGTGATTATATGAGACTCTCAGCTTCCATGACAACAAGAAGTAAGTTTCTGGCATTCATGGTTATTCAGGAGAGAAAAAATGTGACCCAAATGCATCCTAAAGATTGAAAACCCAGAAGGTGAATAAACAGAATCCAAATTTATTATTATTATTATTATTAAAAATCGTGGTTTTGGAACCAATCTCTCGATTTTTGGGGGTCCTGAATCAAGATTTTTGCACTTTGGAGGTTCATAATACTGAAATTAAAACTGTTCTGTTTGCAACACATTTGTGACCTCTTGATAACCCTCTTATTTTTCATGTAGAGTTTAAATAAATAAAAATAAACTGAGTTGTGGAGTTTTATTTTTGATAAATCTGGGAATTAAAGCAGCAGCCATTTCTGTATTATTATTATTAGAGCTGGTCCAAATTTTCAAAAGAAATATTTTGCTGATTTTCTTTTTTCAAAACAAATACATTTGTACAACAAATTATTGATATTGTCAAAATTCTTCATTTCCCCCCCTAAAAATATGGTCGTATTTGATTTTATTTTCAAAAATTGTATCCAAAAATGTGTTGACATCTTTTCTTTCATGAACAATCATTTTGATTGTGTTTTTATAACAATCTTTTGGGAGAAAACACAAATGGACCCGTTGAAAAATGTTTGTTGGGGTGTGATTTTTTTTCAATCTCCCTCCCAAACAACACTTCCTTATTTACTTGCTCTATACCGCTCATGATTTTATAGACCTCAATCATATCTCCCCTGAGCCGTCTCTTTTCCAAGCTGAAAAGTCCCAGTCTTATTAATCTCTCTTCATATGGAAGCCATTCCATACCCCTAATCATTTTGGTTGCCCTTTTCTGAACTTTTTCCAAGTCCAAGATATCTTTTTTGAGATGGGGCGATCACATCTGCACGCAGTATTCAAGGTGTGAGCGTACCATGGATTAATATAGAGGCAACATGATATTTTCTGGCCTATTATCTATCCCTTTCTTAATGATGCCCAGCGCTCTGTTTGCTTTTTTGACTGCCGCTGCACATTGAGTGGATGTTTTCAGAGAACTATCCACAATGACTCCAGGATCTCTTTGCACTCTTTGATCACATGCACTGCAGTAGCCCCTCCCTTCCGGGGACAACGTTGTGGTGGACTCTGCTTCCCTGTAACCCTGTGTGTGCTGTGCTGTATAAAGATGGTCTGATGGTTAGGGGGCTAGGCTGGGAATTGAGGGATCTAGGTTCTGTCCCCAACTTGGAAGCTCATTTATGATACAAGCTTGGCAGCTGGGGTGGGGTAGGCTGGGGTGATATCTAAGAAAACCACATTTGGGCCTTAGGTTTATGCTCTGGAGTGGGGAAGGGAAGATGCCAGGAACCTAGCTGTGTCCTAACAAACTCCCCCCAGTAACAGCCAATCTGCTGGGACAGCCCTGCAGAATTCCCTGGATCTCTGTGGGGCACGAGGCAGCTGATCCAGGGAGCCACACCCCACTAGAAGGGGTTTGCTGATTGGACTCTTCTCCGATGAATAATTCCCAGAATCCTCCGACGGATCTGCTTGGTTTTCAAGCTGTCGATGATGGGGTTCAGGACGCGGTGGGGAAGAGGGGCACTAGCAGGTAGGCATCAGCCAGGAGCGTGTGCGTGAGGTGGGACAGGTGCCTCCCAAACCTGTGTAGGACGGACAACCCAATGAGTGGACTGTAGATGGTGCAGCAGGTGTGAGAGATGCAGGTGCTGAATGCCTTGACGTGCTCTTCCCAGGAGGCAGTGCTCAGGACGGCCTTCAGGATCATGACATATGATGGGTGGATAGACAAGGAATCCAATCCCTTGGTCAGTACCGTGGCAGTCAGACCGTACAAGTTGACCTGTTGACCTGTTTTGTCCCCATGGGCCAACGTCCGCACATCCGAGTGCAGGCAGAAGGGAAGCCTTTTAATGAGGAAGACAACTGGCAGCATCACACAGACTGCCCGCAATAGAATCGCCGCCCCTGCCTTTTGCTCCTGACATTTGTCAAGACGGAGGCATATCTCGGAGGGTTGCATATGGCCACAAAGCAGTCAAACGCCATGGCAACCCAGGTCCCCAGACTCTGCGGTGGAGAAGTCTGGATGAAGTACATCTGGGTAACGCAGGCATTGAAATGGATGGAGCTGGAATCCAATCAGAAGATGCTCAGCATGGTGGGCAAGGTGGAGACAGATAAGCCCAAGTCTGCCAATGCCAGCGTCGAAAGGAAATAGAACATTGGGATGAGGAGACTGTGGTCCAGCCATATGACAGAGAGCATGATGTAGTTCACTGAGCCCAGAGGGAAAGCCATCCAATAATAGACATGCTGCAGCCCTGGAATTCCTGTGAGGATTAAGGCCAAGTGGCTGAAGCCAGTCTGATGCATCGCTGATGTCTCATGCATTCAGTGTCCTCTGTAGGTCCAAACAACAACTGTAATAACAGCAGCATTATCCATTTGTAGGTCATCTACCAAAATACTACATTAAAAGAACATTATTAAGGTTACAAAGTCAAGCACTTAAAAGTTAGGGCATGACAGAATTAAGACTGCCTGCCAGCCCTCTTTGTGTGTATCCCTCATGAGACAGTTTGTTATTACAGGCCACGTAGAATTTAGCCACAGGACCTCTGCCTCATTCAGTGCATAGCATGGACCGTGCTCGCTTCATGAGCAGCTATTCAAACTCTGATTGCTGTTCCTTGATCCGGGTGTGGCCTCTGGCTTTATTCAAACCCTGTACTGAAGACAGAGGAATTAATTTGTTTTCCAATTATTATGTCCATTGTAGAGATTGGGGAAATGAGGCACAGGGAGATCAAGGTAAAAAGTGTCCCCTACTTCAAGCATGGCCAAGCTGAGACGCCAGGACTGGAATCTTCAGAGTACTTAGCGTTAGGCAGTGCGTCGTATGTTCAAAACACAGTCCCCAGTGGCACCAATGAGTGTTCAGTGCCTCTGCACCCAGGATATGAGGATCACACAATTAGTGACACGTTTGGTTTAAGTGACTTGCCCAGTATCACATAGTCAGTCTGTGGCAGAGGCAGGGATCCGATCCAATTCTCCAGGGCAGCACTCAATAGTCTTAACCCTGAGACCATCCTCTCTCTTCCAGTGTACGTTGCTCTCACAAACTGTGCCTCAGCCTGATTGACGTTTACCCAGATCACCAAAAATAAACATAGATTCTCCCAGTTCTGCCCTCAGATGCGATTGTGAGACTCCCTTTGGGGATAGTGAAGTTGCCCCAGTCAAAGTCAAAGCAGAATTTGGTCAAACGGGAGTGGCACTAGGTAACTGGCAATGCTCAGATACTATGGGGATGGGTGCCAGACAGAAAGAAAGGAAGGAAGGAAAAAAGAAAAAAAAAAAAGAATGGTCAGAAGACAAAATGCAGTTAAACCAGAGAGAACTTACTACTGCAGGATCAGAAATAATGTGATTATTTTTGTATCTGGATGGATTTTTTATTTGGAACAAAGTTATATAAAATGTTTTAGTAGCTCTGTCATCTCCCTTCAAAGCCCGCAAGCCCATTCCCCAAACCTACACTGATGGGAGGAAAAACGGAGTTGTGTTTCTAAATTGCCAATAAAAGATCAAAGGGAAGGAAAAAATTCGGAATCGCGGCCATCAGCAAACACTGCGGCGTTGTCATGACGGTCTGAAATGTCAGCAATAAAAATGACAGCGGCAGAGTCAGTTTAACATGAGAAGAGCCTGCCATATTTTTATGCAGCGCAAGGAGTGGGGATCACTTCTTATGTACGTTTACAGGACAACAGATGCTAAATAGGGTTGATGTCCAGAGGAAAAATCCAAACCGACCTGGGAATGCTATAAATGTGGTTAATGCAGA
Organism: Trachemys scripta elegans; assembly: GCF_013100865.1. NCBI lineage: Eukaryota > Metazoa > Chordata > Testudines > Emydidae > Trachemys > Trachemys scripta. The sequence continues at coordinate 340,269,749 of NC_048298.1, forward strand.
TAGGCTCCAAAGCATCTTCGTCAATCTCCCAGTGTCTGCTCAGTCGGTTCGGCCAGCTGGCAAAGTGGAACACTTCCCCACTCTTTCCAGGGCAGGAGAGCTCAGATTAACATGAGCTAGGACAAATTGTACTTCACTGGGGGTTTCCATACGTCCACAGAGCCACATTCTCAGCTCCCTTTGTTCAGTTTGTGAGTCAAGTGTGCTTTGCCTGGGTGGTTAGAAAGTCAAAACCGAGTAAGAACGTCAAGATGTGGCTGGAGCAGACAGTGGCAAATGCCTTTTGGCTTTGAACTTTGAGGAGCCTCACTGCATGGCATGAAAGGTTATGAGGTGTAGGGAAGAGCTTGCTTTGTCCTCACCCACAACTATTTCACATTTGGGGACAATATATACCTTCAAGTCAGTGGCACTGCTATGGGTACCCGCATGGCCCCACAGTATGCCAACATTTTTATGGTTGACTTAGAACAATGCTTCCTTAGCTCTTGTCCCCTAACGCCCCTACTCTACTTGCGCTACATTGATGACATCTTCATCATCTGGACCCATGGAAAAGAAGCCCTTGAGGAATTCCACCATGATTTCAATAATTTCCATCCCACCATCAACCTCAGCCTAGATCAATCCACACAAGTGGTCCATTTCCTGGACACTACTGTGCTAATAAGCGATGGTCACATAAATACCACCCTATACCGGAAACCTACTGACCGCTACACTTACCTACATGCCTCCAGCTTCCATCACGATCCATTGTCTACAGCCAAGCTCTAAGATATAACCGCATTTGCTCCAATCCCTCAGATAGAGACAAGCACCTACAAGATCTCTATCAAGCATTCTTAAAAAACTACAATACCCACCTGCTGAAGTGAAAAAACAGATTGACAGAGCCAGACGAGTACCCAGAAGTCACCTCCTACAAGACAGGCTCAACAAAGAAAATAACAGAACACCACTAGCTGTCACCTTCAGCCCCGAACTAAAACCTCTCCAGTGCATCATCAGAGATCTACAACCTATCCTGAAAGATGATCCTTTACTCTCACAGATCTTAGGAGACAGACCTGTCCTCGCTTACAGACACCTCCTCAACCTAAAGCAAATACTCACCAGCAACCACACATCACTGAACAAAAACACTGACCCAGGAACCTATCCTTGTAACAAAGCCCGATGCCAACTCTGTCCACATATCTATTCAAGTGACATCATCATAGGACCTAATCACATCAGCCATACCATCAGGGGCTCGTTCACCTGCACATCTACCAATGTGATATATGCCATCATGTGCCAGCAATGCCCCTCTGCCATGTACATTGGCCAAATCGGACAGTCTCTACGCAAAAGAATTAATGGACACAAATCTGACATCAGGAATCATAATACTCAAAAACCAGTGGGAGAACACTTTAACCTGTCTGGTCATTCAATGACAGACCTGCGGGTGGCTATCTTACAACAGAAAAACTTTAAAAACAGACTCCAACGAGAGACTGCTGAGCTGGAATTGATATGCAAACTAGATACAATCAACTCAGGATTGAATAAGGACTGGGAATGGCTGAGCCATTACAAACATTGAATCTATCTCCCCTCGTAAGTATTCTCACACTTCTTATCAAACTGTCTGTACTGGGCTAGCTTGATTATCACTTCAAAAGTTTTTTTCTCTTACTTAATTGGCCTCTCAGAGTTGGTAAGACAACTCCCACCTGTTTATGCTCTCTGTATGTGTGTATATATATCTCCTCAATATATGTTCCACTCTATATGCATCCGAAGAAGTGGGCTGTAGTCCACGAAAGCTTATGCTCTAATAAATTTGTTAGTCTCTAAGGTGCCACAAGTACTCCTGTTCTTCTTTTTGCGGATACAGACTAACACGGCTGCTACTCTGAAATAGTAACAGAGAGTCCTGTGGCACCTTTAAGACTAACAGATGTATTGGAGCATAAGCTTTCATGGCTGAATGCCCACTTGGTCGGATGGGCATTCACCCACGAAAGCTTATGCTCCAATACATCTGTTACTCTTAAAGGTGCCACAGGACTCTCTGTTGCTTTTTACAGATCCAGACTGACACAGCTACCCCTCTGATACTTGTTTCAATAGTATGTCTGTCCAAAGCTTGCAAATCGCTCAGTAACAAAGCAGAACAATTTAAAGCGCTGTCGCCACGATGGGATTAATCAAAGTGACAAACGCTGCCCAGAGCCCTTCTAGCACCATGAGCGACAATTCCCATGGGATCATTTGAACACAGGCTTCCCCGAACAAGCCAACATGGATTTTCAGTGACACTAAAAAAAAGCTCTGACTGCAATTGAAGTGACTGGAGTCAGAGAGAGGAGAACTTTGGTAACCGACAAGAGAGACTGTTCGTAACTTTCAAACAGGAGGAAACAGAACCATTGTGAAATCAGTATCATTAGTGATTGTGTATATGTGCCATACATATCATTGGATATAGGAACAATGAGCTTATTGATCAGACCCTGGGGAGCTTTTTCAGCCCAAACCTATATATATATAGGAACAAAATGAATATTTGGTGAAATTGACTTTCTGTCTCAGCACTTTTCTGACAGGTCATCTCACTTCTGCAGCAGACACGTCTCACTTTGAACCAGTCCCTTTAATACATTACCTGTACAGTAGGTGGGACGTGGGACTTCCTATCTATTTCGTTGCACTGTACATGGCAAAGCCAGCACTTACCCCAAATCACAGCAGAGGAGACAAGCCAGATGCCTCATGAAAGAAGAGGCACAAAAGAAGACCCCAGACACAAGCAATCTGCCTGAATCTCATCCTGGCCAGAAGGAATGCACGGAGAGCCTTTATTATAGCACAGCCATATCAAACCCAATGGGTTCATTTCACCAGCAGGGGATCTCAGCTTGAGGTCACAGTTTCTCAGTGGAAACCTGTCCAAGGCTGGGAACACGAGGGCTGGGTAGTGGATTGCACCCTGGTGGGGAACAAATATTTGATAAGGGGCTCTTCAGTCGAGCAGACAAAGGCATAACAAGATCCAATGGGTGGAAGGTGAAACTGGACAAATTTGGACTGGCAATAAGGTGTCCATTTTTCATAGTGAGGTAATTAACCCTGGGAACAATTTATCAAGTGGATTCACTGGCAATTTTAAAATCAAGGCTGGATTTTTTTCTAAGATATCTGCTCTAGTTCAAACTGGAATTAATTCAGGAAAGCTTTATGGATACAGGAGGTCAGACACCAAATGATCACAATGATACCTTCTGGCCTTAGAGTCTATGAATCTATGAAAATCTCTCTATAGACTGGAGAGATGTAGATGGGTCCCAAATATGGTGATTCAGGGGCAATTCAGACTTGGGTCTCTTAGAAATGGGAAAAATGGGAAAAATTCTGGATTTGGTTCTGGAAAGAGGTAGCATTAGAGGAGGAATCCAAGGCCGATTCAAAGGTGTGTCTCAGGATGGTGTCCCCACCAGGGCAGGAGCAGTCATCACACCCAATGCAAGAGGAAGATGCTTCGTTTGGGGGAAGGGGGAGCTGTATAGCATTGGGGATTCATGGATTAAAGATCCATCCTTAGGGAACACTGAACCACTGCTCTCTAACTCTTGATGTCTGGAGGCTCCTCACTGACATAGGAAGAAGTTTGATGCTGAAATCAACCTCAGTGACTTCTGGAGAGCTTAAATTGTGATGTCCTGGTCAGCCATTGCCAAGGCAAGATATTGCACAGGCACTAGGGGGCTGTTTCCTGGTAGGGGACAGGGTCCCCCACGTCCAAGGTGTTGCCTGGGAGATAGTGCATTTCCTTTGCCTCCCCCTGGAAATTTAATCCTTTCTTCTAGGGAAGTCCTAGACTATTTTTTTGGTGGGATAAGGGACATTGCACCATCTGCAGGTGAAATTCTGTCCTTGGTCAAATGCATTTGCATTCGTAGTTTTTAAGGCCAGAGGGACCAGTGGACTAGCCTGACCTCCTGCATAATGTGACGAAGTGGGGTTTTCCCCTTTGTTATGTTGCATGTGAGTCTTACTTTCTTGTATGAATACTGCGTGTACCTCAGTTTCCCTGTGTACTGCACCAATGCCTAGGTGATGGGAATATGAGTGCCCCCACCCCACCCCTTCTCCCCATGTTAATGGGTAGATAGTAGACAGAGATATTTGGAGAAAGGTGACTGTGGGGAGACACAAACACTTTCTGCAGGCACACTGGGCTATTGCTAAGGGATCAGAAATCAGTAATTCTCATCAGTAACTATCATCATACTGTGCAGCACCTTTCATTGAAGGATCTTCAAAACACCTAGCAAAGGAAAGTGGCTATGAACATATACCCATTATACTGAGAGGTAAACTGAGGGAAAGGGAGATGTGACTTGGTGAAGGTCACACAGAGAATGACAGACAGAACCTAGGAGTCCTGACTTCTCTGCTGTAACCACGGTCTCTCCATTAGTAACAAGAAGGAAATGGACTCACGGTCTAGCAGGGATTGTTCATTAGGTGGGTGTGACGGACTTGCCCAGGATGCAACCTGGAACGGGGGTACCGCTGAGCCCTCTGGCATACCAACCTGGGCTCCCTCTCACACTGTGAGGCTGTGACAAGCAGCAATCCTCTCTGGGTTCTGCACTTCCACAGCCAGACACAGCCAGGGATGCACCCAGCTGCAGTTACATGAATGCTTTCACTAGGCACTCATGAGCCAACAATAGAGAGGCTCCAGCCAATTCCCCCCCACCCCAGCTCTCCAGCCTAGGACCCCAGAGCTGTACCATCTTACCCTGGTCAGAAGCCCGGCGAGGGTAAGTTTATTCCCCAATCTGCCCCCACCCCCTCAGTGTGGAGAGGACAATGCACCAGCCCCTGGCCCTGAGCAGGTTTCCCTTTTGCATTTCAAACAGAACGAGGTTTCCAGTCCAATGCCTGGTGGACAAGTGTCCGCGTCACAAAACTGAGATGGATGGAACTAAGAGCTCTCTCCTCTGTGAGGTTGTGTCGTCAGGTCAGAGAGCAGGGTCGCACGTGAGAGCCACTGAGAACTCAAGCTGCTTGTCAGCCCGGAAACTTTCTCCACCACTGAATTCACGAAGACCTCTAGTCCTGTAATGATTTTTGTGTTGGTTGGTTGGTTTTTAATTTCTGGGGCTGGGCACAGCCCGAGCATGCAGTACTGCAGGCCAGACCCTCAGCTGACCCCGGCTTTGGTGCTGACGCGGTATCAAAACCTCTGCAGAATAGAAGAGAATTCATAGAGTTCAAGGTCAGAAAGGACCACTGTGATCATCTGCTCTGACCTCCGGCATGACACACGCCAGAGAACTTCCCCCATGCCATGCCCGCTGCGGGTCTTGTAGCCCTGGATCTCACACTGCAGTGCTCTTGCTAGCTAAGTCATTTCTCATGGGAAGACTAGGCAAGAAAGAATAGGACTATTGGTCTGGACACAGCAGTGTCAAATGCCTTATGTCTAATCTTGGCAAGATTAGATTATCAGTCAACGTTGATTTCACCACTCACACAAACCGACAAGAAATATTCCCGTTGATGGTTCTAGACATTTACTGCTAGGCAAAGTAAGACAAATGCTACTTGAGAACATATTAGAGTTTCAGTTAAGGATATTGACTGGGTATATTTTGACCTGTGACGGTGACAATTTGATGTTTAACAGCTATAAAGCTTTCATTTTTGGAACCTCAATGTCTGCCATTAAATAATTGTCTGATCCCCGCCATTGTCTGGCACCCCCCCCCCGCCCCGCCCCCCCATAATTTCCTGCAAGTGTGAACATTTAAATAGATAAAAATGGGAAAAAAATGCTCTAAAATAAACATCAATATTATCCATCAAAATTATATTAAAAAAATCGAATTCTCTCCCGCTTTCTGGGAAAAAAATCAGTGTCTTTAGCTGAAAAGTATAAGCAGAAGCAGTTGTGTGGGTGTTTGAATGACTGCTGATCCAGCCGGAGAAGATCTGATGTAGGGTGGGATTTCTTGGACACACAGAGAAAATCCACATCGCCCTGGGGTGTGGAATATTTTCCCTGCTAACGTGTCACTTCCATCGCCTTTCCTTCCCGGCAGAGCTGGGGGAATGGTAGATAATCGTTAGCCAAATATGATATTGGAAAACAATAGTGGATAAGTTATTCAACGGCTACATTTGCAAATTATTCAGCGAGCTCGGTAAGCCGGGTGGATAATGGAGAGAAAAAATGATGGAGGTAATGATCTAAAAAGATCAGAAGACGTGCTGAAGGCATGAACTGAGGAGTGTCGTCTGGCCAGCGCGTCTGTGGGTTTGTCCGCATTAGAAATGGAGCTGTATTTAACAGCCATTGTCCAGGTAGCTGCTGGTCTGAACAGAGCCAGCCCCTGCATAGAGACAATCTCACTCTGGAAGAGGCCAATCATGTTGTCCGCACAGGGAGTAGAATTTGGTTTACTTTGTAGTGTACTGGTTCTTAACAAGAACCCAAGGCCAGGTTTTTTTAAGGTATTTAGGTTCCTAACTCTGATTTCAATGGGAGTTAGGCACCTAAATATCTTTAAAAACCTGACCATGGTCGATATATAGCACTTGGCATCCACAGGTCTCAAAGTGCTTTACCAAGGGGGACCAGGGCCATCAGCCCCCTTTTAACAACAGAGAGACTAACAGGTAATCAAGAATAAGCCTCCTCCAGGGCCCTAAATCCCATTGGCACAGAACTTGGGCACCTAAATCAGCTAGGTGCGTTTGAAAATGTTACGCTGGGTGTTTAGGTGACTGGGCCAAGACAACACAGAAAGTCAGTAGCAGAGCCTAGACCCAGGTCGCTTGACGTCACATGTCTGCTGATGCACAGCTTGTGTAGCGTGTGTGTATGTGTCTGTGAGAGAGAGAGACAGGCAGACAGTGCATGCAGGTACCCCTTCATGGGCTACAAGTCTGCCTGACACAACCTGCCAGGCGTTGCCGTTGTCTTTGGCAGGACGCTGTACTCTGGTCAAAGCAGGCAATTTAAAACTCAGCACAGCATTTCTTGTCAGGTTTAGGTCACAACCGTCCACTTTTTCTGGGTACTAGACCTGCATGTGGGGGCATCATTAAACGGAGGCTATTTTTTAAGGTACATTCAGGCCCCCAGGGGGGTGCGGTGGGGGTAGAGCTTTGGGGAGAAGGGGCAGTGTGGGGTGGGGGGCTCGGGGAGAAGGGGCAGGATGGAGGCACAGCCTTGGGGAGAAGGGGTGAGGTGAGGACAGGGGCTCAGGGAGAAGGGGCGGCGTGGGGGCAGGGGATTGGGGAGAAGGAGTGGGATGGGGGCAGGGCCTTGGGGATAAGGGGTTATGTGGGGGCAGGGAATCGGGGAGATGGGGTGGTATGGGGGCAGGGTCTCAGGGAGAAGGGGTAGGGTGGGGGCAGGGCCTCGGGGAAAAGGGGCAGGACCTTGGGGAAAAGGAGATGGGCCTATATCTTCAAAGGGTGTTAAGCAACTAACCCCCAGTGATAAGATTTAGACCCTGGTCCTTGTGCCAATGGGCTGGCAATGTACTTTCCAGCATGGCGCATGGCAGGGGGCAGGGCAAACAGTGGTGCGTAGGAGATGGATAAAGAAGGACCAAGGTTCCAGCCAGCTGTTTATTTACTGAGGTCCCCACTTCAGCAAAGTGCCTCGACTTCAGTGGAACTCGAAGAGCTTCAGTTTCTTAGCTGTAGTGAGCCCAGTGTGTGTGTGTGTGTGTGGTGGGGAGTTGGGGGGTTGGACTGGAAAAATGCACCAGCTTCCTTGGAATATCAAGGCAGGGCAGAGAAGATACAGCCACATGGGGATCCGTTCTCTAGTACTGTCCAATGAGAACTGGGGCTCCCATGGGCTCCACTTAAGGGGACCTAAGGAGAATGATTCATGGATTCCAAGTCCAGAAGGGACCATCGTGATCATCTAGTTTGACTCTCTGTGTAGCACAGGCCAGAGACCTGCCCACAATAATCCCTAGAGCAGAGCTTTTAGAAAAAAACAACCAATTGTCAAGTGATGGAGAATCCACCAAGAGCCTGGGTAAATCTCTTAGGGGAGGATTTATTAAAGAGGATACTCTATATCCTAGGCAAGAAAAGAGGATAGACGTTGATGAAGTGCAGGTAGGGACTGAAGAGAAACAGACAAAAGAAAGAGTTTCATTCAATTACATCCCATGAAGGTGGACATCTAAATATTGACAAAGTTTCTAAGTGCTTGTGTAGTCTAAGTGCTAGAAGTCTAAATACTAAGATGGGTGAACTTGAGTGGCTGATATTAAATGAGGACATTGCTATAACAGAAATGTGATGGAACGATGATAATGAACGGGACAGGGTAATACCAGGGCACAAAAGGTAGAGGAATGACCGTGTAGGTCGTGCTGGTAGGGGCGTGGCACTATGTGTGAAAGAAAGAAAGTCAAATATAGTAAAATCTTAAATGAATCAAACTGAACCATAGAATATGCATAGAAATTCCATGCTTGGATAAGAGTATAGCAATAGGAATATATTACTGACCAGCTGACCAGGGTGGTGACAGTGACTGTGAAATGTTCAGGGACATTAGCGAGGTTACGATAACAAAAAATCCCAATAGTAATAGGGGATTTTAACTATCCCTGTATTGACTGGGTACATGTCACCTCAGGACGGGATGCAGAGAAAAAATTTCTAGGCAGCACTGCTTCCTGGAGCAGCTGGTCCTGGAACCCACAAGGGGAGAGGAAATTCTTGATTTAGTCCTAAGTGGAGCACAGGGTCTGGTCCAAGAGGTAAATATATCTGCAGCACTTGGTAATAGTGACTATAATGTAATTAAATTTAACATCCTTGTAGGGAGTGAAATACCAACAAAGCTCACCATGGTAACATTTAACTTCCAAAAGGGGAACTACATAAGAATGCGGTAGTTAGTTAACGGACATTAAAAGGAAGAGTAACAAGAGTGAAGTGCCTGCAAGCTGCATGGAAATAATTTAACAACATCATAATCAAAGCTCAAACTAAATGTATCCCCTAAATTACCACCACAACAAAAAAAATCCCAGTAAGATGTCCAAAAAACCACCATTGAAGCTAAACACGAGAATAAAGAGGTGGTTAGAGGCAAAAAGAAATCTGTTAAAAATTGGAAGTCAAATCGTACTGAGGAAAATAGAAAGGAGCATTAACTCTGGCAAGTCACGTTTAAGGGTATAATTAGGCAGGCCAAACAAGAATTTGAAGAACAACTAGAAAAAGACACAAGAACTAACAACAATTTTTTTTCAAAGTACATCAGAAGCAGGAAGCCTGCTAAACAATGAGTGGGGACCCTGGACGATTCAGGTACTAAAGGAGCAGACAAAGAAGATGAAGCTATTGTAGGGAGGATAAATGCATCGGTTTTCACTGCAGATGATATGAGGGAGATTCTCACACCTGATTCTTTTTAGGTGACAGATCTGAGGAACTGTCCCACATTGCGGTATCATTAGAAGAGGTTTTTGGAACAAATTGATCAATTAAACAGTAATAATTCACCAGGACCAGATGGGACTCACCTAAGAGTTCTGAAGGAACTCAAATATCAGATTGGACAATTACTAACCATGGTATGTAACGTATCACTTAAATCAACCTCTGTACCAGATGACTGGCAGAGAGCTAATCTGATGCTGATTTTTAAAAAAGGCTCCAGAGGTGATCTTGGTACATGTAGGAAAGGGGGATCCGGTGGATATAGTGTACTTGGACTTTCAGAAAGCCTCTGTGATGGAGCAGGGAGCGGGGCAGATTTGACCTGGGAATGTTGCAGGGGATTTACATTGGGGATGGGGGACTTCCCTTGAAGGAAGCTACCTGAGCTGTAACCTGAGCCAGGAGGGGGGTTGGGAGAAGTGACACCTTCTGGCGGGGAGACTGGACAAAGGAGAGGAGGAGCTGGGGGGGAGGGGGGAAAGAGCTGCTGGAGGAATTTTTAATTTCAGTTTGGTGCTGGGTGGTGGAACGCAGGGAACCCCAAGGTTGGGGTCTAAGCTCCCTGTCCCCCAGAAGGACTTGACTGAGGGGTCCTGGCTGTACCTACAAGCCCTGTTTTAGACTGCGTTCCTACTGTCCAATAATCCTTTTGTTTTACTGGCTGGCTGAGAGTCATGGTGAATCCCAGGAAGAGGGGTGCAGGGCCCTGACGTCCCCCCCACTCCGTGACAGCCTCTGACAATGTTCCTCACCAAAGGCTCTTAGGCAAAGTCAATTGTCATGAATTAAGAAGAAAGGTCCTCTCATGGATCAGAAACTGGTTAAAATAGGAAACAAAGGGTAGAAATAAATGGTCATTTTTCAGAATGGAGAGGAGTAACTAGTGGTGTCCCACAGGGGTCTGTACTGGGACCAGTCCTATTCAACAGATTCATAAGTGATCTGGAAAAAGGGATAAACCGTGAGGTGGGAAAATTCCCATTCGAGGCAAAATTACTCAAGATAGTTAAGACCCAAGCAGATTACAAAGAGTTACAAAGGGATCTCACAAAACTGGGTGAGTGGGCAACAAAGTGGCAGATGAAAGTCAGTGTTGACAAAGGAAAAGTAATGCACATTGAAAACGTAATTCCAGCTATTCAAACAAAATGATGGGGTGTAAATTAGCTGTTACCACTCAAGAAAGAGATCCTGGGGTCATTACCCCTAGTTCTTTGAAAACACCCACTCAATGTGCAGCAGCAGTCAAAAACCACAACCAAATCAAAACTAACACAATGTGAAGAACCATTAGGAAAGGGCTAGAAAATAAGACATAAAATATCATATTGTCTCTCTATATACCCAGGATCTGCCCAAACCTTGGATACTGCGTGCAGTTCTGGTTGCCCCATCTCAAAAAAGATATACTGGAATTGGAAAAGGTACAGAAAAGGGTGACAAAAATGATGAGGGGTATGGAACAGATTCCACATGAGGGGAGATTTAAAAGACTGGGACTGTTCAGGTTGGAAAGGAGGGATATGATAGAGGCCTGTAAAATCATGAGTGGTGTGGAAAAAGTGAATCGGGAAGTGTTGTTAACCCCTTCACAAGAACCAGGGGGTCACCCAATGAAGTTAATAGGCAGCAGCTTTTAAAACAAATAAAAGAAAGTATTTCTTCACTCAGTGCGCAGCCAGCCTGTGGAACTCACTGCCAAAGGATGTTGTGAAGGCCAAAAGTATAACTGATCCAAAGAATAATCAGATAAGTTCATGGAGGACAGGTCCATCAATGGCTAGTAGCCAAGATGGTCAGGGACACAGCCCCATGCTCTGGGTGTCTTTAAACTTCTGACTGCGAGAAGCTGGGAGCAGATGATGGGATGGATCACTCGATAATTGCCCTGTTCATTCCCCCTGAAGCATCTGCACCAACCACTGTCAGAAGACAGGACACCGGGCTACATGGACCATTGGGCTGACCCAGTCTGGCCTTTGTCATGTTTCTAAAGTGTTCCACTGATGGATGGGCTGCTGCAGACAGGCCTTTTCCAGGGGATCCCCCTGGTACAGAGCTGGCACAGCCCCGTCTAGCAGACATGCAGGAGCTGCTCAGTGTGGGAGGCTGATGGGGGCAAGTGCTGCCACCCAGGGGTGTGATCCTGTAGCACGAAGGACAGAGGCTCATGGTTTGAACCAGAGCTGGGCTGAAAAACAGACAGTCCCCTCCACCCCGCCCACCCCGCCCCTGAAACATTTTGACAAAAACTAAAATGTTTACTTTTCATCCATTTTGGGGGGTGAGTTTCCATAGAAAATGGATTATTTTTCTCTGAAATATCAGTTGCAATGATGCTGCCTGGATCCCCAAGAGAAACTGGAGGATTTTTATCTGCCTCTTCCTCTTAACATAAATGAAGGTTGCACTGACGGAGTCTCTGGCTGCACTCTGGGTATGGAAAGGTCAAAACCTCCCGACCAGTCTACGGCTGGGGTATTGTGCCCATCAGCTACTTTAAGCAGCCTTCCCATCTCTGTGCAGCCCCCTGTACAAAGCCCATTCAGCAGATCCTTTGGGCAGTGGCTACTGTGACAGGACCTGGTAGCACATCACTGATGGGCTTGTGCTAGCAGGGAGCTGGAGAGGGTCCTAGAGCAGTTGTGGAGGCCCAGAGATTGTGGGTAGTTGGGGCTAGATACCAATGGATCATTGAAATCTGTGTATAACTTTGGGAATCCCTGGATTTTGTGGCCCTCTGTGTATTCCTCAGGGAGAATTGTAGGACTGAAAGAGACCTTGAGAGATTATCTAGTCCAGTCTCCTGTGCTTACGGCAGGACTAAATATTATCTAGACCATCCCTGGCAGGTGTTTCTCTAACCTGCTCTTAAAAATCTACAGTGATGGAGATTCCACAACCTCCCTGCACAATTTATTCCAGTGCTTAGCTGACCTGACAGTTAGGAAGTTTTTCCCCTACTGGGTTAGAGCTGGTGCACACTAAACCAAGCAGCTGAGGTTCCCTGATGGCCAAGTGGCCCCCAAGGGAATGTGCAGGCATGCTTCATAAACACAGTTGCCTCCATATCTGAACAGATACTGCCCGCTGCCCATGCAACCTCTCCAATAACTCCTTGTCCTTTAGGATGAAGACCTCTGGTGTCAGCGGCTCCCCGTCTAGCAGGAACTGGGTATGTTGGCAGGTTTCACTATCTTTAAAATGCGCAGTGAAGGGGGAAAGGCAGTAAGCTGTTTCCATTTGCAGATACTCTATGCTGTGGCAGAGGACTCAACTGTGCTGTCCGAGTCACTCAGTGATGGGGCTGGAGAGCAGGCAGAGCTAGGAAGCTTGGGAACCCTTCTCCTATATCTGCCCATGCTCCACAGTGGGCTGTCCAAGCTACACAGAAATCTGACACTCGAAGCAAGCTTGGAGTGTTAGAACCTCAATGCCCCGAGTCACGATTTCTGAATGGGTCCCATTTTTAGAGGTGTTGTGTGCTCTGGGCCTGATCCTGGCAGGGGTTTAGCCAGAGGAGACCCCACAAAATATCAGTGACTAGTTCCCAAATTGCCTCAGGTTTATTTGCTTCTGGAAATGTAATCAGCAAATGCATTTTCAAAGGTTTTATTCTCTGGCTCGATTATGAAGGCAGGAATTCAGAGCTGTGTTGCTCTGTATTAACAGGTCTGGTAGGGTTTATTTCTGTTTTCTGACTGGCTGACAGCTCCAGCCTTTCTGCCCTGTAGAGACCCATCAGAGTTATGGGGCAGGAGGCATTGTTGCCCCCTGTCTGGTCTCCGAGTGCCACATGTCAGGCCTCTCATGGGGTGGAATCTCACCATTCTCCAACTCTCAGACTGGGCCCTGGGCTACAGCACACTGCGGGTCGACTGTGCCTGCCCATCAAGTCCGAGTGCATTTGGCACCTGTGGTTCTTCCCTCTGGGAGTCTGGGAGTAGTGGTGAGATGAGTGACCAGCCAGCCTCCTTGAACCAAAACATTGTTTAATCTGAACAGTAGGAATAAAGCGTAACAGGGGAGAATAAGAGTGTTTTCAAACAACAGGCTTGACTCGAAGCCCTTCCTCTCTGATAGAGACCCAGGCAGGCTGAGGGCCTTAAGTCTTCCCAGCACTGTCTGTGCCTGTCAATCTGAAGAGCTTCTCAGCAACAGCTGCCCCACCTCTGGACAGACTCCCCGCGCTGGCAAAACAAGCTCTGTAACGTGGCTGGAGCCCAGAAATAGGCTCTTCCCAGCTTGTAGCTCTGGTGTTGTCTCTCAACCTATCTGAAGTGCCTCCTACTGAAAGATGGCTTTGGTTGATCTGTGGCTTCCCTTCCTGATTGTTTTCCAGCAGGCTGCTGTTAAACTAAGAAGAGCCATACTGGTTTCACCCAATACAGCCGTAATATAAACATCCCAAAAGTTAACCCAATATAGCTCTACAGCAAACAGCCCAAGAATTGAGTTTAACAGACACATTCATTATGGCAGATCAGCTCCATGTCTGTCCCAATCCCATTCCCGGGTACTACAGCTTTTATGAATACCGGACATTGGCAGTCAGAGAGCAGTAGATGACTTTAATATGGGAAATGGTGTTCCACGTGCATTTGGCTTTGAAATCCACTTCCCGCAAACCCTCATCGTGGCTGAGTAACAGATGCTGGGGTTACTATGTACTAGACCAGTGATTTTCAACCTGTGGTCCGTGGACTACTGGGGGTCTGCAGACTTATGTCTGACATTTCCAAAGGTATTCACACCTCCATTTGAAATGTATTAGGGCTCCGCAAATGGAAAAAAAGGTTCAAAACTACTGTATTAGAGAGTGAGAGCCCAGGGAATGAAGATTTTCTGTATAGACCCCAAGGCCTGTTGCCACTCCGGATACAGGCCACAGACTGACAGAACACAACCTGAGGAGAACCAGTCAGCTATTAACCCAGGGACAGAGGAGCTACTAGACTTTTGTTTGTTTACAAGCGATTGACTGACAGCTGAGATGCTGGGATCTTTTCAGGTTCTGAAGAAGTCCAGATGACAGACGCTACATTGTAAGTCCCACTCTAACCAGAGAAATCATCTCTGAGAGAAGATCAAAGGGGAAAGAATGGATTGACACATGTGTACTAAAGAATAGATGTGTAAATGTTATGACTTTTGCTTTAGAAAGTATTTGAGAAGTACTTCACATACTGTTTGCAATGGGTTTGTGCTATTAACTCTGTGTTCAGTGAACAGTTGTATGATACTGTCTCCTGGTAATTGACCAGAAGTTGTTTCTCACACTTACATTCAGGGTTGTGCACACAATCCCTCCGCAATACCTGTGCAAGACTTTCCGAAAAGTCCTGAGAGACCAGAGACACTGGTCTGTGTTTCAGCAAAGAAGGGGAGTGTAATAGCGGTTGTATGTAATTTACACCCATCACCTGTTACATGAGCATGGCTGAAATCATCCACAGACCCTTGAATGGGGAGAGGATGAGGGTCCTGTGAGGATGAAGAGAAGCCTGTAGGTTGATCGAGCTCTGGATTCAGTCAATACTGGCCAGGCAAAGCACTTCAGCTTCTCTTGGAAGGATTCTTGGGGGTCAGAGTGTATCACCAGGAGCATTTGGTAAGGGAAAGTTAATGGAGTGCTGTTCTGATCAAATTTACACATGTAAATCTGGAGTGACATTTTTTGTGTGTGTGTAACTAAGGGTTTTGCCCAGGGGAACATCCTCTGTGTTTTGAATCTGTTATCTGTGAGATCAGCTTGTAAGCTATCTCCCAGAAGTTTTTCTTTTACCTTTCTTTTCTTTAATTAAAAGCCTTCTTTTTAAGAACATGATTAATTTTAACTTGTGTTAAGATCCAAGGGGGTTGGATCTGGACTCACCAGAAATTGGTGGGGGAAAGGAGGGGAGATGGTTCATTTCTCCTTGTTTTAAGGTCCAAGGATTTGGATCAGTGTTCACCAAGGAATTGGTGGAGAAGTCTCTCAAGGCTACCCAGGGAAGGGTTATAGTACTTGGGAGGGAAAGATTTTGGGGGAGAAGACAGAGTTTCTCAAATGACTCAAATATTTAGGTGGTGGTAGCATACTGATCTAAGCTGGTAGTTAAACTTAGGGGTTCTCATGCAGGTCCCCACATCTGTACCCTAAAGTTCAGAGTGGGGGTGAAACCTATGACAGATTCAGGCGATGAAAACGAACATGTGTCGGTCCACACTGCTTTCGATCATTATCGAGCAGAACCAATCATCAGCAGGGACGCATGTCCTCTGGAATGGTGGTTAAAGCATGAAGAGATATATGAATCTTTAGCGAATCTGGCATGAAAATATCTTGCAACGCCAGCTACAAGAGTTCCAAGAGAACGCCTGTTCTCACTTTCAGGTGACATTGTAAACAAGAAACGGTCAGCAATATCGCCTGCAAATGTCAACAAACTTGTTTGTCTGAGCGATTGGCTGAACAAGAAGTAGGACTGAGTGGACTTGTAGGCTCTAAAGTTTTACAGTATTATATTTTTGAATGCGGTTATTTTTGTACATTATTCTACATGTGTAAGTTCAATTGTCATGATAAAGAGATTGCATTACAGTACTTGTATGAGATGAATTGAAAAATAATATTTCTTTTGTTTATTACAGCATAAATATTTGTAATAAAAATAGTGAGCACTTTACACTTTGTGTTCTGTGTTGTAATTGAAATCAATATATTTGAAAATGTAGAAAACATCATTTTTAAAAAATAAATGGTATTCTATTAGTTTTTAACAGTGCGATTAATCACACTATTAATTGTGATTATTTTTTTTAATTGCTTGGCAGCCCTACTTATTAAATATCATCTAGTCTCCTGTTCTTTTTCCTTTTAGGAAGGAAAGTTCAAAACTCCTCGGACCTGCTCAGTACATTATGTCAGCTGTCAATGACACCAAACTCAAATTTGCAGTGTTCCTTCTCACTGGGATACCTGGGCAGGAAGACGTCCATCTCTGGATCTCTATCCCCTTCTGCTTAATGTATGTTATTTCGATAGTAGGAAATTCAATCATTCTGTTCATTATAAAAACAGATCCAAGCCTCCATGAGCCCATGTACATTTTCCTTTCCATGCTGGCTGTCACAGACCTTGGCTTATCAATATCCACCATGCCGACGACACTGGGTATGTTCTTATTTAACTCAAGGGAGATCAGCCTCAGTGCCTGTTTTGCCCAACTGTTCTTCATCCACTCATTTGCATTCACTGAATCCTCCGTGCTGTTGTTGATGGCCTATGACCGCTTTCTCGCGATCTGTATGCCATTGAGATATGCTTCCATCTTAACCCCGTCAAGAATAGCCAAGATGGGACTGGTGTTTGTGCTAAGAGGGGTGGCTGTAGTATTCCCACTCCCCTTTCTCCTAAAACACTACCGATACTGTCAAGCCAATGTCCTCTCCCATTCCTACTGCCTAAACCAGGAGGTCATGAAGACGGCTTGTTCAGATATCACAGTCAGCAGCATCTATGGCTTGTTTGTTACAGTCTCCACAGTGGGGCTGGACTCGCTGCTCATCCTCCTCTCTTACGTGATGATCCTCAAAACAGTGCTGAGCATTGCATCCCATGCGGAGCGCCTCAGAGCCCTGAGCACCTGCATCTCCCACCTCTGCGCTTTCCTGCTCTTCTACATGCCAATGGTCGGCTTGTCTGTCATACACAGATTCGTGAAGAACTCTTCTCCCTTGCTTGTGATTCTCATTGGCTACCTCTACCTAGTGATCTCACCCGTGATGAACCCAATCGTGTACAGCGTGAAAAGCAAACACCTTCGTGCGAGGATCATCAGGGTGTTTGTGAAGTGAAGAGTCACCACCCGGGTCCAGTGCTGGTGACATGGGAGATGAAAAATATGAGCCAGCTATTACATCCTGGACCCTTATATCAAGACAACATGAGCTATTGATCTCCACTATGTAGAGAAAGGTTCTGACAGAATCTAAGGCCTGGAGCAGTGGAAGAGGGGCTGGTGAGGGAGGACTGTGAACTGGGGGAAGGAGACCAAGGGTGGCAGAGCCTGTGTTATAGAAAAGACTGAATTAATGTGACCCCACAAAGGGGGCTCTTGTTTTAAGTATCCCAGACTGAGAGTAAGTCATTGCAAGGACCTTAGAGGGAAGGGCATGGTGGCTGCAGGGCTACCTCAGGCCACAAGGGGGCACTCTGGGGCAATCCCCATCGGCAGTGACTTGGCCAGAATGCACTGTGCTCTTGGAAGCCTGTCTAACTTAGCTTGTAGTGATATGTGAGATAGATGAGTGTAGACGTGTGACAGCTGCCTGTTATTTTAAAACCATTTTCTCCAATGCTTTGCGCTGTTTGCTAATAAAACTATTAGATTTAAGGAGGCTGGGGGTGACTGTGTAGCTCTGGTCACAAGCACCCGAAGGAAAGCGACTGAGGTGTCCAGTCAGATATGCTTGGTGATATGCGTTTAGCATACATGAGGTTTTGTTCCCAGCTCGAAGAGTGGGACAATTGTGAGACTTCCCCCAAGGCAGGAAATGACCCGGTTTAGAGCGTAAAGAGACCATATATCCTGGTTTTATTGTGACAATCCAGATTCTTCTTGGCCAGTGTCTATTCTTGTTGAGTGCCTATCAGCATTCAGAGTAGCAACTTGTTCAAGTTGCATCCAAGATAACGATCCACTCAAGACAGTGATTCACAGAGTCATAGAATTTAAGGCCGGAAGGAGCCATTAGACCAGGTAGTCCAGAGGTTCTCAAACTTGGGGGCGGGCCTCCCTGGGGGGTGCAGAATGTATACAGGGGTGAGGGGTGAGAAACTTTTGGGAAAAAACCTTTCTGTGCACAACCCACTGCAATGAATAACTAACCCAGCTGATTCCTCCAGACAGATCTGGTCCTCAGATAGCACTGTGCTTTTGAGTCTAGGCGGTGCTGTGCATTTTGATGGTGTTCTGTTAAGCTTGCTTAGCATTGTGCAATGACATTACCATCTGTACATGGATCTGTTTGCTACGGCGCCGTGTGCACATTTCATTCTAAGCGGGGACCACAGTCACAGTTTAGCTTTATTCTGATTCCAATGGATCATTGGTTCATTCGTGCAACATTAAAATAAAACTCAAGTGAAAAACAAAGAAGCCGAACCTGATTCAGTTTGAGCCCTTCCCCCACATATATCATTATATGTATTTGTGTGGCAGGTGAGGGGGGCATAAACTCTTACAGACACAAAGAAGGGGCCGGGGTGTGATCAAATAAGTTTGAGGAACCACTAATCTGACCTCCTGTGTAGCACAGGCTGCAGAATTTTACCCAGTTACCGCCATATTGAGCCCAATGACTTGTGTTTGACCAACACATCACTTTTGTTCCTCTAAAGCGTGTCTTCCAGGAAGGCATCCAGACTTGGTTTGGAGAGATCAGGAAAATTCCTCACCTTCCTTGGGAGTTTATTCCACTGGTTAAGCACCCTTGCTGTTAAATATATGTGCCTCATTTCCAAATTTAATTTGTATGGCTTCAGTTTCCTGCCATTGGTTCTTGTTATACCTTCCTCTCTTAGATTAAAGAGCCCGTTAGTAGCTGGTATTTCATCCCTGTGAAAGTGCTTGTACACTGTCATCAAGTCAGCTCTCAATCTTCCCTACGTCTACCCACTGCACCCCTGTTTATTCAGCAAACGGTAAGTTGGAAACGACAGAGGAGGAGAAAGACCTAGGTGTATTAGTCAGTCCCAGGATGACTGTGAGCCACCGATGTGATGCGGCTGTGAACAAGGCAGATGAGATCCTAGAATGTATCAGGTGAGATAGGGAACTATTAATATCCTTATACAAGGCACTGGTGAGACCTCCTCTGGCAAACTGTGTAAAATTCTGGTCAATCGTATTCCAGAAAGATGAATTCAGACTGGAACAGGTGCGGAGAAGGGCTCCTAGCATAGTCAGGGCAATGGAGGGCTTGGCTTATGAGGAGACTAAAGAACGTGGTTGGTTTAGCCTAAAACAACGCAGGCTGATCTGGGATTTGATTGCTCTATAAATATGCCAGTGGTGGGCGGTAAAAGTCAGGGAGGGAGATGAGCTCCTGAAGCTAAAGGCCAGTGTTGGCAAAAGAACAAATTGGGATCAATTGGTCAGCAGCAAACTGAGTCTGGGAAGGAGAAGGAGGTTTCTGACCATCTGAGCAGGGAGGTTCTGGAACAGTCTCCCAACAGGAGCAGTGAGGATTGGGGTGTGGGGGGAACAACTGAGCTTTTAAGATGGAGCTGTGACCCTGTATGGAATCTGGGGGACACTTTAGGGTATTACAAATACCAATATTGTGTAATTGCAATGAGTTATGCCAGATATGCCATGTAAGATATCTGCAAATATTATAATTTGCCAGATATTATAATCTTGTTTATATGTTTGTATCATTTTTGTATTATGAGTTATAGATATGTATGTATGTATTTCAAACTTGTGCTATGCTTCTTGGTGACATAGCCTGCTTGATGGCCCATCAGTTATACAACTGACCCATTGAGAGAAGGCAGATACAACATATGACTCAGCAAGGCATGCAGGGGCGTGCCTATGGACAGAAAAGGCTTCCAAGCCATGTACTGGGCAGCTTGTGTTTGAAACAAAGGAAGCACAGGCCACATGGCAAGAGACTATAAAAGGCAGCTGCATCTTCTCCATTTTGTCTTCAGTCCTGCTTCTTACTTCTGGAGGACCTTTGCTACAAACTGAAGCTCTGAACAAAGGATCGAATGACCCATCCAAACTGTGGATGTGATCCAGAGGGACTTTCAAGGCAGCAAACTTACCAGTACTGCAGGAACCTGATATATGGCTATAAGAGGGTCCGGACTCACCCCTGTAGCGCCTCCTGCTGGTCGTCCAGGGAATTAGCTCACCAGCCTCTGGAGCGTCCTCTGCAGGCCAGTGATCCGCCTTCTCCTCTGCACTGGCTCCCGTGTCCCTCCCAGGACCCCGGTGCCCCTCTTACTGGGATGCTTCCCCTGGCAGTACCCCACAGATCTGGGTCTCCCCTCCCTGGAGAACCCCCACCCACTATCCCCACCTTGCCTCAGTACTAGGCCACTGCCAGTCACCAACTAGCCCCCGCTCCCTGGGGCAGACTGCAGTATAGGCCACTCATCACTGGCAAGGGGGGTTTGGACCTGCTGCCTTGGCCTAGCCCTGAGCTGCCCTCTGCAACCCCCAGTACCTGTTGGCCTAGTACTAGGCCACAGCCTGGGGCTATCCAGGCTGGAGCTCCCCAGCTCCTCAGCCTTTCCCCAGCCCTGATCCACTCAGCTTCCCTGTGTGTAGCTCCCTGCAGCCAGGCCCTTCTCTCTCTGAATGCAGAGAGAGATTCTTGAGCTCCTGGCTCCCAGCCTCTTTATACCGGCCATCTGGGCTCTGATTAGGGTGTGGCCCAGCTGCAGCCACTTCCCCCAATCAGCCAGGGTTTTACCTTGCCCTGCCCCAGCCCTCTGCAGGGCTTTTCCAACCCCTCAGGGTAAGAGCTGGTGTCCACCCCGCTACAATGGCCTTTGAAGTCTTTGTATGTATTTGACTGTTTTAGCATTTAACTTCTCTTTTCTTGTCCTTTCTTTTTTCTTTATAATAAACATTTAGTTTTAGACACTAAAGGACTGTCCGGCAGCATGGTATTTTGGGTAAGATCCAAACCTGGAAAGATGGCTGACCGTTTGGGGTCAGAAGAACATTTTGTATATGTGAGTAGAGTTGTTTAAATAACTTCTCACTGTACTGGACCTAGGTGCTGATTGGGAGCCAGAGAACTGGAATGCAATGAAGGGGGCTGTGTGAGTCGTTGGGAAGTTTAACTTCAGTGTTACCCACCAGTCTTGGGAGCATCTGCTCTCCCTTTTGCAGCCTGCCCTGACCTTGGCATTTCCAGTGAGGGCTGCCCCAGGTACACTGTGTCACAGGAGTGTGACAGGTTTATGCACCTGATGATAAGCCAGGATCGCCTCTAATAGCAGGGGACTGGGCTCAGGGATGCAGGACGTCCATTCCAGTGTCCCCATGGGCCACATTCACCCATTTTCCATCACACTGAGAGCGCATGTGGAGTTGCTTGTCCACTATGACCTGGCTCCATGCCTAGGCCAATGGATTTGTCCCTCAATAGATCCAGGAGAAAGCATGACTCAGCGTTATCATCTGGCAAAGGAATTGTTCTTGAGTTCCTGTTTAGTGATGTCACAGGAGTTTAATTCCCTGAGTTTCTGGTAATCTCAGCATGCTGAGCTGCCAGCTGCCCCCTCCCCAGCTCCTAGCCCCAGAGAGGAAGGATGGTTCAGTGGTTAAAGTGCTGGCCTGGGACTCAGAAGAACTGGCTTCAATTCCAGGTGCTTCCACAGAGTTCTTCTGTGACCTTGGTCAACTCACTTAGTCCCTCGATGCCTTAGCAACATGTATTTTAATACGGCTCAATGTAAAGGTTACATCTAGGAACCAGGGATGCTGGCCATCCTTACCGTATGGAGGACCCAGTCCTGGGACTCAGAAGAACTGGGTTCAGTTCCAGGCTCTTGTACATACTTCTGTTCCCTTGGTCAACTCATTTAGTCCCTCTGTGCCTGGGTGGGTGGGCCTAGCTAGCAGTGGATCACTGAGATCTCTGTATAACTTTGGGGAGCCCTGGATCCTGGGTCCCTCTTTTCATTCCTCAGGGACAAGGGAAGGGAACCCCCTACAGGAACCATCCAAGGGAAATTTCCATTCCGGCAGCTCCCTGCCCATTTATGGCTCAGCACACCACACACCTGCTGAGTGCACTTCCCACAATCTCTGGGCCTCCACAACTGCTCTAGGATCCTCTCCAGCTCCCTGCTAGCACAGGTTCATCAGAGATGTGCTACCAGGGTCTGTCACAGTAGCCACTGCCCACAGGATTTGCTGAAGGGACCTTGTTCAGGGTGGAGGGGGCTGCACAGAGATGGGAGGGCTGGTTAGAGTAGCTGATGAGCACAATACTCCAGCCATAGACTGGTCAGGAAGTGTGCACTGTCCTAATGATCCCCAGTCTGGTTTAGATAGAGCTATATAGGCTCCATTAGTAATTTTTTGTTATTTTTATGCTCAAAAGAATGCTGAAATCACTCAGGATGGGATAGCATTTCTGCCCAGCCTGCTAAAAGCTGAAAATCACTAAGCTCTGACAATCACTAAGAAACTGACCTGCAGAGGTCCCAGCAGAGAGTCAGGTGGCAGAAGAAGATGACTGATAATTGGCTGGGGGGAGTGGAGTGGAACAAGCAGCTACCAGGGTGGCCAGCAGAGAAGAACCGCGGCTGGCGGGGTGGCCAGCCAGAGCAAGTGCTGAGATGGCAACACAAGCCAGGTGCCTTCTTCCCTGGTTTGGAGGTGAACTTACACAGATGCGCCTCTGAACCCTGGGTCCTCACTGACCAAGGACAATCATTGTGAGTGGGGGTGGGATGAGGGAGCAGAGACGGGCACGGTAAAGGAACTTTTGGTTGTAAAACCCAAGAACACGAGGCAGAAGACACTGCCCCAGGCACTCTGGGGTGGGGTGTCCTGCTGACAGCTTTATGTTTATGAATCCTGCTTGTGGCATTTTCCCTAATTAATCTCGGGTGACTTCCCGCCTTTTATTAAAAATTTCTTTTCTACACTCAGACTCTGTGCTTGTGAGTGTGGAAGTATTGCCTCTCAGAGGCGGCCGGGGTAGGATGTCAATTTCCCATGGGGCTCGAGCCACTTCTGTGTTGTATTGTTGAAAAGGAACCCCTAGAGACTGAAACAAGTCCTGGTTGCTGCTGGTTCCACCTGGCAGAAAGGTGATACCGGTCAAGCTCCATCTTAAAACCAGCTGGGTTGTTTGCCCCACGCTGCTCTTGTTAGGAGGATGTTCCAGAACCTCCCTCCTTGTATGGTCAGAAACCTCCTTCTCCTTTCCAACCTCTATTTACTCCTGGCCAGTTTCTCCCCATTGGTTCTTGTGCCAACACTGTTCTTTAGATTCAGGAGCTCATCTCCCTTTCTGGTGTTTACTCCTCCCTCCCCTGAGGTATTTATAGAACAATCCAATCCCTGCTCAGCCTGTGTTGTTTTAGGCTAAACGAGTGAAGCTCTTCCAGTCTCCTCATAAGAGAGGGCCTCCATTGCCCTGGCCATCCTAGGAGCCCATCTCTGCACCCGTTCCAGTCTCAATTGTTCTTTATGGAACAGGAGTGACCAGAATTTTGTGATTTCAGCCCTCATTGGAACACTTAAAATAACAAAAGGCTCCTAATGGAACTTATTAAGCTCTATCTTTGAACAGTGGGGAAAAAGAGGTTAAATAAGACTGGGGACCCTTAGGTTAAACCTGTCCCCACACCTCTTACCATCACAGAGTTTTGGCATTCGAGCCCCGGGCTTAGTGAGGCCCTTTCAGCTGAGGGTGACCATGTTATTTGGGACAGGTTAAGCACAGTTCTGCAACAACAACACTGATAACATTTCACTATCCCGTGCATTCAATACTACAGTGATTTGGAACTGAACACCAGGCAAAGATGGTCGCTTCGAGGAACACCGCTCTATCTGCTGGATATCTAGGCAGAGTAGGTGTGCTCATAGAAAGACAGTTTACTCCTGAAGTCTCACCTGCTCCCAGCCTGCAGTCAGGGGGGAACTCATTCACACCCTGCTGATATAAGCTTATGCACCAGACAATATGCTGGGGTCACCTGCAATAGCTCACTGACCGAGGAGGTCCCTCCAGGCCTATGTCCCTGTGGGTCACATTCTCCCATTTTGTGTCACACTGAGAGCTTATGTGGAGTTGCTTGTCCACTATGACCCTGCTCCATGCCCTGGCTGATGGATTTGTCCCTCAATAGGGTCAGGAGAAAGCATGACTCAGCGTTATTGTCTGGAAAAAGAATTATTCTTGGGTTCTTGTTTAGTGATGCCAAAGAAGTGTAATTCCTTGCCAGCTGCCCCCTCCCCTGTCAGTAGCCCCCGAGAGGAAGGATGGGACAATGGTTAAAGTGCTAACCTGGGACTCAGAAGAAATGGCTTCAGATCCAGGCTCTTCCACAGACTTCTTCTATGACCTTGGGCAACTCACTTAGTGCCTTGATGCCTTAGTAACATGTGTTTTAATACGGATCAATGCAGAGATTTACATCTAGGAACAAGGGGCGCAGGCCATCCTTACTGGATGGGGGACCCGATCCTGGGAAGCAGTGACTCTGAAAAAGACTTGGGGGTCATAATCGGCTGAACATGAGCTCCCAGTGTGGCACTACTGACGAGAAAGCTAGAGCAATCCGGGATGTACAACCAGGGAAATCTCGAGCAGGAGCAGGGAGGTTATTTTATCTCTGTCTTTGGCCCTGGTGCGACCACTGCTGGGATTCTGTGTCCAGTTCTGGTGGCTACAGTTCAAGAAGGATGATGATGAATTGTAGAGGGGTCAGAGAAGAGCCCAGAGAATGATTAAATGCTTAGAAAACCTGCTTCATAGTGATAGACTCACGGATCTCAATCTATTTAGCTTAACGAAGAGAAGGTTAAGGGATGACTTCATCGCAGTCTGTAAGTACTTGAATGGGGAACAAAAGTTTAACAATGGGCCCTTCGGTCTAGCAGAGAATGTTATAACAGGATCCAATGGTTGGAAGCTGAAGCTAGATAAATTCAGACTGGAAGTAAGATGGAATTTTTTGGACAATGAGGGTAATTAACCATTGGAACAATTTACCAAGGTCCATGGTAGATTTTCCAGCACTGACAATTGTTAAATCAAGGCAGGATGTTGTTCTAACAGCTCTGCTATAGGAGTTATTGTGGGGCAGGTCTCTGGTCTGTGCTATACAGGGGGTCAGACTAGAGGATCACAATGGTGCCTTCTGGTCTTGGGATCTGCCCAGTGGTATTAGTAGCACAGCCCTGCTGCACGGAATGTTGTACTGATAACATGTTAGAAATTGTGAGGTGCTCGGACACTATAATGATTGGGGTCAGAGCTAAGTGCCTCAGAGAGATTTCAGTTCTGTGTGCCTCATAAGGGTGATTTGGGGCACTGGGTGGAGAACCTGAACTCCTGCCCCACCCAGCTGAAGTAACTGATGTGCTGGGACTACCTCTGAGCCCGTTTTCCCTGGCAGCTTGGGACTTCAGCACCCTGTCTTGTTGAGCCAGACACACTAGCCTGCTGCAAACCCAGACCCAGGTCTGAACCACATCCCCCAAAGCTGAAGGCTTAACTGAAAACAGATACCCAGTTTCCAATGGGGTCCAAACCCCAAATAAATCCGTTTTACTCTGTATAAAGCATATACAGTGTAAACTTATAAGTTGTTCGCCCTCTATAACACTGATAGAGAGATATGCACAGCTGTTTGCTACCCAGGAATTAATTACTTGCTCTGGGTTAATTAATAACTAAAAAGTGATTGTATGAAATATAAAAAGTAGGATTTAAGTGGTTCCAAGTAATAACAGACAGAATGAAGTAAGTTACCAAGCAAAATAAAATAAAACATGCAAGTCTAAGCCTAATACAGTAGGAAACTAAATGCAGGTAAATATCACCCTCAGAGATCTTCTAATAAGCTTCTTTTACAGACTAGACTTCCTCCTTGTCTGGGTCCAGCAATCACTTACACCCCCATAGATACTGTCCATTGTTTCAGTTTCTTTCAGGGGTTGAGAGGGTATCTTTTGAGCCTGCTGAAGACAAAAAGGAGGGTGTTTTTCACTGCCTTTTATATTCTCTTTCTTGTGCAACATCCCAGCCACAAGATGGGGTCTCTAGCCACCGGCGCAAGTCACATGTGTATGAAAGATTCGGCTTTTTGCAGGCCAACACCATTGTTTACATGTTAGTTTGAATGTTCCCAGGAAAGCTCAGATGTGGATTGGTGTCTCCCAAAGTCCATTGTTAGTTAAGTATTCCCAATTACTTGAATAACCCCTTCACACTATGCTGATCAAATCTGTCTTATATGTTTCTTACAGCAAACACTCATAACTTCAGATATAAAAATGATAAATGCATACAAATAGGATGAATATATTCAGTTGATAATAACCTTTGCAAAGATATGTTTCATGGCATATCTAGCATAAAACATATTCCAGGTATGTCATATTAACACTCATAAGCATATTTCTATAAAGCATTATGGGGTGCAATGTTACACCATCAGAACAATGCAGCGACCTGTTTGCTAAGCAGCATAGGTGGTGTTGAACAACCAACAGTTGTGATCTGAGATCTGCTCTAGTTGCCCATCTGCTTCTGGGTGGAATTTAAGGTATTGGTATTGACCTACGTAGGACCTGGTAGCTACGAAATCATCTGTTTTTCTCTCTCTCCCCAGGCGATATTCTCCTTGTGATCGGAAGGAGTTCTTGAGTTGGAGCCCCCTCTGTATAAAAGTCGAAGGGTTTCCAACTTGACTTTGGAATCCAAATGCCCCCTCTGTTGCAAAGGAGCTGGAACAAGGCTGGCCCACTGCCTCCAAACCTTGGAGATAGGTCTCATTCCTAGACAGGCACCCAAACTGCAAAATACATGGGTACTAATCAGCACTCTCAGGAGAGAGAGAGCGACGGCAAGAGAGGGCATTGTTAGTCATTTTGTTAGTCAGCCTGTTATAACTATAAAGGGAAGGGTAACAGCTGTCCTGTGTACAGTACTATAAAATCCCTCCTGGCCAGAGACTCCAAAATCCTTTTTCCCTGTAAAGGGTTAAGAAGCTCAGGTAACCTGGCTGGCATCTGACCAAAGGACCAATAAGGGGACAAGATACTTTCAAATCTGGGGGGGGGGGGGGGGGGGGGGGAAGGCTTTTGTTTGTGTTCTTTGTTTGGGACTGCGTTCGCTCTCGGGACTGAGAGAGACCAGACATCAATCCAGGTTCTCCATATCTTTCTAAACAAGTCTCTCCTATTTCAAACTTGTAAGTAAATAGCCAGGCAAGGCGTGTTAGTTTTCCTTTGTTTTCTCAACTTGTGTTATAGTTATAACACAGCCAATCAATGATTAGAAGCTATGCAGTGTAGGCTTATATGACCAATCGCTCACCAAATCCTTTTGGCTAACAAATGCACTTGCAGATTGGTTTCCAAACAAACAAAAGGGTTCACTCTGCCTGAGAAGTGTTTGGAATTAGGTACTCACTTCGCCTGCAAGAATGGGCTCTCAGTAGAAAGACGAAACCATACAGATCTAACATTCTCTGGATAACCGGGGAGGGCTACAAAGGACCACAGCAATGGGCATATGACAGTGGTGACTTCAATGGGTCTTTCTACCAAATCTGTTATATTTCAACCACAAGTTATTGGGGTTGAGGCAGGAATTGCTAGATGTAATTCAACAACCTGTTACACAAGAGGTTAGCTTAGATCATTACGTCACTTCTAGCCTTTTAATCTATGAAGATGAGGATGGCAGACTGTGCGGAACAGATTAACAGAAGGCTTCATGGTACGCAGATTTCATTAATGAAGGACATATTAAGGANCCCCACTCCAGGCCCCAAGGACTTCATCCTGCACTCCCAGCCCCTCGCTTCTGCCCTGCTGTCCCCAGTCCTCCTTTGTGTTGTCGTTTTCCTGCATGGTTCCATTCCGGCCACCAATTCTCCTACTCCTGGCCTCTTCTACATCTTCCTTGTCCTGACTCCAACTCCTCCCGCCACTGTATCTTTCCTCCAGGTCCCCATGACCCGCTCCCCTCAACTTCCCATCAGCTCCATCTCCCAGCCCTTCGCACACCATCATCTCCTCCATATCCCCTGCCCTGAGGGGACAAAAGGGGCTGCCATTTGCTCTGCCCCTCACAGGCCATTGGCCCCTCCATTTCACTCTTTCAGGCAGTTGTTCAGGGAGAAATTCTGCCTTCCCTCAGCTCATCTCCCTTGGAGCTGATGGTTGCTTTCCTCCCTGGTCTGCCACAAAACGAGCAGCTCCCCTGCCTTTCTGCCTTTCTCAAGCACTTTTCCTCAGACTTGATTTGTCTGCCCCATTTTCCTGATAATTTACTGGCTGAACATTTGGCTTCTTTGAACTCAATTTGAAATAGCTACAAGTTCAGTGACATTGGGAAGTAATCCTGCTGCTTTGGATAGGTCTGTGTCGCTGGGCTGTAGCAGTTTTGAAACAGCATTTACCATTTGCAGAATCTTGCTTTGGAGCACAATAATAAAAACAAAACTAAAATTTTCCATTAATTTCTTTAATGCTGAAGGCTCGTAAACTTCAACAGCCCTTTTGCTCAGGAGAATTATTTCCGTGGGTGCCTTCATTGTGTCTAAACTCTGAATCTGAGAGGAAGGAGTGATTCATACTGCTTGTTGATCAATTGTGTAGTCAATTGCTTGACCAGGCTTTCATTTGTAATGAAATATGTTCAAGAGGCCAAATCAATAATATCAGGTTTACTTCTCTAACCCCATAATAAAATAATACAAGAAAAAGGTGCATATGATACCAGTTTTTTGGAAGCTGTCTTGTGCAGTGATGTTGCATTCCCCTTACTCAGAAAGTGTGCTCCCCAAAGTTACACATTTCAGCTTTTATCATTTATATGAAGATTTCACAAGTTACACATCTCTTTAAATGTCACTGAAATCCCACCCATCGGTTTGTCCCAGTTCCCTAAATTAAGTGTGGAACTGTAGCCCATAAGGCCAGTTTGCTAGCTTGCTACAATGTGTTTTTGGTTTGATTGATTATATTATTTTCTTGGGTTTTGTTTATGCTGAATTCCAGTATATGTTATTCAAAATAGTTATTCATAATAGTTGGCTGTAACGCAATGAACCTGCAGGCCTGTATCCTGTATGATTACCTAGAGGAAGTCAGTATAAGGGTTTGTAACCTTTGGCATAGATAAATGGCCTACCAGTTACCCCTCTTAAATTTGGGGAACTGAATAGGGAAGCGAACAAAGAATTGAATATGTTTACCATAAGTCTGGAACAGACCAGTAACTGCAGGGTACACCACAGTACATGGAAGTCATAAATTAGGACAAGGGTAACGGTTTTGGGGATGAGATAATCGATATTACTATGTATGAATATACGTCTACCCCGATATAACGTAACCTGATATAACACAAATTCAGATATAACGCGGTAAAGCAGCACTCCAGGGTGGGGGTGGGGTCTGCGCACTCCTGTGGATCAAAGCAAGTTTGATATAATGCAGTTTTACCTATAATGCGGTAAGTTTTTTTGGCTCCTGAGGACAGCGTTATATCGGGGAGAGGTGTATATGTCGTAATATGTTAATCTATAGAGTAAGTGTACCCGAAGATTTATCTGGGTAAGGAAATAAGATTTGGGCATGGTAGGCTGGGCCCTGATTGTGGTAACGCCAGGACCCTATAAGAGGGCAAACAACCATGCAGGAGGGTGGCTCTTTCCTATCTTCTGTCAGCTCAGCTTTGCAATACAGCTTAGCTGCTCAACACTCAAACCTAATCCCTACCAACTTGGGAAGCCTGGACCATCAAATTCATCAGGCATGCCAGAGACAAGGCTGGTCCTTTGTCTCGCACTACCAGGTCTTCTTGGAAGGGTGTGAGTATGCAAGTTTAAGTAGTCTTTTAGAATAGAGATGGTACCACCAGGGGTCATAGAATTATATTACTTCTTTGTGACACTGTGTTTTATATTGTTTATTATTCTTTTATTCACTTTAATAAAGATCTTAACAATTTGGTATTGTCCTCAGTGTATCTGCCACACAATCTGAGAGTCCTCTCATGACGTTGAAATCTCTGTGTTCTCTAACCCTGTAGCCTGGATTGGGACAAGAACCTAAATACTTCTGGTCAGATCATTGACAAGTCGTAATAAACTAGCCCATAAATTCAGGGTCAACAGAACTATTGTGAAGAACTTTCCTGGCTTCTACATTACCCCAGGGGAACTGGCTAGTAAAACGGTCTGAGTCCCCTCTCCTTTACCCAGAGGCCTGCCTGACCTCAAGGACTCCCCTTCCACTCTCCTGTGTGGCAGAGTCCTCATAATGGTGACACAGCTGGGTCCAGGATTCCTGGGAGGCTGAACCCCCAGTCTCATTGTGGTCACTTAGGACAGGTGCTAGGGTGTCCCCACTCCGGGGTACTCTCTTCACACCAGACACTTCCCTGACCCACTGATCATTACATTAAGTTCAAACCAAATATAATTTATTAAACAGCAACTGTAAGAAAAATAAGGAAAACATGGGAAAGGTTCAAGGAAACAAGGGACCCCGCTCAGTGGGCACAGGAACATCACAAGCAGCTGTTTATGGGATGTAAGGAAAGATCGCAGTCTGTTCCTCACACATTCCAGGTCTCCTGCCCAGGCACTGGCCGCTCTGTTATGATATAGGTAAGACACCTGCTCTGGCAGTGGCCACACACCCTCAGGGTCTAGGTGGCAGGACCCCTCTCCCCAGCATCTGCCCTCCTATCAGATTCACGTCCCCCCCTTCTGAGTCCAGCCTTCAAGGCCCTCTTGTCTGGTGACGTCTCCCTGTGATGGGTCCTCTGCCCATGGCCCCACCTTCCTCTTCCCAGCTGCTCCTTGTGCTCAACTGCCGACTTACTTGTGGCACGGCCGGCGTCCACTATCCTGTCTCTGTCCCACAGCTCCCTACTATAGTACTGGTACTAGTATCCTGACTAGGGGTTGGCAAATGTTTCAAACAACCACAGAGAATGACAGTGCTAAAATAGCCCCAAAAAAGTGGAGTATAAAAACAACAATACAATTATTATGATATTTATTCTAATGGCATTCAATGATGGTAGTCAATGTCCATATTTTGTGTTGAATCTAAAAGACAACATTTGATCCTCTCTATCTTCATCAGAAATAGAATGCTCTGCTGCTGATCATACATCAGGAGAAACCAGTGCAATTGTTAATGTTGTTGGTGAAAACAGTTACCAAGAGAATTTGTGTCGTTACATATACACCTAACATGAAGAATGTTTTCTAAAAGTTTCTCTTGCATCTTCTTATGCAGTTTTGGTTTTATCAAGTTCATCTGAAAAACAGTCTTTCAACTGCAGTGTTCAAAAAGATAGGAAAAGCAATGAAAGAGCAAACAAGCCAAGTTCAATAAAGCCTTTGTCCCCAGCAGCATCCATGTGTTTGACAACTTCAACCCAAAACTACTCAACTTCGTTGTCCTAAGTATGCGGCCAGTGAACCATTGGCAAAACTCTCCCCTGCTGCTCCAATTATCCAAGGTATGCACAAACCAATGGCAAAAATGAGATATTAGCCAATCTAGCTCGTGCAGGGCTGAGTGCAGTAGAAGGACTTAGTAGTGCATGTGATTCAATCACCTGGATATTTGGTGATAATCCCTGTTTCACCTGTTTCAGAAACTCCAACATGAAATCTCAACACCTACTCTTGACATCTTCGACAACGGGAACGGTTAGTGTGTGTTTTGAAAGGACTGGCTGAAAGCAACTCCAAAATTGACTGTGCAAAGCAGTAAGTAATATGACTCAAAGGTGATATCATAGTTTAACACAGCTGTCCAGTTCTCTAAAACAAACTGTTTCACAACTCTCACCAACAAGCTGTAGTAGAATGTTCTCAATTCTTGCAGAAACTTTCCTGTATTACACTTTCCAACTGAAATATTTGTTTTATCCTCCAAGCTTACTGAAGAATTGGAAGTAGAAAAATCAGATAAATTTTGTACACCGGATCACTGTATATATAATAAAAAATTTCAGCACTGTAGTTTCCGGCTTTGTCTTTGGCTATCTAAACGTGTAGCTTCAGTTTGTCAAACTGATCGAGAATCCTCTTCAGACAGGGACTAATGGAAACACAACTTCTGTCAGAAAACTGCAGTATCTTCTGGTGGTCTGGAAGTCACGGAAAGGCCAAGAGACAGGGTGTGTGGGGTTTGATGGGTGACACTGAAAGAGGTCAGGGGATGGTCAGAGAGAGGGAACTCAGCAACTGAGAGAGCTGTGCTTGGTCATGGCGTAATAACACATTAGATATGAGGAACTTCTCAGACTGTGGAAATCTGCAATGCTGAGTTCAGCCTAACTGGGACAGAGCACTCTTGATTAATGAGATGTCCTTTCCCCCTCTTGTCACACAGGGTTTAACGTCAGTGGCCCCCGGTGATCACCTTCTGCAGGTGTATTTGCCCACTTTGTCACGAAGCTCTTTGGTTTTGACCCCATAAATGATAGGGTTGAGCATGGGAGTGACAAGGAGATAGAAGTTAGACAAGGTGACGTGAACATGGGAAGTGATTCCCTGACTGAACCTCTGAGTCATGTAGGAGAAAAGGCAGGGAGAATAAGACATCAGCATCACACAGATGTGGGCTGTGCAGGTGTTGAGGGCTTTCTGGTGGACTTCCTTGGAGGAGATTCTGAGGACAGCCCTGATGATCAGACCATACGACAGGGCAATGAGTGTCAGGTCTAACACAATGACTACAAATGCTGTCACCAAGCCGTACATCCTTGTGACTGTGGAGTCCCCACATGACATCTTTGCCACAGCTATGTGCTCACAATATATGTGGGGGATAATGCGGTTGGCACAGAATGGCAGCCTACTCAGGAACAGGGGCATAGGCAGAATGATGAGAACTGCTCTTATCAAACCCAAGAGCCCTAGCTTAGCTATTCGTGCATTGGTGAGGATCGTAGTGTATCTCAGAGGGTTACATATGGCAACATAGCGATCGAAGGCCATTGTCACGAGAACGGCTGACTGTATAACAATAACCGTATGAAGGAAGAACATCTGGGTGAGGCAGCCACCCATAGTAATGTGTTTCAAATTGAACCAAAATATACACAGTGCCTTCGGTATGACAGAGGTAGACATGCTGATATCTGTGAGCGCCAGCATGCAGAGCAGCAGGTACATCGGCTTGTGCAGGGTCTGCTCTTTGCCTACAACAAACAGAAGCATGAAATTTCCCAACAGGCTGATAATGTAGAACGTAGAGAAAGGGATGGAAATCCAGATGTGGGCAGCTTCCAAGCCAGGGATGCCCATTAGGATGAATGTTGAAGGGCCAGAGGGGGTGAGGTTGAAAGCTGCCATGGGGTGGTTGATGCGTCTATCAGGCTCAGAAATGCTCAAGGTGCCTGTGAAGGGAGAGAAGCACAGCGAAGGGGTTACACACTTTATGACAAATAGTACGGTAAATATTTTATAGTTATTACCAATTTAGAAATGGGGGGGTGAGCAGTGAGGTGACAACATTTACAGATGGCACCAGATTATTTAGGTCATAGTCAAGTCCACAGAAGTCTTCAGAGGGAGCTAACCCAGCCAGGTGAATGATGGCATAATGGCAGATGAACTTGGATGTCAATAACTGCAACATGTACGCCATTGGATGGAAAAACTCTCCAAACACCTTAGGAGGTTCTAATTGAACTATGTGAATTCAGGACAGAGCTTTGTGAGACCCTACTCACAGTGCAATCCTGGACAGAAGCTAAGCAAAACATTGGTATCCATGAGGAGTGGAATGGGGAACCATACAGAAAATACAATGCATGAGATCAGTCTGTCAATGTTTCACCCTCCTCTGGACTTCTTTGTGTAGTACTGGACACCCTTCTCACACAGGATATTGCAGAACTAGAGGTTTTCAGGGAACGATCAAGGAGGGAGGTTGTAAAGACTGGGATTGTTACCTTACAAAGGAGATAAATAAGAGGGGATATGAGAAAAGTCCATAAATTACTTACTGGTAGAGAGTAGATCAAGAATGTGTTCTCCCTGTCTCATAATATAAGTTCAAGAGGACATTCAATTAAACTGAAATGCGGTAAATTCAAAACTGATTAAAAAAGAATGTTTTCTTAACTCAATGCCTAATTAGATTGAGAAACTCATTGCCACAAGACATAGTTGAGACCATGAGCTAATCAAGGATCAGGAAGTGTTTGGACATTTACATGTATAGTGAGATGGGAGATTGAACCATCTGAAAAGCAAAGAGCAACGGTTCTTGTCACCAGTGAAACTCCTGAAGTTACGTAACAGCAACAACAATTGGAAATAAAACTGATTAAAGTTGTAATACCCAGGCTGCAGTTCTGTGGCTTGTGAGGGAAAAGAGACCCAGAGACCCACCCATATGCATTCAAGGCAGGAAAGGTCTCAGCGTTGCCCTTGAACTAACAATCACAAAGGAACATTCAATTTCAACAGCGCTGCCTGCCTATCCATGTACATGCTGATCCCCGCCCCCACAACACCCAGCATTTGTTCACCTGTCCATGTACACCCCGCTTTCTGTCCCCACAGGTACCAGTGCTGTCTGTCGATCCATTTACTCCCTGCCTGACCCACAGCCCACAGCGCTGCCCACCTGTCCACGTACACCCCGCTCCCTGCTCCAACAACCACCAGCATTTTCTCACCTGTTTGTGTACACCTCCTCCCTTCCCCACAACCTCCAGCACTGCCCGCCTGTCCATGTACACCCTGCTCCCAGGCCCACAACACCCAGTGTTTACTCACCAGTTTGTGTACACTCCCCTGCCTGACCCCACAATCCCCAGGACTGCCTGCCTGTCCGTGTACAACCCCTACCTGCAACAGAACTCCAGCACTGCCTGCCTGTCCATGTATGTTCCCCAAACCCAGCTCTTCCAGCCCTGCTACACAGTTATACCCCTCATCCAGGACCAAAACCAGGTGCCAGACCCCACAGTGACAGCTCACAGAAATATCTCCTCAGACGAGGTTAAACTCAGTGTCTGCCTGCACTGGGGAAAAGGGGGAGATCGGCCTGAACTGCCTCCCCAGAGGTGAAGGGAACCCAGCAGCAGCTCAGGCTGTGCAGGGAAGGAGACAGCAACAGGCCCAGCAGGAGGGAGAGAGGATGTGGAGACTAAAATGAGCCAGCATGAGTAACTTCCTCAAAAGACACAAAGTTTTAATGTATTGCAAACCATTAGAAATCCAGACATCCCTTCCTGAGGCTGCTTTTCCGTGTTGGAAATTCTGATGTTACCATGAGGCTGTAGTGGGGTAGCTCATGGGAAGAGGAATGGCCCGGGTGGGGGATAGTGTCAGAGACAATCTGCTACAGTGTGGTCCATATTATGTTACAGTCTGAGACACCCCCCTGCCCCAGAAGGCCTCATTTGCCTCTTTGGTCTGTGCATTAGGCAGGATGTCCATTCCCTATTTCGACTGGTTTCAGGACTCCGTACCACTGTGATTTGGATACTGCGCTTCTGTCCGTCCGTCCTCCACACACTCCCCCCCACACACACACACATACTGTAGGTTCTGGGATCTGCCCCGGTGAGATTTCCAACACCACCTGGTTTCCTCTAAGCCTTTTGGTGCTTCTCATCCTTGTCAGAACCAGAGATGAAGGGGCACATAGAGAGCAGACCCATCTCTCCCCACAAAAAAATGTCATCCTGATTGTTCTGAACCTCTAATCCTGTGAGTGTGAGATGTCAGCAAGTCTCCTGTCAGATCTTCTTTGGTCTCAATGAGCTCACCCGTCCTTTGAGGCCACAGGACGACTCCAGTTGAACTCACTGGAGGCTCATGGTCGGTGTAAATCAGGCCATTTATTTAAGTCCCTACATGTGGATTTACGGTGAAATCCTGACCATGTTGGGAGTTTGCCATTGATGCAAGATTTCACCCTTAATGTTTAACTGTCGGCTACCGGCTGTGAAAATCATGGCTTCCAGTCCTGCAGCAGAGAGCACTATTCTGTTAGGCTGCTCAAAGAGTCTGAAGGAAACCCCCAGTTTCTGTGGCGTTCGGAGACCAGGCATGAAAGATGGGGATTACAAAACATAGGGGCCCTGATTTTGCTCTCAGGGAGGCCAGTGTCAATCTGGAGTGACCCACTATAGGCAGAATGTGAGAGCAGAATCTGGCCAGTGTGTGACTCATTCTTGTTGTGAGCCCTCTGGTAACACAGATACCCACTGCAGAGGCTTTAGCTGCATTTCATAACAGGGCAGTGAAGTTACTGAATTGGAAAACATGGGCCAACCAGAAGAAAAACCATACCACCCAAACAAAGAAGCTACTGAGACGGCTAGAAGGACACAGTAAAAGACAAGAAACTGATGTTAAAAGCAAATATGGGTCTAAACTATTTCCAATACATTTGTAGTTCCAATTTTACCAGGTAAATCCCTTGATGTTTCTGACAATACTAAACAGTTCAAGTCACCGTGCTCCTGAATTCCTGCCCAGATGGTTCTTGACTTGAACCCTGGAACCCTTCCTGAGCTCTCAGCACTAACTTTATGGCAGAAACAGGCAACTCACCACTATCCTGCTCAGCACACAGAGGAAATCTCCTTATGATGACAGGAAGGCAGAGCACTGAGAATCAGTGTATGAATCTGACATGTCTGAGAAATGCCGTGCTGGACAGCGACCTTTATGATTTGCCTGTACAGTCCCTCTGGACTCTCAAGTTGGCCAGGACTCCCGTACAATTCCTTCGGCTCCGTGAGCAGTGGGAAGAGCAGAAAATAGACCCTGGAGAACTTCAGCTTGAAAGCCTCCCCTGAGATTGAAGAGAATATTCACTAATAACAGGGGGGTCAGATTGTCAGGGCAAAGTGAGTATTGCAGACTGTTCAACTTAGCAATTGACGATGGCTTTCTTTTCTGTGTTCAATGTACTGCTATCTGCACTAAATGTGGGAATGCTGTCACAAGATACTGGACCAAAGACCATTTTCAATAGATCATAGAAGCATATCGCTGCATACCACCCATGCAGTTGTAATATTTAATCCATTGCTTCTGAAAAGTCACTGCCACCCTGTGGAGGAAAAATCACGTGATCCTGAATTGATGCAAGCTGAAGGGGATGGAAAAGGCTTTCTTCTCCCAGATTCTGGCATCAAAAGTTACTTGCCAGTATCCCTTTGTGAAGCCTAAAGTGGATATATGTCTAGCAACTCCAAACTGTTCTAATAGTTCAGCAACTCTCTGCATCGGGTAACGGATGCAGAACCGGATTCTGCTATTGTGTGTCAGAACTAGAACCATGGGACTTCTCCACTCACTGTGTGATTCTTTCACCACGCCCAGGGCCAAATCACCTGGAGTTCCCACGTGATATCCCACATTTTACAAGGGAACAGCCATGGAGTTTGCCTGGTCTGTTGCCCTGGGGCCATTTCAGTATGGTGATATTATAGGTAGGTGTACCCTGCTTAAGTGAGAACACAGCTGTAAAGGAATCAAACAACTGCTACATCTGTTTCTTTTGTTCGGGCTTCAGTCCCTCCCCCATGCTTGCATCAAAGATGCATGGGAGCCTAATTTGGATTCCAGGGACTATGATACTTTTCTGTATCAATTTCTGAAAGATCAACACCTTATTGGGAATGACTAGTGTGTATTTTGAAAGTTCCAGTTGAAAGCGACTCCAAAATCGATTATGCAAAGCAGTAAGTTATTGGACTCAAAGGCGATGTCATAGTTTAACACAGCAATCCATTACCCAAGTTATTCAGAATCCCCATCCCGGGCAACTTAACTATTTTGCATCAGGCAGTGTTAGGACTAAATCAATGGAAACACAGCAATTCTGTCTGATAAGGATTAAATGAAAGTAAGCACACTCTTGTCTAACACTGCAGTTTATTAGACTGAAGCACACAGAGACATAAGAAATAGGTTTAGAACATCCCAGATATTTACCTAACATCTGGAACGGTATTTAGTAAATGACATGGCTTCAGTTTGTCAAACTGATCAAAAAGTCTGTTCACACAAGGTCTAATGGAAAGCCACCTTGCTTCAGAAAGCTGCAGTATCTTCTAGTGGTCTGGAAGTCACTGAAAGGCCAAGGGATCGGGTGGAGGTGGAGGTGGATGGATGACACTGAAAAAGATCAGGTGATGGTGAGAAAGAGGGAACTCAGAAATGGAGAGAGCAGTACTTGGTGACAGAGTGATAAGATGTGAGGTGTGAGGTGCTTCTCAGACTCTCAACTTCCACAATGATGAGCTCAGCCAAATTGGGAAAGAGTGCCCTTGTATGATAAGGAAGTTTCCTTTCCCCCTTCAGTCACGCAGGTTAAAGTCAGTGGCCCCCGAGCGAACACATTCTGCAGGTGTATTTGCCCATTTTCTCACGAAGCTCTTTGGTTTTGGCCCCATAAATAATAGGGTTGAGCATGGTGGGGAGGAGGAAATAGAGGTTAGCCAAAATGATGTGAATGTGGGGAGCGATGCCCTGACTGAACCGGTATGTCAGAGTGGAGAAGAAGAAGGGAGGATAAGAAATCAGCATCACACAGATGTGGGCTGTGCAGGTGTGGAGGGCTTTCTGATGTGCTTTCTTGGAGGAGATTCTGAGAACAGCCCTGATGATCAGGCCATAGGACAGGGCAATGAGTGTCAGGTCTGACCCATTGACTACAAATGGTATCACCAAGCCATACATCCTGTTGACTGTGATGTCCCCACATGACATCTTTGCCACAGCCATGTGGTCGCAGTACGTGTGGGGGATAATGCGGTTGGCACAGAATGGATGCCTACTCAGAAGCAGGGGCAGGGGCAGAGCTAAGAGAACAGCTCTTATCAAACCCACTAGCCCTAGCTTAGCTATTCGTGCATTGGTGAGGATGGTGGCATATCTCAGAGGGTTACATATGGCAACATAGCGATCAAAGGCCATTGTGACGAGGATGGCTGAGTGCATCACAGTACCCGCATGAAAGAAGAACATCTGGGTGAGACATCCACCCAAAGTAATAATTTCCAAATTGAACCAAAATATACACAGTGCCTTCAGCACAACTGAGGTTGACGTGCTGATGTCTGTGAGCGCCAGCATGCAGAGCAGCAGATACATCGGCTTGTGCAGGGTCTGCTCTTTGCCCACAACAAACAGAACCGTGAAATTTCCCAACAGGCTGATAATGTAGGATGTAGAGAAAGGGATTGAAATCCAGATGTGGGCAGCTTCCAGGCCAGGGATGCCCATTAGGGTAAATGATGAAGGATCAGAAGGTGTGAGGTTGAAAACTGCCATGACTTGGTTAATGCATCGATCAGGCTCATAAACTCTCAAGGTGCCTGTGAATGGATAGAAGCAGAATGAGGGGGGTTACACACTTTATAACAAAGACTACTGTAAATATTTTATAGTTATTAACAATCTAGAAAGGGGGGTGAGAAGTGAGGTGGCAACATTTACAGATGGCACCACCTTATTTAGGTCATACTCAAATCCAGAGAAGTCCTCAGAGGGAGCTAACCAAGCCAGGTGAATGGGTAGCATGATGGCAGATGAACTTGGATGTCAATAACTGAAACGTGTATGCCCACTGGTCAGAAAAACTTGTACTCAACAAACACCTAGCAAGGTTCTAATTTCACTGTATGAACTCAGGACAGGGATCTGGGTGTCATGGTACAAAGTTCTGGGGGAAATCCTGCTCACAGTGCAATCACGGACAGAAACTAACCAAATCATTGGGATCCAGGAGGAGTGGGATGGGAAATCATACAGAAAATACAATGCCATGAGATCAGTCATTCAATGTTTCACCCTCCTCTGAACTCCTCTGTGCAGTACTGAGCACCCTTCTCACACAGGATATTACAGAGCTAGAGGGGTTCAGGCAAGGGCAACGGGAAAGATCAAGCACCTGGGGAAACTCTCATACAGAGAGAGATTCAAACGACTGGGATTGTTTCCTTACAAAGGAGATGAATAAGAGGGGACAGGAGAAAAGTCTACAAAATACTGACTCGTAGAAATTAGTTTGAGAATGTGTTCTCCCCGTCTCATAACACATGATCAAGAGGACATTCAATTAAACATAAATGTGGCAAATTGAAAACTAATAAAAAAGAATGCTTTCTTCACTCAATGCCTAATTAGACTGAGGAACTTGTTGCCACAAGAGGTAGTTCAGGCCATGAGTTAAGTAAGAATCAGGAAGTGTTTGGACATTTATATGGATAGTGAGACTATCCAGTTACAACAGTTACAGTTAACTAAATATTTTGGAAAGCCTATACACCCACATGTTTCAAGGCACAAGCCAATCTCTACCTTTTAGGCATTAGGATGACCTCATCATGGTCAAATAATCCCCCTCATCCACCCACTGCTGGGATTCTTACACCTTTTTCTGCAACACCTGGGCATGTTACTCTCAGAGAGAGGACACTGGACTCGATGGACCAGAGATCTGATCCATGATGCAATTCCCATGTTCAAAAGGAGCCAGGTTTCCCGCATGGAAACAGACATTGTCATGCTGGGCTATGACTTTGTGCTCAACAGAATGGGCACAAAGAGCACCAGGGTCTTGGTATTTAGGGATACAGGCCTACACTTTGGTTAATTCCTTGTTTCTTTTGGTGAGATACTTTCTTGCAGGCACTCAGCTTTGTCTGAGACATAAGTTACAGATTTTAACTGACAAGTGTAAGCAGAGACGTGTGTCAGCAACTCAGCCACTTACCCTTCTCATGCCTGAATATCGATGAAGTTTGAAGATGACACAAAAATTGGGTGATCATAAATAATGAAGAGGACAGGTCACTGATTCAGAGCAATCTGGATTGGTTGGTAAACTGGGTCGAAGTAAACAATATATATTCTAACATAGCTATGTAGATATCTACCTCTAGGGACTAAGAATAAAGGTAATGCTTACATGATAAGGGAATACTGTGGGAAGCACAATGACTGTGAACAAATGTGGGGGTGTGAAGGGATAACTATCTAAACATGAGCTCCCATGTGGCCAAAAGAGACAATGTGATCCTGGGAACATAACCAGGGGATCTGAAGGAGAGGTAGAGAAGTTATTTTACCATTGTAGTTGACACTAGTGCGACTGCTGCTGGAATCTTCTGTCCATTTCTGGTGTCCATGATTAAAGGTGAATGTTGATACACTGAAGAGGGTTCAGAGAAGAGTCACAAGAATTAGTAAAAGATTAGAAATCCTGCCTTATAGTGATCACAGAATCATAGAATCATAGAACTGGAAGGGACTTCGAGAGGTCATCTAGTCCAGTCCCTTGCACTCAAGGCAGGACGAAGTATTATCTAGACCACCCCTGAAAGGTGTTTGTCTAACCTGATCTTAAAAATCCCCAATGATGGAGATTCCACCACCTACCTAGGCAATTTATTCCAGTGTTTAACCACTCTGACAGTTAGGAAGTTTTTCCTAATGTCCAACCTAAACCACCCTTGCTGCAATTTAAGCCATTGCTGCTTGTCCTATCCTCAGAGGTTAAGAAGAACAATTTTTCTCCCTCCTCCTTGTAACAACCTTTTATGTACTTGAAAACTGTTATCATGTGCCCCCTCAGTCTTCTCTTCTCCAGAGTAAATATACTGAGTTTTTTTCAATCTTCCCTCATAGGTCAATGTGTTGCTCTTTTCTGGACTTTCTCCATTTTGTCCACATCTTTCCTGAAATGTGGCACCCAGAACTGAACACAATACTCCAGTTGAGGCCTAACCAGTGCAGAGTAGAGCAGAAAAATTACTTCTCATGCCTTGCTTACAATACTCCTGATAACACATCCAGTGGCATAGCCAGGTTCTACCAGCAGGGGGCGTGAACACATTAAAAAAGGCGCCAAACCAGTGAAGAAAAAAGAAAAGAAAAACCCAAGTCTTGCCGCCCAAGACCTGGAGCGGCTGAAGGACCCGCTGCCGAATTGCTGCCGAAGACCTGGACTGCTGGGTTGACTGTAAAAATTAAAAAGGTGCCACTTTTGAGGAATGTGCTCAGTGGGGAGTGGCCGTTCCCCAGATCCCCCCTAGCAAGGCTACTGAATACATCCCAGAATGATGTTTGCTTTTTTTGCAACAGCGTTACACTGTTGACTCATATTTATCTTGTGGTCCACTATGATCCCCAGATCCCTTTCCATGGTACTCCTTCGTAGGCAGTCATTTCCCATTTTGTATGTGTGTAATTGATTGTTCCTTCCTAAGTGGAGTACTTTGCATTTGTCCTCATTGAATTTCATCCTATTTACGTCAGACCATTTCTCCAGTTTGTCCAGATCATTTTGAATTTTAATCCTATCTGCCAAAGCACTTGCAACCCCTCCCAGCTTGGTATCATCCGCAAACTTTATAAGTGTACTCTCTATGTCATTATCTAAATCATTGATGAAGATATTGAAGAGAACCGGACCCAGAACCGATCCCTGTGGGACCCCACTCGTTATGCCCTCCCAGCGTGACAGTGAACCACTGATAACTACTCTCTGGGAACGATTTTCCAACCAGTTCTGCGCCCACCTTTTATTAGCTCCATCTAGGTGATAGACTCAAAGATCTTAATCTGCTAAATTTAATAATTTAGGGGGGAGGGATAGCTCAGTGGTTTGAGCATTGGCCTGCTAAGCCCAGGGTTGAGAGTTCAATCCTTGAGGGGGCCACTTAGGGATCTGGGGCAAAAATCAGTACTTGGTCCTGCTAGTGAAGGCAGGGGGCTGGACTTGATGACCTTTCAAGGTCCCTTCCAGTTCTAGGAGATAGGATATCTCTATTCATTTATTAATAAAGGTGGTTAAGGCATGACTTGATAACAGCCTGTTAGTACCTACACAGGGAACTAGTATTAAATAATAGGCTTTTCAGCCTAGCATAGGGAGGGGTAACAGGATCCAATGGCTAGAAGTTGAACTTAAAGAAATTCTGACTGGAAATAGAGTGTACATTTTTAAATGGTGAGAGTAATTCACCACTGGAACAATTTTCCAAGGGTCTTGGCAGACTCTTCATCGCTGAGAATTTTTAACTATTTTAACATTTGTAATTCCAATTTTACCAGGTAAATTCTGACAATACTGAACAGTTCAAGTCGCTCTGCTGCTGAATTCCTGCCCAGATGGTTCTTGACACGAACCCTGGAACCTTTCCTGAACCCTCAGTACTAACTTTAATACAGAAAGAGGCAACTCACTGAAATCCCGCTCAGCAGTGAGGAAATCTCCTTAAGGCGACAGGAAAGCAGGGCCCTGAGAATCAGTGTATGAATCTCATGTGTCTGACACTCGCTGTGCTGGACAGCAACCTTTATGATTACCCTGAAAAGTCCCTGAGGACTCTCAGGTTGGCCAGAAATCCTGGACAATTCCCTCAGCTCCATGAGCAGCAGGAGGAGCAGAAAATAGACTCTAGAGAACTTCAGCTTGAGAGCCTCCCCTGCGAGTGAAGAAATGATTCTCTGATCCCACAGGCTCAGATTGTCAGAACAAACTGAGTCTTCCAAACTGTTCAGCCTGTTGGTAGATGTTTGGCCGTGTGCATTTGTTCTTTCTGCCTGCTGTACTGACTTTGGCCAGATAGCCCATACAGCAGGCTCCAATTGAATTGCCCAATAAATCCACAGACTCGGTTTTCAGTGAAGGAACTTGGTCAGGTTTATTGGCAACGAGGCATAGCGCTAGTGCCCCAGATCAGTGGTTACAGGTACATAACACATGTATGCCAAAACAATGGACCGGCTCAGAGAATGGCAGGACTGTATATTCTTCCCTCATTCAGAGAAAGACATCGCCACTGAGATTCATCTTTATAGACAGATGCAAACAAGTGACATATTACTTCTGATGTATCAGGGCGCCACCCTCTGATGTATTGAGGTGCCACCCATTGACGTATCCAGGGGCTGTCCATTACCTTGTACATGTTAGTTTAATCAAACATCTCTATCCATTATGCTGTTATCCTGACCTTATCCTTACGATAGGCCAGCATCTTCCTGATATCTTTGGGGAATTGGCTTGGCAGCGAGGTGTTCTGGTACCACCTTTCTGGAATGTGTTTGCATACATATTCTTGTGCCTATCGCTACTTAGGAATGTATGTTTCTGCAATATCAGCCCTGTTCCTGAAAGATTCTATAAGCCGGGGCTGCCCCTTGCTCACAACTTAACTTTGTTTTAGAGCTGCAAAGTTTTGATTACTTTAACCCAGGTCTCAGGCCTCATACCAGGCCTCTGCTACAAGGTATTATGTTTCAGGCCCTCTTCCTACTACACAGCCTAGCAATTTTCTTTATGTAATGTACTGCTATCTGCACTATGTGTGGGAATGCTGCCATAAGATATGGAACCAAAAAACATTTTCTGTTGATCGTAGCAGCATAGCGCTGCACACCACCCATGCAGTAGTAATATTTAGTCAATTAGCCTCTGAGAAGTCACTGCTACCCTGTGGAGGCCAAATGATGTGACCCTAAATTAATACAGGCCAAAGGGCATGGAAAAGGATTTCTCTCCCAGGATACTGCCATCAACAGTATTTACCAGTATCCCTTTGTGAGGTCTGAAGTGGATATATATCTGGCAACTCCCAAATGTTCTAGTAGTTCATCTACTCTCTACATCAGAGAGTAGAGCATCAAAGTTCAATACCGTTTT
This sequence comes from Trachemys scripta elegans, assembly GCF_013100865.1. Classification (NCBI taxonomy): domain Eukaryota; kingdom Metazoa; phylum Chordata; order Testudines; family Emydidae; genus Trachemys; species Trachemys scripta. The sequence continues at coordinate 340,314,667 of NC_048298.1, forward strand.
GGTCTCTCAGAAATCGATGCAGAAACAGGTTGTGCTATCGTTTGTCAGAACTAGTACCATGGGGACTTCTCCACTCACTATGTGATTCCTTCACCACTCCCAGGGCCAAAATCACATGGAGTTCATCTCACATGGTATCCCATATTTTACAAGGGATAAGCCACAGAGTTTCCGTGATCTGTTGCCCTGGGGCCATTTCAGTATGGTGGTATTTTAGGTAGATGTGCCCTGCTGAGGTGAGAACATAGCTGTAAAGGAATCAAACAACTGCTACATCTGAATCTTTTGTTCGGGCTACCATCTCTCCCCCATGCTTGCAGATGTTTCCAGGAGTTCTCTTGTGTGGGGAGGGAGGCCACTAGATGATGTCTCACCCCACCTTATATAGAATTAACATATAGTGGGAATCCGTTGTTCCAAAACCAGTTCCCAGTCCACTACACGTAAGCAAAATGGCGTTCAGTGTCATGTGGTCTGGTTACATTCCTTTGCATGTCCTGCTGAGTCATAGAAGTGATTATCCATAGGCTGTCTGGAGCGTTCTTAGGACGGGTCGCCAGGTGGGGGATAAGCTTCTCCTAAGGCCTATTGTTTCCCCTAATTGCCGATTACCCTGAATAGGTCCTTCACAACCCGTTGTCTAGAAAGGAAGCATTTTGCCTAGTGGGTGTCATCCAGGTGTAACTACATTTGAAATACAGATACATAGTCAATATTCATAACTTCACATACAAAAATGGTACATGCACACAAATAGGATAGTCCTTTTCAGCAAATCATAACCTTTCCAATGACACTTGACAAGACATATCTTGTTCAAAATGTATGATAATTATGTCATAATTATATCATAATGATACACTATGAAGAATATGAGGCAAAGTGTCACAATGAGGTCATGAGGAGGATCCCCTCCTAGACTTTTAAAAGATTCAAATGATAGCAGTAAAGCATATTAGAAAACAGAATATCAACTATACATACAAAATGATGAGATCTAAATTAGCTGTTACCACTCAAGAAAGAGATCTTGTGGTCATCACAGAGAGTTCTCTGAAAACATCTGCTCAATATGCCACAGTCAAAAAAGTTAACAGAATGTTAGGAACCATTAGGAAAGGGACTGATAAGAAGACAGAAAATATAATAATGCCACTATATAAATACCACACCATGAATACTGCATGCAGTTCTGGTCACCTCATCTCAAAAAAAGATCTATTAGAAATGGAAAGGGTGCAGAGAAGGGCAACAAAAATAATTATGGGTATGGAACAGCTTCCATGTGAGGAGAGATTAAAAAGATTGGGACTTTTCAGCTTAGAAAAGAGACAAATAAGAGGGGATATTATAGAGATCTATAAAATTGTGATTGGTGTGTAGAAAGTGAATACGGAAGCTTTGTTTACTCCTTCACATGACAAAAGAACCAGGGAAATGAATAGGCAGCAGGTTAAAAGAAAGAAAAGGAAGTACTGCACACATCACACAGTCAACCTGTGGAACTCATTGCCAGGGCATGTTGCACTGGTGAGCCCACATATTGAGTATTGCGTCCAGTTTTGGGCCCCCCACTACAGAAAGGATGTGAACAAATTGGAGAGAGTCCAGTGGCAATGAAAATGATTAGGGGGCTGGGGCACGTGACTTATGAGGAGAGGCTGAGGGAACTGGGCTTATTTGGTGTGAAGAAAACAAGAGAAAGAGGAGATTTGATAGCAGACTTCAACTACCTGAAGGGGGGGTTCTAAAGAGGATGGAGCTCGGCTGTTCTCAGTGGTAGCAGATGACAGAACAAGAAGCAATGGTCTCAAGTTGCAGTGGGGGAGGTCTAGGTTGGATATTAGGAAAAACTATTCCACTAGAAGGGTGGTGAAGCACTGGAATGGGTTATTTAGGGAGGTGGTGGGATCTCCATCCTTAGAGGTTTTTAAGGCCCGGCTTGAGAAAGCCCTGGTTGGGATAATTTAGTTGGTGTTGGTCCTGCTTTGAGCTCCTGAGATCTCTTCCAACCCTAATATTCTATGATTCTAAGGCCAAAAATATAACTGGTCCAGAAAAGAACTAGATAATTTCATGGAGGATAGGTTCATCAATGGCTGTTAGCCAAGATGTTCAGAGATGTAACCTCATGTTCTGGGTGTCCCTAGCCTCTGACTGCAAGATGATGTGACTAACTGACAGGAGATGGATCCCTCAATAATAGCCCTGTTCTGTTCTTTCCCTCTGAAGCATGAGGCATTGGTCCCTGTCAGAAGACAGGATACTGGAGTAAATGGACAATTGGTCTCACCCAATGAGACCGTTCTTATGTGAGTCTCCTTTTTCTTCTCTGCTTACCGGACCTCATAGCCAATGGGGCCCACATGCCCCACTACCTCAAATGGTCCCTGCCATTGAACCAGTAATTTTAACAGTAAACTTGGTAGTAACAATAACGCTCAATCACCCAGTCTGAACAATTGCAGCTGCACCCCCTGATTTAGCCTTCTCTGTACCTGTTGTGCATTTAGCAAAATTCTTCTAGAAAATGCCTACAGTGTCTTGAAGTGATTTCTTAATTGAAGAATGTATTGTACTATGTTCATTGCCTGGGGTCTTTGCTCTTTCATATTTCTCCGAGCAGGTCTGAAAAGCCTCAAGACTGCTTCCCAAACAGCAGTTCAAATGGAGAAAACTTGGAGCCTTGAGGCACCTTCCTGATAGCAAAATGGAAGTGGAGGAAGAGCTGGTCCCTGTGTTCGGGATCCAAAGCGAAAAACTTCTTTAATATCACCATCAATTTTTTCTGAAATTGGTCTACCAGCCCATCTGTTCTTAATGTTGTTACCCTCAGTAGATCACAGAGTTCTTTCATTATTTGTAAAGTGAAGTTAGGTCCTTGATCAATAAGGATTTTGGGGGGTATTAGCACCTGGGAGAGGAATATCATAACCTCATTTGTTCATTTAGCTCATAGCCAGGGTGCTAGAACTATGCCTAGATGGCAATAAACCTGGCTGGGTGCCTTTGTCACCAAACCGTGCCTGTGGTGTTTCTTTATGTGTAACATCAAGGTCTGGACTTCACCAAAATGGTTCCAGTCCCTCCACAATATGACCAGAAAGACCAGATATTGGAAATAAGTTCCCTAATAAGTTTATTAAGGTTTAGCACAACTAAGTTTCCACACAAGAATTCCTTTATTAGTCTAAATGGAACATGATGTTGATTACATCCAAAATACAATTACAAGCAGATACGCACTTATGTGTTATATCCTAGCAACCATACAGTGATATGCATTAGCTAAATATTCACCACAGGATCAGGCTCGTGAAATATCTTCCCATCATGTCATGACTCCAGAGGGGTAAGGAAAACCTCTGACAAAGGAACCCTTAAAATTTTTGCTCTTTATAAGAACATTAGAACGGCCATCCCGGGTCAGATCAATGGTCCCCCTAGCCCAGTATCCTGTCCTCTGACAGTGGCCAATACGAGGTGCTTCAGAGGGAATGAACAGAACAGGGAATCATCCAGTGATTTATCCCCTTTTGCCCCTTCCTAGTTTCTGGCAAACAGAGGCTAGGGACACTTCAAAGCATGGTTTTGCACCCCTGCCCATCCTGTCTAATAGCCACCGATGGACCTATCCTCCATGAATTTACCTAGTTCTTTTTCAAACCTTTTAAAGTCTTGGACTTCACAACATCCTCCTGTTCTTCTTCTGGCAAGACTGTGTGTTGTGTTAAGAAATACTTCATTTTGTTCATTTTAAACCTGCTGCCTATTAATTGCATTGGGCCACCCCTAGTTTTTGTATTATGATAAAGAGTAATTAACACTTCCTTATTTACCTTCTCCACACCAGTCATGATTTTATAGACCTCTATCATATCTCCCCTTAGTCATCTCTTTCCTAAGCTGAAAAGTCCCAGTCTTAGGCCTTGGCTACACTTACCAGCTAGTTCGACGGCTGGAAATCGAAGTTCTGGGTTCGACTTATCGCGTCTAGTCTGGACGCGATAAGTCGAACCCGGAAGTGCTTGCCGTCGACTGCGGTACTCCAGCTCGGCGAGAGGAGTACCGCGGAGTCGACGGGGGAGCCTGCCTGCCGCGTGTGGACCAAGGTAAGTTCGAACTAAGGTACTTCGACTTCAGCTACGTTATTCACGTAGCTGAAGTTGCGTACCTTAGTTCGAATTGGGGCGGGTAGTGTAGACCAAGCCTTATTAATCTCTCATCATAGGGAAGCTGTTCCAGACTTCTAATATTTTTTTCCTGCCCTTTTCTATAACTCTTCCCAATTCCAATATTTTTTTTTGAGATGGGGTGATCAGATCTGCTTCAGTATTCAAGATGTGAGCATACTATGGATTTACATAGAGGCAATATGATATTTTCTCTCTTATTATTTATCCTTTTCCTGATGACTCCCAGCATTCTGTTAGGTTTTTTGATTGCTACTGCACACTGAGTGGTTGTTTTCAGAGAACTATTCACAATGATTCCAAGATGTCTATCTTGAGTAATAACAGCTAATTCACATACTCAGTTGTGAAGACTGATGCAAAGTATTAATTTAGTCTTGCCACAATGGCCTTATCATCCTTGAGTGCTCCTTCATCATCTCGATCACCCATGTGGCTTCAGTAGTTGTTTAGTAGTCTTCCTTTTTCTGATGTACTTAACAAAATTGCTGTTACTTTTTGAGTCTTAAGCTAGTTCTTCAAAAAAAATTCACCTTCCTAATTCTATTTTTACACTTCATTTGCCAGAGTTGATGCTCCTTTCTATTGTCCTCAATGGAATTTAACTTCCACTTTTTAAAGGATGCCTTTTTGCCTCTAATTGCCGCTTTTACTTTGTTGTTTAGCCACGGTGGTACTTTTTTGGTCCTTTTACTATGGTTTTTTTTTAATTTGGGTATACATTTAAATTGATCCTCTATTAGGGTCTCTTTAAAAACTTTCCATGCAGCTTGCAGGGATTTCACTTTTGGCCCCGTACCTTTTAATTTCTGTTTAACTAACCCCCTCATTTTTGAGTAGTTCCCCTTTCTGAAATTGAATGCTACCGTGGTGGGCTGGTGTGGTGTTCCCCCTCTACCCCCATCCAGGATGTTACAGTTTATTATGTTATGGTCACTATTAATAGTGGCACGGCCGGCATCCACTATACTGGCCCATCCGACAGGGCCTGCTGTAGCTCATCCCTGGCTCCCCGTTGGTGCAGTTGGTTTGTGCCACCCCATAAGAACATAAGAACATAAGAACATAAGAACGGCCGTACTGGGTCAGACCAAAAGTCCATCTAGCCCAGTATCCTGTCTACCGACAGTGGCCAATGCCAGGTGCCCCAGAGGGAGTGATTCTAACAGGCAATGATCAAGTGATCTCTCTCCTGCCATCCAAAAAACCCCAATAACATTATTATAGTATTTATTTCTAATTGCATTCAATGATGGTAGTCAATGTCCACATTTTGTGTTGAATGATTTTGTTACTGTTAGGCTTTATTTGGTTTATCCTCCAGGTTTCCTGAAGGATTGGATGTAAAAAAAAAAAAAAAAAAAACAGATACATTTTGCTTACTGGATCACTGTATATCTGATAAATAAGTTCATCATTGTAGAGTTTCTTTCTTTTCTCTTTGGCTATCTGAAAGTGTAGTTCCTGTTCACCAAACTGATCAAGAACCCTGTTTTCACAGGACTAATGGAAAGCCACTTTGCATCAGAAAGCTCCAGTACTTTCTGGTTGTCTAGGAGTTATGAAAAGGCTGAGGTGACAGGATGTGTGGGGCTGGGGGCTGACGGGTGACAATGAAAGAGGTCAGGGTCAGAGAGAGGGAACTCAGCATCGGAGATATTGCTATATAGGCTTGCTTGTCAGCCAGAGATAGAACTTTGGGTTTGACGCTTTGATACTCTTATATCTTACACTAATATGTGTGAACAAAGGACAAAGACACTGTGTGTGTTGCTTCTGCCTGGCCAGATGGGTTTGTTAGTATAATGGGAAGAGATAAGAGATAGAACTAAAAATGTTACAGGGTCTGGTGGGAGTGTAATATCTGAACATACACTGAAAGGCTGCCTGGCTCCTTTCTCAAGCCAAGGTCAAACAACCCGTCAGGAAGGGCAAGGGAGATTGAGGGGGGAGGCATAAAAAACACTAAAAGCCAAAGAAAAGACTGGCCTTGGCCAGAACTCAACCTCCCTCCTTACCCCTCCAAGGGGGTACAAAAGGAGTTGGATGAAGACCCCAAATTCATGACCCTCCAAAACAGAACATGACCATAAGTTGTAAGGGATGGGATTAGGGGTGTGCATGGCAGGTATATTTGGGCCTGCAAAGGAGGAGGAGGTGGAAAAATGGGAATGGGGAATGGGGACACAGGCAAGGCTCTGCGGTGTCAGAGCTGGGAAGGGGGACACGGGGTAAAGGCTCTGTGGCATCAGAGCTACGAACAAAACTCTGGGTAATGGACTCTACCAGCGTGTAGAGCTATGGATATGCTCCCTTGGAACTAACCCCAATAAACATCACATTGCCTGCGCTTTGGACTTCTGGTCTTCTGCTTTCTGTCTGAGTGACAAGAACCAGGGGATGGGTGAAGGGAAAGCCCTCTACAGGAGAGAGCACTGTTTGGTGATGAAGTGATAAGCCATTAGATGTAAGGAACTTCTCAGACTGTGAACTTCCACAATTCTCAGCTCAGACAAACTGGGACAGAGCACACTTGATTAATGAGGCGGCATCCTTTCCCCATTTTGTCACATAGGATTAAAGTCAGTGGCCCCCGGTGATCACATTTGCAGGTATATTTGCCCACTTTCTCACGAAGCTCTTTGGTTTTGACCCCATAAATGATAGGGTTGATCATGGGAGGGATGAGGAAGAAGAGGTCGGTCAAGATGATGTGAACATGGGGAGCGATGCCCTGACCAAACCGGTGTGTCAGAGTGGAGAAGAGGAAAAGAATACAAGATGTCAGCATCACACATATGTGGGTTGTGCAGGTGTTGAGGGCTTTCGGGTGAACCTTCTTGGAGGAGATTCTGAGGACGGCCCTGATGATCAGACCATAGGACAGGGCAACAAGCATCAGATCTAACCCGATGACAACAAATGCCATCACCAAGCCGTATGTCCTGTTGACTGTGATGTCCCCACACGACACCTTCGCCACAGCCATGTGCTCGCAGTACGTGTGGGGGATAATGCGGTTGTTACAGAATGGATGCCTGCTCAGGAGCAGGGGCAGGGGCAGAATGAAGAGAACAGCTCTTATCAAACCCACTAGCCCTAGCTTAGCTATTCGTGCATTGGTGAGGATGGTGGCGTATCTCAGAGGGCTACATATGGCAACGTAGCGATCGAAGGCCATTGTCACGAGGACGGCTGAGTGCATCACAGAAACTGCATGAAGGAAGAATGTCTGGGTGAGGCAGCTACCCATAGTAATTCCTTTCAAATTGAACCAAAATATACACAGTGCCTTTGGCACGACAGAGGTAGATATGCCGATATCTGTGAGCGCCAGCATGCAGAGCAGCAGGTATATTGGCTTGTGCAGGGTCTGCTCTTTGCCTACAACAAACAGAATCATGAAATTTCCCAAAAGGCCGATAATGTAGAATGTAGAGAAAGGGATGGAAATCCACATATGCACATCTTCCAGGCCAGGGATGCCCATTAGGGTAAATGCTGAAGGGTCAGATGGGGTGAAGTTGAAAGATGCCATGAGGTGGTTGATGCGTCGATCAGGCTCAGAAATGCTCAAGGTGCCTGTGAAGGGAGATTTCAGAGTTACAGCCGTGTAAGTCTGTATCCGCAAAAAGAAGAACAGGAGTACTTGTGGCACCTTAGAGACTAACAAATTTATTAGAGCATAAGCTTTCGTGGACTACAGCCCACTTCTTCGGATGCATATAGAATGGAACATATATTGAGGAGATATATATACACACATACAGAGAGCATAAACAGGTGGGAGTTGTCTTACCAACTCTGAGAGGCCAATTAATTAAGAGAAAAAAAAAAAAAAACTTTTGAAGTGATAATCAAGCTAGGCCAGTACAGACAGTTTGATAATAGGTGTGAGAGTACTTACAAGGGGAGATAGAGTCAATGTCTGTAATGACTCAGCCATTCCCAGTCCTTATTCAAACCGGAGTTGATTGTGTCTAGTTTGCATATCAATTCTAGCTCTGCAGTCCCTGATAATGTCACAGCTAACCTGGTGGCTGAACTTTGTGATTTTGTCCTCACCCACAACTATTTCACATTTGGGGACAATATATACCTTCAAGTCAGCGGCACTGCTATGGGTACCCGCATGGCCCCACAATATGCCAACATTTTTATGGCTGACTTAGAACAACGCTTCCTTAGCTCTCGTCCCCTAACGCCCCTACTCTACTTGCGCTACATTGATGACATCTTCATCATCTGGACCCATGGAAAAGAAGCCCTTGAGGAATTTCACCATGATTTCAATAATTTCCATCCCACCATCAACCTCAGCCTAGATCAATCCACACAAGCGGTCCATTTCCTGGACACTACTGTGCTAATAAGCGATGGTCACATCAATACCACCCTATACCGGAAACCTACTGACCGCTACACTTACCTACATGCCTCCAGCTTCCATCCAGGACACACCACACGATCCATTGTCTACAGCCAAGCTCTAAGATATAATCGCATTTGCTCCAATCCCTCGGATAGAGACAAGCATCTACAAGATCTCTATCAAGCATTCTTAAAACTACAATACCCACCTGCTGAAGTGAAAAAACAGATTGACAGAGCCAAACGAGTACCCAGAAGTCACCTCCTACAAGACAGGCCCAACAAAGAAAATAACAGAACACCACTAGCTGTCACCTTCAGCCCCCAACTAAAACCTCTCCAGCGCATCATCAGAGATCTACAACCTATCCTCAAAGATGATCCTTTACTCTCACAGATCTTGGGAGACAGACCTGTCCTCGCTTACAGACAACCCCCCAACCTAAAGCAAATACTCACCAGCAACCACACATCACTGAACAAAACCACTAACCCAGGAACCTATCCTTGTAACAAACCCCGATGCCAACTCTGTCCACATATCTATTCAAGTGACATCATCATAGGACCTAATCACATCAGCCATACCATCAGGGGCTCGTTCACCTGCACATCTACCAATGTGATATATGCCATCATGTGCCAGCAATGCCCCTCTGCCATGTACATTGGCCAAACCGGACAGTCTCTACGCAAAAGAATTAATGGACACAAATCTGACATCAGGAATCAAAATACTCAAAAACCAGTGGGAGAACACTTTAACCTGTCTGGTCATTCAGTGACAGACCTGCGGGTGGCTATATTACAACAGAAAAACTTCAAAAACAGACTCCAAAGAGAGACTGCAGAGCTAGAATTGATATGCAAACTAGACACAATCAACTCCGGTTTGAATAAGGATTGGGAATGGCTGAGCCATTACAGACATTGACTCTATCTCCCCTTGTAAGTATTCTCACACTTCTTATCAAACTGTCTGTACTGGGCTAGCTTGATTATCACTTCAAAAGTTTTTTTTTTTTCTCTTAATTAATTGGCCTCTCAGAGTTGGTAAGACAACTCCCACCTGTTTATGCTCTCTGTATGTGTGTATATATATCTCCTCAATATATGTTCCATTCTATATGCATCCGAAGAAGTGGGCTGTAGTCCACGAAAGCTTATGCTCTAATAAATTTGTTAGTCTCTAAGGTGCCACAAGTACTCCTGTTCTTCTTTTTGTGAAGGGAGAAAAACACAGCAACAGGGGTTACACATTTTATAACAAATAGTACAGTAAATATTTTATAGCTATTAACAATCTAGAAAGGGGCTGAGCAGCAATTGGCAACACTTACAGATGGCGCCAGATTATGTAGGTGATAGTCAAGTCCAGAGAAGTCCTCTGAGGGAACTAACCAAGCCAGGTGAATGGGCAGCATGATGGCATATGAACTTTAATGTGAATAACTGCAATGTGTATGCCGATTGGAGGGAAAAACCTGAACTTCTCAAACACATTACAAGGTTCTAATTTAACTGTATGAACTCCGGACACAGACCTGGGCGTCATGGTCCAGAGCTCTATGAAACCCTACTCACAGTGCAAGCAGAAACTAAGCAAAACATTCGGAACCAGAAGGTGTTGTATGGGGAATCACAGAAAATGCAATGCCATGAGATCTGTCATCAATGCTTTACCCTTCTCTGGACTCCTCTGTGTAGTACTGGGCACCCTTCTCACACAGGACATTGCAGAACTAGAGGAGTTCAGGGAATGATCAAGGGCCTGGGAAAATTCTCATATGGAGACAGGGATTGTTACCTTACAAAAGGGAGGAATAGGAGCTGGTATGAGAACAGTCTATAAATTACTTGTAGAGAGTACATCTGGAATGTATTCTGCTTGTCTCATAACACAAGATCAAGAGGACATTCAATTAAACTGAAATGTCGTAAATTCAAAACAGATTAAAAAAAGAATATTTTCTTCACTCAGTGCCTAATTAGACTGAAGAACTCATTACCACAAGAGATAATTGAGGCCATGAACTAAGCAAGAATCAGTAAGGTTTGGACATTTACATTGATAGTGAGACTATCCAGTTATAATACTTACAGCTAAATAAATATTTTTGAAAGCCTATACACCCATGTTTTTCAGGGCACAGAACAATCTCTAGCTGTTAGGCTTTAGGGTGACACACTCATGATGGTCAGGTCACCCCCCCTCCATCCACCCACTGCTGCGTTTCTTACACCTACTGCAGCACCTAGGACTGTCAGAGAGAGGACACTGGACTAGAAGGAGCATAGGTCTGATCCACGATGCAATTCCTATATTGGAAAAGACCCAGGTATCCCTCATGGAAACAGACATTATCCTGCTCGGCTATGACTTTGTGCTCAACAGAATGGACACTAGGGGCACAAGGGTTTTGGTATTTAGGGATACAGGTTCCTCCCTCTCCGGGTCCATATATTATTTAAATGGTGAAAGTAATTAAACATCGGAACAATTTACCAAGGGTCTTGAAAGATTCTTCATCACTGAGAATTTTTATATCAAGGTTGGATGTTTCTCTAAAAGTTCTGTTCTATAAATAATTTTGGAGAAATTCTCAGGCCTGTGTTATACAAACTGTTGTGGAAGCAGAGAAAAGTTTTTCTGTTTTCTCCGACACTAGATAATCACAGTGGTACCTTCTGGCCTTTGAATCTATGAACATGTCCCCAGGAGTGCCCGAGCTTACTGAAGGCATTTTTTCTATTCATGACCATGTTGAATTTAGCCCTATGGGGAGAAATTCTTATTTGACTGTGGCACCTTGGAAATGTTACACTAGGTGTGTATTTCACGAGGCTGAGAGATGCCATGAGGCACTGCATGGATGAACGTTTTAGGTGAGAAAAATAATGACTTGACCCCAAGAAATCTTTGCACTGAGGAATGAACGTACAAGTGTCACCTTGAATGGCTAGTGCACATGGCAGCTGTATTCACCTAGGCCCTCACATGTCCCAGAGTTGCCCGCTCTCATTATACAATGTGCAAACTTCTCAGCTTGCTAGTTATTCCTGTGTAGCAATCCTTGAAGCTGCACACAGTGTGTTTGGGTGTAACAAGAACAGCAGCACAGGTGTCCTGGCATTTGCCTCCCTCTGTGACATTTCTCACAGGTGAGACACAGTCACTGATCTCCCCCTCACCAAGGGAGCAGGTGTGACGGGAGACACCTCAACCTCTTCAGAGGATGAGCTGTGGGGAGCATGGGGCAGCTTGGCGGTTGTCGGAGCCAGGGGTGACTGGGGAGCATGGAGAAGACTCTGGTGACCAGTATTCTGTTGGAATCTGGGCAGCCTGGGATAGGGAAGGAGAGTACGGACAGGGGGTCAGAATATGATGGGAGATAGGACCAGATGAGGAGCAAAGATCAATGGTACTTTCCACCAGTGAATGCCTGAAGTTATGTAATTAGCATTCAACAACAATTGGAAACACCCAGGCTGCAGTTCTGCGGCTTTCCAGGGCGGAGACCCTGAGCTGCCCCAAACGCACTTGGGGCCAGGAAAGGTCCCAGCACTGGCCTTGGACCAACAATCACAAAGAAAAACTCAATTTCAGCAGCGCTGCCTGCCTGTCCGTGTACATGCCGCTTTATGCCACCACAACCACTAGCACTGCCCGCCTGTCCGTATACACCCCATCTTTCCCCACAACCCCCAGCACTGCCCACCTGTACATGTACACCCCTCTCTCCAGCCCACTAACCTTCAGTGCTACCCGCCTGTCTGTGTACATCCCCCTGCCTGTCCCACAACCCCAAGTGCTGCCCACCTGTCCATGTATGTCCCCCACCCTTACAACTTCCAGTCCTGCCACACCGTGATACCCCTCACTGAGGACCAAATCCTGGTGCCAGACCCCACAGCAACACCTCACAGAAATACCTCCACAGGCTATGTTAAACTCAGTGTCTGCCTGCACTGGGGAAATGGGGGAGATCAGCCTGAACTGTCTCTGTGGATAAGGGGAACACCAGGAGCAGCTCAGGCTGTGCAGGGAAGGAGAGAGGGACAGACCCAGCAGGAAGGAGAGAGGACGTGGAGACTAAAAGGAGCCAGCGTGCGTAACTTTTCCCCAAAATGACACAAATATTTAATGTATTGCAGCCCATTAGAAACCTAGACACCCCTTCCTGAGGCTGCTTTTCTGTGTTGGCAATTGCTGATGTTACCATGAAGCTGTAGTGGGGCTGCTCATGGGAGGAGAGATGGTCTGAATGGGGGATGTTGTCAGAGACAGTCTGTTGCTGTGTGGTCTTCATTACATTACAGTCTGAGACACGCACACACCCTCCCGCCCACTTCCCACCCCCGCCCCAGGTGGCCTCGTTACACATCTTTGGTCTGTGCATTAGGCAGGATGTCCATTTCCTATATCACCCGATTTCAGGACTCCATGCCACTGTGATCTGGATACTGCACATCCCCCCTCACCCCCACACAAAGACACATTCACTTTATTCCTGGACTTCCCCTAGTGAGATTTCCAACACTGCCTGGTTTCCTCTAAGCCACAAACATGTTTTTTTTTTCCCTGCTTTTTGGTGCTTCTTGTCCTCTCGAAAACCAGAGATGCAGGGGCACAAAGAAAGCAGACCCCTCTCCCCCCTGCCAAGTAATTGTTATCTTAATTGTTTTGAACCTCTAAGCCTGTGAGTTTGAAATATGAGCAACTCTCCTGTCAGTTCCTCTTTGGTCCAAACAAGCTCACCCATCCTTAGACGCCACTGGATGACTCCAGTTGAAGTCACTGGAGGCTTGTGGCCGGTGTAAACCAGACCATTTTTTTAACTCCCTACAAGTGGATTGAGGGTGAAGTCCTGGCCAAGTTGGGAATTTTGCCATTGAACTCAATGGGACCAAGATTTCACTCTTAGTGTTTAACTTTCAGCTGCCAGCAGTGAAAATCACGGTTTCCGGTCCTGCTGCAGAAAGTGCTATTCTGTCATGGTGCTGAAAGAGTGTGAAGGAAGGAAACCCCCAGTTTAGGTGATGTTCTGAGACCGAGCATGAGAGATGGAGATTCCAAAACACAGGGGGCTCTGATTTTACTCTCAGGGTGGCCAGTGTCAATCTGGAGTGACCCACTGAAGTCAGAAAGTGAAAGTAAAATCTGGCTAGTGTGTGACCCTCTCTCATTGAGAACCATCTCTTAACACAGATACACACTGCAGAGGCTTTGCCTGAACTTCTTAACAGGACAGTGAAATTTGGAAAACTTGAGCAAACCAGAGGAAAATCCACACAGCCCCAAAAAAGGAAGCTACTGAAACAGATAGAAGGACACTGTAAGAGACAAGGAACTGATCCTAAAAACAAATATTTGTCTAAACTATTTACAATAATTGTTTTGTTCCAATTTTACCAGGTAAATCCCTTGGTGTTTCTGACAATACTGAACAGTTTAAGTTGCCATGCTGGTGAATTCCTGCCCAGATGATTCTTATTTGAACTCTGGAACCCTTCCTGAGCCCTTAGCAGTAACTTTATTGCAGAAACAGGCAACTCACCTAAATCCCACTCCGCAGAGAGAGGAAATCTCCTTACTGCGACAGGAAGGCAGAGCCGTGAGAAGCAGCGTATGAATCTCACATGTCTGACACTCGGCGTGCTGGACAGCGACCTTTATGATTCCCCTGTACAGTCCCTGCGGACTCCTAGTTTAGCCAGGACTCCCAGACAATTCCCTGGGCTCCGTGAGCAGTGGGGGGAGCAGAAAATAGACGCTGGAGAACTTCAGCCTACGAGTCTCCCCCCAGAGTGAGGAAATGATTCCCTGATAATAGGGACTCAGATTGTCAGGGCAAACTGAGTCTCACAGATTTGATAGGGTGGTCCGGCACTACTGAAACCCTGGAGAGAAAAGGAAGAGCCAAGTTTTAGATGTATTCCCTTATATCAGCATTTCCCTGCTGCTGCCCATTGTCATAGAATCTGAGCATCTTCTCCTCCCCTCCCAGCTGACGAGCCCTGCGCTGAATCCCTGATAAAGCAACATGCAATGGAAAAGCTCTCGCATATCCTTGTTTCAAACACAGAGTAATAGCCCCTCCCATCTGATAGCCTCTCTCTGACAGAGGGCAGCACTGATTGCCCCTGCTCAGTCATAACCCCCCCCCCCATCGTGTGATGGGCAGGACCAGCTTCCATAGCCCTGTCAGTGATCAGCATGTGCCCTGAAGCCTCGGGACTGCTAGAGTCACTGCACAGGCTGTAATTACAATAGGAAGACGTTCAGAGGCACAGATGTGAGTTAGGTGCCCAGTGTCCAGAGTTGGATATATATATGGTAGCTTCCAACCATTCTAATAGTTCATCTACTCTCTGCATTGGGTAAGCATCAAATTTCAATACTGCGTTGATCTTTCAAAAATCGATGCAGAAACGGGTTGAGGTGCCCTGCATCAGCACTAGTACAATGGGACTTCTCTACTTACTGTGTGATTCCTTCACTACTCCCAGGGCCAAAATGACCTGGAGTTCATCTCACATGGTATCCCACATTTTACGAGGGATCAGCCACAGAGTTTCCCTGATCTGTTGCCCTGGTAGGTATGGTTGCCCAGTATGGTGGTATTTTAGGTAGATGTGCCCTGGTGGGGGTGAAAACACGGTGGTAAAGGAATCAAACAACTGCTATACCTGGATCTTTTGTTCGGTCTACAGTCCCTCCCCCATGCTTGCCTCACAGGTGCCTGGGGGCCTAATTTGGGCTACAGAGGGTACAAGGTTATGAGTAGCCCCTCCTAGGCTTTTAAAAGATTCAAATGATAGCAGTGAAGCACATTGGAGAATATAATCCCAACTATACATACAAAATGATGAGATCTAAATTAGCTGATACCACTCAAGAAAGAGATCTTGGTGTCATCGTGGGTAGTTCTCTGAAAACATCAGCTTAATGTGCAGCGGCCGTCAAAAAAGGTAAAATATTAGGAACCATTAGGAAAGGGATTGATAATAAGACACTAAATATAATAATGCCATTGTATAAATCCCACACCATGAATACTGCATGCAGTTCTGGTTGCCGTTCTCAAAAAAGATATATTAGAAATGGAAAAGGTACAGAAAAGGGCAACAACAATGATTTAGGGTATGGAATAGCTTCCATATGAGGAGAGATGAAAAAGACTGGGAGTTTTCAGATTGGAAAAGAGACAACTACGAGGGGATATGATAGAGATCTATAAACTCATGAATGGTGTGGAGAAAATGAATACAGAAGTGTTTTTTACTCCTTCACATAACACAAGTACTAGGGGGCACCAAATGAAATTAATAGGCAGCAGGTTTAAAACAAACAAAAAGAAGTATTTCTTTACACAACACACAGTCAGTCTGTGGAACTCATTGCCAGGGGACTTTGTGAAGGCCAAAATATAATGGGGTCCAAAAAAGAACTAGATAAGTTCATGGAAGATAGGTCCATCAATGGCTATTATCCAGATGTTCAGGGATGCAATCTCATGCTCTGAATGTCCCTAGCCTCTGACTGCCAGATGCTGGGACTGGACGACAGGAGAGGGAACCCTTGATAATTGCCCTGTTCTGTTCTTTCCCTCTAAAGCACCTGGCATTGTCCCTTGTCAGAAGACAGGATACTGGACTAGATGAACCATTGGTCTGACCCAGAACGGCCATTCTTATCTGTGTTTCCTTTTTCTTCTCTGGATGCTGGACCTCATAGTCAATGGGGCCCACATGGCTCACTACCTCAAATGGTCTCTGCCATTGAACCAGGAATTTGAACAACAAGCTTGATAGTAACAGTAACACACAATCACCCAGTTTGAACACTCACAGCTGGACCTTTTGTTATAGGCCTTCTCTTGTACCTGTTGTGCGTTTAGCAAAATTTTCAGAGCAAACACCCAAACATTTTTGAGGTGATTTCTTAATTGAAGAATGTATTGGACTATTTTCATCACTGGGGTCTTTGCTCTTCCATGTTTCTCCAAGCAGGCCTGGAAAGCCTCAAGGTTGCTTCCCATAAGCAGTTCAAAGGGAGAAAACTTGTAGGCTTGAGGCACCTGTCCGATAGCAAAAAGGAGGTGAAAGAAGAGTTGGTTCCAGTATTTGGGATCCGAGGCTACAAACTTCTTTAACGTCGCCATCAAAGTTCTTTGAAATCACTCTACCAACCCATCAATTTGGGGATGGTAGATTGACATTCCTAATGCTGTTACCCTCAGTAGATCACACAGTTCTTTCATTGGTTGTAAGGTGAAGATAGGTCCTTGATCAGTAAGGATTTCTTGCTGTATTACCACCTGGGAGAAGAATTTCATAAGCTAATTTGTGATGGTAGGTGAGTAGTGCCCCCCCCCCCTTTCCTGTTCACTGGCTTAGTATGAGGTTTTCAAGCTAGGGGAAGCCTGCCTTGCGACTTTTTACACAATGTTGGTAAACTGGGCCTGAGGCTCCTTTGTGTGCTCTGCGTTGTGTCAGTGTGTGTTCACCTGAGGCCAGACCCACTCAGACAAACCACCAGGAACAAGACTTTCTTCTGTAAAGAACATAGAACAGGATTAGAGTCCAGCAGCCTCCTCTCTGCTTGCCTGCTACCTGCTCCCAGCTCAGTCAGTGCTGAGACCTGCTGCTGCGGGGGCAGAGGGTACATCCTGGCAGGAACCAGGACGTTCTCCCAACATGCCACAATTTGTAGTCAACAATTGGTAGGTCCCAGGGCTGCTGTTGAAGCACTCTGGACTTTGGGCTACAGGTGCATTGGTGGAGCACAAGGGGATGGCTTTGGAGTATGCCGTGCATAGGCAAGGATAATGAGGACATGTTGATACTCATAGTGCTTTTCTCTAGGGGCCCCACAAAGTCCATGCCTATCCTTTCAAATAGGTTATTAACATGGGGGAGCAGGATGAGAGGGGCTTTAGGTATTCCCCTAGGACTGGCCAGTATAATAGAGACAGAGAGTCTGGAGCACTGGGCCTGGTGCAAGATCTGAGGCCTAAACAAGAGGCTGTGAACCAGAGTCAGGCCATGTATTAAAGCAGATGCTCACAAGTTCACTGTCCAGTACATGGACTTGGCAAAGTTGTTGCTAGTGTACTAGGCCCTAAATATTTACCTAAATCTATTCCAGCTACTGCAGATACATCCCAGTCTAGCACAAGATAAGATGCTTTGACAAAATAATGAATAGGGGTATTTTGTCTAAGATATCAGGAACAAGAGAAGGTAATTGCCTTCTATGATGAGATAACTGGCTCTGTGGATGAGGGGAAAGCAGTGGATGTGTTATTCCTTGACTTTAGCAAAGCTTTTGATACGCTCTCCCACAGTATTCTTGCCGCCAAGTTAAAGAAGTATAGGCTGGATGAATGGACTGTAAGGTGGAGAGAAAGCTGGCTAGATCGTCGGGCTCAACGGGTAGTGATCAATGACTCCATGTCTAGTTGGCAGACGGTTTCAAGTGGAGTGCCCCAAGGGTCGGTCCTGGGGCCAGTTTTGTTTAATATCTTTATTAATGATCTGGAGGATGGTGTGGACGGCACTCTCAGCAAGTTTGCAGATGACACTAAACTAGGAGGCGTGGTAGATACACTAGAGGGTAGGGATCGGATACAGAGGGACCTAGACAAATTAGAGGATTGGGCCAAAAAAAACCTGATGAAGTTCAACAAGGTCAAGTGCAGAGTCCTGCACTTAGGATGGAAGAATCCCATGCACTGCTACAGACTAGGGACCGAATGGCTAGGTAGCAGTTCTGCAGAAAAGGACCTAGGGGTCACAGTGGACGAGAAGCTGGATATGAGTCAACAGTGTTCTCTTGTTGCCAAGAAGGCTAACGGCATTTTGGGCTGTATAAGTAGGGGCATTGCCAGCAGATTGAGGAACGTGATCGTTCCCCTTTATTCGACATTGGTGAGGCCTCATCTGGAATACTGTGTCCAGTTTTGGGCCCCACACTACAAGAAGGATGTGGAAAAATTGGAAAGAGTCCAGCGGAGGGCAACAAAAATGATTAGGGGTCTGGAGCACATGACTTATGAGGAGAGGCTGAGGGAACTGGGATTGTTTAGTCTCCAGAAGAGAAGAATGAGGGGGGATTTGATAGCAGCCTTCAACTACCTGAAGGGGGGTTCCAAAGAGGATGGAGCTCGGCTGTTCTCAGTGGTGGCAGACGACAGAACAAGGAGCAATGGTCTCAAGTTGCAGTGGGGAGGTCCAGGTTGGATATTAGGAAACACTATTTCACTATGAGGGTGGTGAAGGACTGGAATGGGTTACCTAGGGAGGTGGTGGAGTCTCCTTCCTTGGAGGTTTTTAAGGCCCGGCTTGACAAAGCCCTGGCTGGGATGATTTAGTTGGGAATTGGTCCTGCTTTGAGCAGGGGGTTGGACTAGATGACCTCTTGAGGTCCCTACCAACCCTGATATTCTATGATTCTATGATTCTATGTAACAAACAGGTGTCACGAAACACAGAAGGTGGTACGTAAGTGGTTTATCCCAGTTGTTTATCTCAGTTTATACATTTTGGGGTACCTCACCTTAACCCTTTGTGCGGCCTAGGGGACAGCAGAGACTCCTGCTGCTGACTGAGCCACTCCTTGCCACTGGGCACTCATGTGTTAATATACTTGTGACCACTGAGCTAGGACTGTGCCTTGAGGGCAATAAACCTGGCCGAGTGCCTTTGTCACTGAACCGTGCCTGTGGTCTTTCTTTACGAGTAACATTGAGGTCTGCTGAATGAGCAGGCTGCCTTGTCTGCTAATACTGATAACACTGGAGCTCCAAGGACAGAGGCACTGAGCAGCCTGAACAGTGTTACCGAGACAACGAGATGCCAACCTTCAGCACTTAACAGCAGCCAGCTGACACTCTGGGCAGGAGGCACAACAGTTGCTGACTTTCTCCAGACGGTGGAATTGTTCACCCTTGGGCTCAAAGTGTGGCCACTGCCTCAGTCGCGGGGGTTCCACCACTTCCCCAGTCACAAAAGTGAGTTGTTCATAGGCGTGGCTAAGGATAACATTATGTCACTGAAGTCATGGATTCTGTGACTTTCAGAGACCTCTGTGACATTTTCTGCTTCAGCCCCAGGGTGCCAGAGCCACAGCTGTCAACCAACAGGGCCTCGGAGCTGTCAGCTGTGATGGGTGGCTGGGGACCCCACAGCTCTTAGGAACTGTGAGCAGCAGGGGAACCTGGTGCTCCAAGGTGCCACGGGCGGCAGGGGGATCTGGAGCTCTGAGCTACTGTGGGCAGTGGGGGAACCTGGAGCTCTGAGTTGCTGCAGGTAGTCGGGGGACCCGGAGCTCCGAGCTGTTGGGGCTGCAGCAGGGGACACAGAGCTCTCAGCTCCCGCAGCGGTGATATGTGCTGGACCCCCGCTTGGGCTCTCATCCTCCTGCTCAGGCTTCAGTCATTCACCTTAAACCCTCCCCCCATTATTTTTAGTAAAGGTAACAGACAGGTTACAGGCTTCCGTGAATTTTTGTTTATTGCCCACGACCTGTCTGTGACTTTTACTGAAAATATCCGTGACAAAATCTTAACCTTAGGCATGACTGATCATCTGGTCTGCCACTCGTTCCTGAACAAAATTGTGTTGTGGGCCAGCGTAGTCACTCCCTGGTTGAATGCATTCTGGACACTGTTGAGGTCTGTGATTATTGCAGGCCCACTGACCTGGCCAGATGTGCCATCCACAGCACCATCTTTTTCCTCCCCTATTCCTACCAAGTCTGTCCGTTGTATGCATACTCTCACCGAGGTGTCAGCCTCCATCTTGTCAGTCGGCCATTCCCCCCATTCCTTCAAGACTTCACCAAAGTGGTTCCAGTACCTCCCCAATGTGACCAGAAAGGCCAGATACTGGAAAGGAGTTCCCTAATAAGTTTATTAAGGTTTAGCACAACTAAGTTTCCACACAAGAATTCCTTTATTAGTCTAAATGGAACTTGGTGTTGATTACATCCCAAATACAATTACAAGCAGATACACACTTATGTGTTATATCCTAGCAACCATACAGTGATATGCATTAGCTAAATATTCACCACAGGATCAGGCTTGGGAAATACCTTCCCATCATGTCATGACTCCAAAGGGGTAGGGAAAACCTCTGACAAAGGAACCAATACAAAAATTTGCTCTTTATACATTATAGCAGCATTTCTCAAACTGGGGTCCGCGGACCCCTAGGGCTCCCCGAGGGTATTCCAGGGGGTCTGTGGGACCTCTGATCAACTCCTCCCCCTCCCTCCCAGCACCTCCTTCATGCTGGGGAACAGCTGTTTCCTGGCATCAAGGAGGTGCTAGGAGGGAAGGGGAGAAGCAGGGATCCTGGCTCTGCGCTGCTCCCAGAAGCGGCTGGCACATCCCTGTGGCCCCTGGCAGGAGCGGGGGGCGTGGGGTCTCTGCACACTGCCCTGCCTCCAGCGCCGACCCCACAGCTCCCATTGGCTGGTAACTGCATTCCAGAGGGATGTGCCAGTCCCTTTCTGGAGCTGCCTGAGTTAAGCATCGCCAGGCTGGAGCCTGCACCCCTCACCCAAACTCCATCTCAGAGCAGGCACCCCACACCCCACACCCCAAACTCCTGCCCCAGCCCAGAGCCTGCCCAAACTCCCTTCCAGAGTCCACACCCCGTACCCCCTCCCACACCCAAACTCCTTCCCTGAGCCCAAACCCCACAACCACTCCTGCACCCCAACCACCTATCCAAGTCTGGTGAAAGTGAGTGAGGGTGGGGGAGAGTGAGAAATGGAGGGAGGGGGGATGGAGTGAGCAGGGGGTGGAGCCTCGGAGAAGGGGGGCAGAGGTGTGGCCTCAGGGAAGGGGTGGGGAAGGGAGCAGGGCAAGGGCTGAGCATGGCTGAACCCTGCCCTTTGGCCCAGTTAGCATAAGACTAATGGCTAGGCCCCTCTTTTCAAGGTTTTCTTCTCTCATTTGCCATATTTCTCCCTAACTACTGGACTAAGAATTTCCTTTTAAACAAACATACGTAATTATTTACTGCACCTGGTTCCAATTAACCAGTTTTTCTTTCTTTTTATTATGTCAACCTAAACCTTATTCACCCACGAAAGCTCATGCTCCAATACGTCTCTTAGTCTATAAGGTGCCACAGGACTCTGCTGCTTTTACAGATCTAGACTAACACAGCTACCCCTTTGATGCTTAAATAAGATAACGCTGGTAATTCAAGGGTCACTACAAGCCAGCCCTGATGGAGCGTTCCCCAAAGTGGGGGGGGCCAGGAACCCCGCCCCTCTGTGTCCCTACCTCTGCCCCTTGCACCCGAGGCCCGGTTAAGTCGGAGCGGGCCGGGAGCCATGGACCTTCAAACTGCCCATGGTAGGGGGACCGAGAGCAGCCCCCTGCCTGTGGGCCTCCCACCCAGGGCAGGTGGAGGGTTCGCGGCTCCCCACAGCTGCCTGTGCGGCTTTTACCCTGACCCGGTTCCAGTCGGGGTATGGGGCCGCGGAGCCGCAGCCCGGCCATGGTAAGAACCATGCTGCCAGGCAGCTGTTAGCAGCTGCAGACCCTCCACCTGCCCTGGGCGGGGGGGCCCAGGGGTAGGGACACAGGCCGGGGCTGCTCTCTGCCTCCCCCCACCGTGGGCAGGTGGAGGGTCCACGGTGCAGCACCCCCTGCTGCCCGGGCTCCCCGGCCAGGCTCCAGCTGTCAGCCTGGCCAGGGGGGCAGGGCCTTGGGGGGAAGAGGATGGGCCGGGGGCCCATTGCGAATAGTGGACGGACCAACGGACCATGACTCCCTCCCACCCCGACCCCCGCATTACGCCACCAATGCTACAAACTTAACACAAACTACCCCTTTCTTTCTCATTCTGTCATTCATTTTGGGCCTATTGCTTATCAACAGGAACAGGAATGGGGGTCGCAGTGGGTAGGGGAGTAGCATGCTGTGCCCTGTCCCAGGGGTGTTCCCAGCACAGAGGCTCTGGTATTTTAATGGCAGATTAACCATTAAGTAGGTGCTGCCCGCCTGCTGTGACCTCCTTGAAACCCCTCTCCCTTTCTTTCAATCCCTGATCACCTATCCCCACCCTCAGGCTTTCTGTTTGTAACTGTTGCTGTTTCCACAGTTGTACTTCCCAGAACACCGAAACTCCTGGGCCAAGGCCTTGGCTAGGCTGTTGGTCAAAGCGCTGCACATCAAGAATAAGGAAACTCCTTTCTCTGACTTTCTCTGACTTCAATGTGTGAGTGTGACATCAAGTTTCAGGCCCTTAACCTGAGAGATCTCTCTAATGGGGATAGACTTCCGCCCCCCACACACACATACTTCCACCCTGTTGCTCCGGTGGCTTATAAATAGGCTTCGTAGAATTGAGTTTTTAGTTTCTTATAACTTTGATGGGTAATATCGACTGTTTGGTTTTAAGCTCTTTGGTATTTTTATAAATTTTAATTTTCACCAGTTGTGGGAAATTATGGTGGAGAGGTCAGATAATTTTTTAATGACAGTAGAAGTTGAGATTCAAAGAGTTCAAGCTTTTATACACAGAGAGACAAGGTGGGTGAGGTAATATCTTTGTTTGGGGCAACGTTGGTTGGGGAGTGAAAGAGACAAGCTTTTGAGCTCCACAGAACTCATAGGCCCTCAGACCTGGAGAAGAGCCCCGTGGAGCTCGATAGTCACCAACAGAAGTTGGTCCAATAAAAGATATCACCTCCCTCTCCTTGTGGCTCTCATATCCTGGGACCAACAGAACTACAACAACTCCAAAAAACCACAAGGTGTCAATTTCTTATGTCAAGAAATACAAAATAAATATCCTAAAACAAGAAATGATTTGTTGAGTTAACTATTCATTCACTAGTCCATTTGTAACAAGCCTAATTCAGAGTCTAAATCACTGGATTTTGACTCTAAGACTATGTCTACACTTTTGTCAGTACAACTTATGTTACTCACGGGTATGAAAAAACCACACCCCAATGCAACATACGTTTCACTGACAGACGCGCCAGTGTGGACAGCACTATATCGGCAGGAGAGCTTCTCCCACCAATGTAGCTACCGCCGCTCTTTGGAGGTGGTTTAATTATGTCGCTAGGAGAGCTCTCTCATCGGCATTGAGTGACTACACGAGCGATCATACATGGGGACAGCTGCATCCATACAGCTGTGCTGCGGTAAGCTCACTAGTGTAGACATGGCCTAACAAGTTCTCAAGCAGCATTTTTCTTGCTTTCTCTCCCTGTAAATTTCAATTATGATCGATGAAAATATTTTTGTGGGTTTGTGTGTGTACAGTAAAATCAACAGCTAATTTCTAAGTTATCTGCAAAAAACCTAGAGTTTTCGGGTGCCGAAGTTATCTTAGAGAACAGCCTGTCCAAGTCTTCAATAAACATTGAATTAAAAATGAAAAGAATGAAAAATATTTTGGATAGGAAGAGCTAACACCTCCCTTCAGATTCTTCCGGTGGAATTCGGCTAAGAGCTGAACACAAAAAGGGCTGTACAATGGGAATGTTTATCTGGTAGGTGCTTCAAAGCGCCAAATAAGGATTTACAGACGCCCTTCTGACTTCTGGACTGTGGTAAATGGATTGTCAAAAGGGACCATTTTGGGGAGCCACACGTGGGGCCCAATCCTGCATTCCTTGCACCCTCAAAACCACCATTAACTGATTTAATAGGGGTGTAGTGACAGCTGAAAGGCCCCTTGATGGAAAATCCTGGTTATTTGTCAGGTGCATAGTTCACATAGATGAAGTCATGTCTTTCATCTTCCTCAGACCATGTGCCCGATTCCCCTTGTGCTGGTACAGGGAGGTGAAATCACACCTCGGCTGCAGCACCCCAGAGGGGATTCACTGCCGCCCTCTCTCAGGGATTCTATTTAGGGCAGTAGCTTTTTATTTTGCCAGAGGCTGCACAGGAGTCCGGATGTCCCAGAGACGTGCTGGCTGGCTGTAGAGCCCGGCCTGACGCAAACCTCCTCACTGGACCTTCTGCTGCAGGCACCTTGTGCAGTGCTTAATTTGTGCTGGGCCTTTAATTACAAATTAAGCCCTGGGCGGAGGCAGTGGGGCCCAGGGCCAATGTGGGGGCGGGAGCCCAGGGTGCCATTTTCCCTAAGGCCGGTCCTGGCTCTGACCAAGTCTATAGTTAGGAAAAAGAGTCCAATATTTTTGAAATCTTTGAGATACAAGAGTAAGGGTATGTCTACACTATGAAATTAGGTCGATTTCATAGAAGTCGATTTTTTAGAAATTGATTTGATACAGTCGATTGTGTGTGTCCCCACTAAGCGCATTAAGTCGGAGGAGTGCGTCCACAGTACCGAGGCTAGCGTCGACTTTCGGTGCGTTGCACTGTGGGTAGCTACCCCACAGTTCCCGCAGTCTCTGCCGCCCATTGGATTTCTGGGTTGAGCTCCCAATGCCTGATGGGGCAAAAAAATTGTTGCAGGTGGTTTTGGGTACATGTCATCAGGCCCCCCTCCCTCCGTGAAAGCAACGGCAAAAAATCGTTTCTCACGTTTTTTTCCTGGGTTACCCGTGCAGACGACATACCACAGCAAGCATGGAGCCCGCTCAGCTCACCGTCACTGTACGTCTCCTGGTTGCTGCTGGCAGACGCGGTACTGCATTGCTACACAGCAGCAGGTCCTTGCCTTCGCGGCAGCAGACAGAGCAGCATGACTGCTAGCCGTTGTCTCCTGGGTGCTCCTGGCCGACCTCAGTGAGGTTGGTCAGGAGCGCCTGGGCAGACATGGGAGTGACTCCAGGTCATTCTCTTCTTTAAGTTTTGTCTCATGGAGATTCAGTCCTGCCTGGAATATCATGCCAGCTGGAGGCTTCTGCCTCAGGCTGCTCTCCCAGCCAGCAGCACCACGCTGTCGCACCTACCCCAGCCTACCCCTTGCTCCCATGGCTCATGAAGCCTGGACAGTAGTAAGGAGCAGTTCAACTATAGGCTGAGCAAGTGCAGAATGGTGGCAGAATGTGCCTTTGGACGTTTAAAAGCTCGCTGGCGCTGTTTGCTGACTAGGCTGTTTGCGATTAGAAGAGCACAGCAAGGCGCGCGGCGCATCACAGAGGCTTTGAAAACCAGACATGACCCAACATAGAGTTCAGCAAGGCAAAACCTGGGTAAAAATGTACGTCTCAGAAATACAGTAAGGGCCACATCTTCAGCTGGTGCCTATCACCATAGTGCCTCTTACTTTAATGGAGCAATGCCAGCTTACACACGCTGAAGCTCTGGTCCTTAGGTCCTACCAGCTTCACATTTGTGATCCTTTGTTTCTCTTTGTTTTCTAACTGCCATGCTTTAGTCTTAGGAGAGACTCACAATTCCTCTGATCAGCAAACGCTACACCATGGAGCCTGAAATGAGGAAGAGACCATCTAAAATGGTCTAAAAAAAGTTCCCATTTCCTGAAGGGCCTCACTGGAGCCCACAATTTCCATCTGGTTTATTTCTAATGGGATAGCTTCCCAGTCGCAGCATTCAGCACCACTGCCCTACTTTGGAGAACATGCGGACCGCCTTTTCCCAAATTAGCTTAGTTTTCACTGCATAGACGATGGGGTTTAACATGGGTGGAAGGAGCACATAGAGATTGGCCAGTAGGATGTGAACGTTGTGAGGGACATTGTGGCCAAACCGATGTGTGAAAAAGGTGAAGAACGCTGGCACATAAAACATGAATATGACACAGATGTGGGAGCTGCAGGTCCCAATAGCTTTGAGCCGGGCGTCCTTGGACGGGAGCCTAAAGACAGCCCTGAGGATGAGAACATAAGACACAACAATGAGCACAACGTCCAGTCCTGGCGATAAAAGAGTTGTAGTAAAACCATACCAGATGTTGACAGCTATGTCGGCACAGGCCAGCCGGGCTATACCCATGTGCTCACAGTACGTGTGAGGCATAATGTTGTGTCCACAGTACGGTAGCCTCCAAAGGAGAAAAAGTGTTGGGAACATTACGCAAAAGCTTCTAGCTAGAGCTGCCAGCCCTATTTTGGCTATCACTGAATGTGTTAGCACAGTCGTGTACCTCAAGGGATCACATATGGCAATATACCGATCATACGCCATGGCCAGCAGGATTGTTGACTCTGCAATAAAACTAATATGTGTAACGAGCATCTGGGTCAAGCAGGCATCAAAAGAGATTTCCTTGGAATGTGCCCAGAATATGCTCAGAGTTTTGGGCACAGTAGAGGAAGACAATATTAGATCAGAGACGGCCAGCATGGCCAGCAAAAGGTACATGGGCTCGTGGAGGCTTCGCTCCGTTACGATGACAAATAATAAGGTAAAATTTCCGAAAAGTGTGACGATGTACATCAGGCTGAATGGGATGGAGAGCCAGACGTGCAGATCCTCCATACCTGGGATGCCAGTCAGGAAGAAGGAGGCAGGATGAAAGCTGGTTTGATTGAGAGCTGACATGATGTGACGAGGCTTCCTGTCTGAATTTACCCAGAGTCCCTTCCCTGTAGACAAAGAAAATATCATATGCCATCAATAACGTAGAAGTACTCTGGATTTCTATAGCACCTTTCCTCTGGGGATCTGTGACAAAGTGGGGATGTTCTTAATGTTTTCTTTGAATACTGCGTGCCTCAGTTTCCCCCATGTGTTATTCAAGTATCTAGGTGGTGGGACAGGGGTGTGTGATCCTTGCAGAGATGCCTAGAGGGCA
The DNA here is from genome assembly GCF_013100865.1 of Trachemys scripta elegans. Classification (NCBI taxonomy): domain Eukaryota; kingdom Metazoa; phylum Chordata; order Testudines; family Emydidae; genus Trachemys; species Trachemys scripta. The sequence goes on from NC_048298.1 coordinate 340,341,945, forward strand.
GGTGTGACTGCCGATTGGCTGCTTTGACACAGACAATGTCTGACACTCTGTATCCTGGCAACCGATAGCCAGAGCCCATCCTGTGCAGGGAGCCAGCCGAAGCCAGGTGACCTGTTTGCCCAGGAAAGATACAAAGCATGGAGGCGGGGCAGCTGGGCGTGATGGAGGCTGGGCTGCAGGAAGCGAGCCATTCTCCTGGTTTGGGACTTGGGGGCAGAACTCAGGGCTCTGGTCTCTGGACTCCCCCTCCAAGATGGACTTTGCTGTAACTTCCTGCTTTTTGTGCTAACACGATCTGTTCTATGCTGTGTTCCCAATGACTCATTAACCCTTCTGTTTTAGAATGCTGTCTGGGTCACTGCTGACTGCAAAGTCGGTGTGCAGGGCCCCTTTGGGGGCATGTGAGGCTTCCCCAGGTGTCCCATTCAGGTGGACTTGCTGTAGGAAGCTCACGGGGTGACATGGGGCTGAACGCTTCGAGATTAGATCCAGGAGGTACCAAAGTGGAGCGGGCTTCTTGCCCTGGTGACAGGGGCCCTGAGGGGAGACACTGCACCAGAGTCCTGTTTGACTTCCTTCAGAGCGGTCCCAGAGCCCCCAGCCTGTCACTCTGTGACAGGATCCCAAAGTGATTTACAAATATCATCGAATTAGGACTCACAACCCACATCTGAGTTGAGGAGCCATTGATATAGACATTTTCACTCTATAAGGTAATAAAGGCAATGCAAATAAGTGGGTAAGGACTGGTGTCCCTAGCCTCTGTTTGTCAGAGGGTGGAGATGGACGGCAGGAGAGAGATCACTTGATCATTGCCTGTTAGGTTCACTCCCTCTGGGGCACCTGCCATTGGCCACTGTCAGTAGACAGGATACTGGGCTAGATGGACCTTTGGTCTGACCCAGTACGGCCGTTCTTATGTTCTTATAAGTGCATTTTACAGATCGGGAAATTGAAGTACAGAGAAGATAATTGACTTGCCAAGTGCACCGAGCAAATCAGTACTAGAGCGCAGAATAGAACCCAGGAGTCCTGACAGTTCCCTGCTCTAACCAGAGCTGCTATTATTATTATGAATTTGTTTTCTAGCACCCAAAAGTCTACCTGGCAGGTGGCAGAAGATGATTGCATCATAGTGGTGCATTGGGACTGATTGCTATTTACTGTGCATAACATGATAATTCTACTGGTACCGATTCATCCACCCACCCCCTTTTGACTCATTTTTTGTCTGTTTCTTCTGCCTCTCGTGCCTTATCTTTGTCCCAGAGGGTGAGCCCTTTGAGGCAGGGACTGTGCTTGTGGCCTGATCATTGATTGGCACCTCTCGGCACTGCTGTAATACAAATGATGACCGTAATGCAAGGCTCTTTACAGTACAAATAGCAGACAAGGACCCCGCCCTACAGAGCTTGCAGTCTCAGACACCAAACGTGTAAAGACCACAAACAGAGGGGGAAATAACTGAACTTTGAGGGCCAAATTCAGAAGCCGAGGTGTAAGGCAGTGTAAGTCTGATGAGATGTGTAAGTTACACTGCTCAGGCAAAGTAATTCAGGGGCTTAACATTTGCCCACCCACAGTTCGTGCAGTAGGGGTTTGAACAGCAGCCCGCTGGCTGAAGGGCTGCCTGGTGGTTTGCATTACTGCTCTGGAGTGCTCGGCAGTGCTTTGCATGCCATTGGTGCAGCTGTAACCCACACACCTTCTGGGTGTGGTGCGCTGTCCCGTCTAGTGGCACCGACACCACTTAGCGAGAGTCAAAATGAGTCTGGTCGACAGCCTTAGCTAACGGCAAGTTGGCTTTTAGCTCATGCTGTAGAGACTCATGCACTGAACTCCGGAGGTCCCTGATTCGATCCTGGATCTGTCTGTCTGCATTCCACAGACAGTTCTACCTTTCATTTAATCTGCCCCTTGCATTTCATAACTTCCTGCCCGGCCTCTGAATGTGCTCAGCTGACCAAGCCTGTATATGACACTGGCTAAGTGTGTGTCACGTTCCCTTCTAGTGGCTGGTCCGCTGCAGGATAAGAGCCTACTATTGGTCCCACCTAACAGAGTTACCTCTTCAGTTCAGATGGTAACTGTTCTGATGAGCCAGGCAAGGAGGTGTTACACCTACTTTCCTTTAATCCACACTCCAGTCCTTTTCGGTCTTGTCTACACAGGGGAGTTCATTTGCACTGAGTTTGTTTACACTGACTGTGTGCACACTGTCAACTGTTTTCTTATTCAGTATGTATCGGTGCATCTAGATGGCTGGGGGGCGTAAATGCTCAGCATTCTGGGTGAGTATCCCATGGTGCTTTGCTTCACTGCTGGGCTCTATGTATTCTGGGACTTTTCTCTTTGCACGTTGTGGGATTCATAGCAGCAGTTTGCCAGAAGGGAGTGGAAACCTTAGACCTCCTTCCACCTGCTTTGCCAGTTGTATGCACTGTTCCACATGGTTGCATGCACTTCTCTAAAAATAGCAAAACCACTAATGTGGACAATATTTAAATAAACTAACAAGTTCTGGTGATTAAAAACTGGGGTATAGAGAGATTTAGGGACTCACCCAAGGCCACGCAGGATGTTAGTGGCAGAGTCCTGACTAGAGCTCAGGCAGTCCAGGCTCCAAGTCCCTTGTCTATCAATCAGAGCAAGAGACTCTGTGGCTATTTGTGTTGCATTGAAAGAAATATCCTATTCCTATCCTAACTTTGAGGACAAAAAACAAGCAAACAGATGGTGTAGTCACATTATATGGTAACACTCTTTCCATTCCACTAAAAAGAACAGGAGTACTTGTGGCACCTTAGAGACTAACAAATTTATTAGAGCATAAGCTTTCGTGGACTACAGCCCACTTCTGTAGTCCACGAAAGCTTATGCTCTAATAAATTTGTTAGTCTCTAAGGTGCCACAAGTACTCCTGTTCTTTTTAGTGGAATGGAAAGAGTGTTACCATATAATGTGACTACACCATCTGTTTGCTTGTTTTTTGTCCTCAAAGTTAGGNCTGTAGTCCACGAAAGCTTATGCTCTAATAAATTTGTTAGTCTCTAAGGTGCCACAAGTACTCCTGTTCTTTTTACAGATACAAATTAACACGGCTGCTACTCTGAAACCTTTCCATTCCACTAGAATCTCAGGAGGACATTAAACAGCAGATGCTAACCACAGAAATGTTTAAATCAACAGCTTCACATAACTTGCCATCAAGAGTTTTAAAAAAGCTGGCTGAGGAGTTCACTGGACCATTAATATTGATTTTCAAGATGTCTTGGAACGCCAGGGAATTTCCAGAAGACTGGAAGAAAGCGAATGTTGTGACCATATTTAAAAAGGGTAAATGAGATGACTGGGTAATTATAGGCTTATAGGTCTGACATAGATCCCGGGTGAGATAATGGAGCAGCTGATATGGGATTCAATTAATAAAGGAGTTTAATATAATTAATGTCAATCAACATGGGTTTACAGAAAACAGATCCTGTCGAACTAACTTGATATCTTTTTTTTGGTTTGGTTGATAAAGGTAATAATGTTAACGCAATAGACTTAGACTTCTGTAAGTCATTTGGCTTGATACTTCATGACATTTTGATTAAAAAACTAGAAAGATCTAAAATGAACATGGCACACTTCAAGTGACTAAAAACCTGCTGAACAAATAGGTCTCCAAATGTAATGTAAACAGGGAATCGTCATCGAATGGGTATGTTTCTAGTGGAATCCCACAGGGATCAGTTTTTGGCCCTACGCTATTTCACATTTTTATCAATGGCCTGAAAGAAAACCTGAAATCATCGCTGATAAAGTTGGCAGATGATACAGCGATTGGGTAAATAAGGAAGAGGTCAGGTCAATGATATAGGCTGATTTGGATCGCTTGGTGAGCTGAGCGCAAGCAAACGCTAGATGTAAATGTATCTATCTAGTAACACAGCATGCAGGCCATACTTACAGGATGTGGGACTCTCTGCTGGCAAGCAGTGACTCTGAAAAAGATTTGGGGGTCGTGGTGGATAATCAGCTGACCATGAGCTCCCACTGCAACGCTGTGGCCAAAAGGACAAATGCAATTCTCGGATGCATAAATGGGAATCTAGATTAGGAGCAGAGAGGTTATTTTACCTCTTGTATTTGGCACTGGTGCAACAGCTGCTGGAATCCTGTGTCCAGTTCTGGTACCACAGTTTAAGCAGGATGTCGATACGTTGGAAAGGGTTCAGAGCAAAGCCACGTGAATGATTAAAGGATTAGAAAACCTGCCTTATAGTGATAGACTTGCGGAGCTTGATCTATTTAGCTCAGTGGTTCTCAAACTATGGAGCAGGCTGCGGGAACGTGTCAAGGGAGGAGCGAGCTCTGTGGGTTGTTTTTATAGCTCTGGCTGTCAGCCCTGGGTGGCTGGGGCTCATGCACAACCAGGAGGTGGGGACGAAGGGGACAAACAGAGCCCCACTACCCGGGTTCTGGCTCTTCTCCCCCCCAGTCACTCACCCCCCAGGTGGTGGAGCTCCAGTTGTCAGCCCCCGGGGGGCAGCAGGAGTGCAGAAGTAAGGGTGGCAATGGAGTGCTGAGTCTGCTGTGAAAAATGTCACATTGCCACCCTTACTAAGTGATGCAGCACTGCCTTTGTAACGCGGATGGACCCTGGTCGTCGGCGGGCAGGATCGAACCGGCAACCTCTGGAGCTTAGTGCATGAGCCTCTACCGCATGAGCTAAAAGCCAGCTGGCTATTAGCTCAGACTGTAGAGCAAAGTCGTTAATCGCTCTCGCTAAGTCTGGCTCCTACTCTCCGCTCTCTAAGTGGCCTCAGTGCCACTAGATGGGACAGAGCACCACACCCAGGAGGTGTGCGGGTTACACCTTCACAGCCGGGTGCCCAGCCAGCAGCCACTGCTCTCCACTCTGCCTTCACAGCTGGGTAGGAAAATATGTACTTGGGGGATGGGCATGAAGGACTACAGACACAAAGCAGGGGAGCCCGATCAAACGAGTTTGAGAACCACTGATTTAGCTTCTACTTTGAACTGGAACTTCCAATGGTCCCAAAATGTGACTGGCCGTTTGGGTCAAAAAGAGGCAACGTTATTGATCAGCCTGGAAGCTCCTCCGAGCAGGGACTGCGTTCTCTCTCGCATGTGTTTGCGCAGCACATGGCACAAGGGGCACTAAGCCCAGCCGGCACCTTTGTTAATATAAATGTTAAATGATAATGAGCAGGTCAGAAAACAGCTGTGTGTGCCAGGCACTGACACTATATTATGTATCCTGGGTGGGCAAGTGACATGCCCCCCGCTTTGGGCCTAGACGTCTCCCGAAGGCATTTCCCTCCCCTTTGTAGATCCCTGCCTCTCTAATCACTATCCGCATCCCCCCGAACCCTGCTGAATGCCGGAGAGCTGCCCTGAACCCAAGCGTTTCATGCAATCGACTCACCAGGCTCCTGACGCAGCCGGGAATGAGGAATCTCTGCCTGCGATCTGTGCAGGGAGCAGCAGGTGGTGAGGAGTCTGCACTGACCAGGGCTGAGACACAGGGATATTTATACTCCCGCCCTGGGGATCCCAGCAGGTGGCTCAAAGCCAGTAGGGAGCCCCAGGGTCAGTCTGACTTTAACCCTGATTCAGGTGGTGAAGTGTAGCTGCAAATTAACTGTTTGAGCCTGAACTCCCTTTTCACGACCCGCCTGGCTGCTAGATATCTCCTTGGATTATAACATGGAACATGAGGAGCAGGCCCCAGAGTCATCCCAAAGCATTACATCGTGCTGTGCTTCACATCAGGCATGATGTAATGTACAAGCTGAAAGTGAGCAGGTGACATTGCCTTCCTCCAGCTGGGCCCACAGAGAGGCTATTGGACCTAATGTTATCATGGCTTGCCGGGGATGTTGTTATTTTTTCACCTCATGTACTAGAGGTCTGTGATTTGGAGCCAAAGGGTGCCTGCTTCCAGTCTCAGGTCCCCAAGTGTGTAGGTGTGATTGTGTCTGTTATCTGCCGCATGTGATTTTGTTACCATGGACATGTTGGTCTGCAGGTTCAGCTTGAAAGAGAATGTTGTTAGGACTCTTTCTGCTTAGAAGACACTGCTGTGAGCGCAGAGATGAGAGAAACAATCCAACAGAGACCCAGGGTGGGAAACGGAGCACCGAGGGCTGGGCCACGCAAGAAACAAATACGGAGAGGTTGTGCGAAAGGAGCAGAGAGCAATTCTGATGAAAAAGGAAAGAAGCCCAAATCTGGATTCCTAATGTTAGGCATCTAAAACCCGGTAAAAGAGACCTGGTTGCCGTAAGCTCGAATGTCCTACTTCTTACTTTCTCAAATTGAATCAGAAGATGGTGAGTTTAAATTTTCAGGAAACAAAATTGCAAAATTAGTTTTGCCCAAAGAATCAAGCTGTTCACAGAGCCTTGAATTCTTTGCAGTTTATTCCTAGCTCAGATCAGCAGTAAAATGCTTCTAACAGCTGGGTAAATGTTTAGCAGCACAGGATTCTAGATGTAGATGTAGAATCACAGAATCATAAAAATGAAGGGATGAAAAGGACCTCAAGAGGTCATCTAGTTCAGCCCCCTGTGCTGAGGCCAAGAAAACCTAGATCATCCCTGACAGGGGTTTGTCTAACCGGTTCTTAAAACCCTCCAGTAATAGGGATTCTACAATCTCCCTTTGAAGCCTATTGCAGAGCTTAACTGCCCTTAGAGTTACCAGATTTTCCTAATATCTAAATCTCCCTGGCTGCAGATTAAGCCCATTACTAATTTTCCCACCTTCAGTGGACATGGAGAACAATTGATCAAAGTCCTCTTAATAACAGTCCTTCACATACTTGGATATGGTTACCTGGTCCTATCTCAGTCTTCTTTTCTCAAGACTATATATGCTCGTTGTTGTTTTTTTAATCTGTCTTCACAGGTCAGGTTTTTAAAAACTTTTATCATTTTTGTTGCTCTCCTCTGGAATCTGTCCAATTTGTCCAAATCTTTCTTAACGCGTGGCTCCCAGAAATGGGTGCAATACTCTGGCTGAGGACTCACCAGTGCTGAATAGAGTGGGACAATTACCTCCTGTGGCTTACGTACGACACTCCTGTTAATACCCCGCAGAATGATACTAGCCTTTTTTGCAACTGCACCACATTATTAACTCCTATTTAATTTGTGACCCATTATAGCCTCCTGACCATTTTCTGCAGTACGACAGCTTAGCCAGTTATTCTCCATTGTGTAGTTGTGCATTTAACGTTTTTTCCTTCCTAAGTGTAGTATTTTGTGCTTCTCTTTATTGAATTTCATCTGGTTGATTTCAGACCAATTCTGTAATGTGTCAAGGTCATTTTGAATTCTAATCCTGTCCTCCAAAGTGCTTGCCACCCCTCCCAGGTTAGTGTTGTCCATAAATTCCAGAAGCACATTCTCCACTCCATTATCCAAGTTATTGATGAAAATGTTGATTAGTATTGGACCCAAGACAGATCCCTGCAGGACCCTAGTAGATATGTCATCCCAGTTTGACAGTGAACCATGGTCTTTGAGTGCAGTCTTTCTACCAGTTGGGCACCTACCTTAGAGTAATTTCATCTAGAACACATATCCCTCGTTTGCTTAAGAGACTGTCATGTGGATTGTACAGAAGCATCCAGAGGCCCCAAATAAAAAAAGGGGCCCCCTTGTTCTGGAGGCTGTCCAAACATTAGTCAAAGACAGTCCCTGCCCAGAAGAAGACAAGACAAAGCGTGGGAGGGGAAGTGACGTGCCCGATGTCCTGCAGCCGTTCAGTACCATAGTGAGGAATAGAACCCAGATCTAGTGCCCTTAGCCTCCCTGATTTCCAGCCTCCTTTTCTCTGGCGTCAGTCTTTGGCCTTAACAAATGCAGTCTGACCCCTACTCAGCTCCATTCAGAATGCTGCTGCAAAGATCTTTCCCCTAGCCTGTTGCCCTTACCATGTTGCCTGTCTCTGCATCTGTTCACCAGCTCCCACTTCGCTATGGCGTCAAACACAAACTACTTGTCTTCACTTCCTCGGCCCTTCACTGGCTATTCCCACCCAGTGACAGAGATGACAATTTCTTGCAATATCCTTGGAATAAACCATTTAGGTAGCTTTGGAGTCCGTCATATTAGAGGCAAAGTTTCTGTGTGATTGTGGAGTGCAATTGCATGTAACCTCTCTGGGGGGAGATGGGATGTGGACCCTGGAAAGTGCTATGACTTCAAAGGAGTATATTAAACAGTGGCCCAGATAAGAATGGGTTTTGGGGGCAAACAGGGCTGAGTGGTTTTCTGGGGATCTCTACCAGGAAGTGAATGCAAATTTCCCTTTCCTGATTATGCGAAAACCCAGCGTTTTGAAGCTATGCCCTGAGGAGGGGTCCATTGTGTGCTGATTGCCTGATCCCTGAGGCTCAAGGACAAAGGCCCAAGCTGTATAAGGGAAAGATTGAGGTATTCATGGGGTGCGAGTTCTGAGCTAAGGCTGTTAACTGGTAACCCCTTTGTGGGCTTTGAAGTGTGATCAAAGGCTTGGGGGCTGGGGGATATGATCTTTGATATGCTTATTAGCATGCCTGGGTTTTTAATGTTTCCTCTGTGATGCTTTCACCTTAAAAATAAATGTGCTTGCTCACAAAGGGCCATTTGGTAACTTGTAACTGCTGGCAATTGTCCCTGTTTATAGCCTTCAAAGAGGAAGCAACGCACAGACGCTGGCCTGTTTTAATTTATGCCCCTTTCTTTTGGATTCACTTAGGCTGGATTTCCATTTCCAAATCACATGCACTGATTCCGTGGGTGCTCTGGGGCTGGAGCACCCGTAGGGAAAAAAAGGTGAGAGCTGAGCACACACCGGCAGCCGCCCTGATCAGCACCTCCCCCTCCCTCACAACACTTCCCACCCACCACAATCAGCTGTTCCGCAGCGTGCAGGAGGTGCTGGGAGGAAGGGGAGGAGCAGGGGCAGGAAGAGGCAGGCGAGGGGGAGGAATGGGGGTGGGAAGAGGCAAAGCGGAGGCTTGGGGGAAGGGGTGGAGAGAGGGTGGGGTCCGGGATTGAGCAGGGGTTGATCACGCACCGGGAACCAAAAAGTCAGCGCCTATATTCCAAATGATATTTATTTGGCTTGACTAATCCCTTGAACCTTACCATTTACACACAGTACAACCTGTGGTTTGTCGGCTGAAAGAACTAGCTGATGGCATCTACGTATTATACACAGGCAAGAGAAACTCCAAACAGTTTCTTTGTCTTGCAGGTTTCCTGATAACATTTCTCATGCACAATTTCTAAGAAGAAAAAACAACCCCACAACACCTTCTCTTCTGTTCTTTTATTTGCTTTACGCTTCCTTTTCATGGTCCAGCGATGCCCAGTTTGAGATGATGGCTTGTGCCCTTTGGGAGAAGCACTCCCTTTAACAATACATTAATACATGCTCCTCCCACAAGTGTTCCAAGAAGTTCAGGGTGTGGCATGAAATGAATATGGTCACAAAGGCTCTGAATCTGCCTTTTAACAGTGTGGGGGACTAGCTTTGCCAAACACAGCTCGAACAGCATGGCACTGCAAAGAACCCATCACAAGGCAAAATTAGGGGCCCATCCTGCAACCAGGTCCTCCCGTGCGTATAAGGTGGAGCCCCGACCCCATTGAAGTCAGTGAGTCAATGACAGGACTCCCATTGACTTCGAAGGAGCTAAGACTCCCTTGGCTACTCCCAGTGGGACTTCATACGGATGTAACTATACCTCTAAATGTACATCAACTACCCTCAGGTGCTCCACATTTAGCCTTACCTAGTTGGCGAGTTGCTCACAGTCATCATGGTTGCTTGAGGAGTGGTCTGAAGGAGGAGAGGGCAATAGTCCTGTCAGGTCAGTCAGAAACCCAGTTCAGGAAAGCGTCCCTATTTGGGGGAACACTTAAGTATGTTTAACTTGATGCACATGCCCGAATTGCACTAAAATCATTGGGGCTTAATGACGTGCTTAATCCTGTTGTGTGTAGAGAGGAGCTGCAGAATGCACTCATAGAGGGGAAGTGGCCAGTGGTTAGGGCACTTGCCTAGGCCTTTGTTCTCCACTCTGCCACAGGCTTCTTGTGGGATCTTGGGCCAGTCCCTTAGTTAGCCTCTGTGTGTCTCAGTTCCCCACCTGGGATAATAGCCCTGCCCTGCCTCACAGAGGTTTTGAGGACAAGTATGTTGCAGAGCTCAGATATGACAGCAATGGGGCCATACATGTGCTCTCCTGGATCAGTGTCTATTTTAGCAACCGGTTTGGGCAGCACTGTCATGAAAGCGACCATGGCGCATGAGGAGAGATTAATAAGACTGGGACTTTTCAGCTTGGAAAAGAGACGGCTAAGGAGAGATATGATTGAGGTCTATAAAATCATGACTGGTGTAGAGAAAGTAGATAGGAAGTGTTGTTTACTACTTCTCATAACACAAGAACTAGGAGTCACCAAATTAAATTAATAGGCAGCAGGTTTAAAACAAATAAAAGGAAGTATTTCTTCACACAACATTCAGTCAACCTGTGGAACTCCTTGCCAGAGGATGTTGTGAAGGCCAAGACTATAACAGGGTTCAAAAAAGCACTAGATAAATTCATGGAGGATAGGTCCATCAATGGCTATTAGCAGGATGGTCAGGGATGGTGTCCCTAGCCTCTGTTTGCCAGAAGCTGGGAATGAGCAACAGGGGATGGATCACTTGATGATTCCTTGTTCTGTTCATTCCCTCTGGGGCACCTGCCATTGGCCACTGTTGGAAGACAGGGTCCTGGCCTAGATGGGCCTTTGGTCTGACCCAGTAGGGCCGTTCTTATGTTCCTATGGCTGAGTCGCAGAGGGCTGCTAATGAGCTGTTTCGTTGGTGCAGATGAACCCCAAAGCCCTGCCACCAGCCCCTGCGGCCCCTCGAGAGGCTCTTTAGCAGAGCCAATGGTTGGAAATTGAAGCTAGAGAAATTCAGCCTTGTAATAAGATGCAATTTCCTGAGTAACTGAGACATTGGAGCAGCTTCCTGGGGAGGTGGTGAACCCGCCAGCACTTGGAGAATTTAAAAGAAGATTTGACGTCTTTCTGAAAGACGGGGTCTGAATGAGCTCTCCTCGACACCTAGTGACGAGCTGGGGGAAAGGCTTCAGGAGCAGCCCGTGTTTGCCTAGTGCGCCGCAGATGGAGCTGCCTTGCTAAAATGATCCGCTGGCTTGGGTTTAAAATCACACTAGCGTTTGAATGCAGGGTAATGAAATGTTATCCTTATTGTGTGAGTGACGGGAAGCAGACCTGTGCAGACCTGTCCTGATTGAGGGGGTCACCCTCAACCAAACCAACCCTGCTAAGCAAGGGGTAGGGATGCCAAATCCCAGGGAACCAACCAACCAGCCATTTGACCAGTGTTTAATGACAGAGCTGATTAGACTCAGTTGTGAGCCCTTGTTTGTGGTTGGGGATTCTGAGAGCTGTCCTCACGGCTGAGCAGGTCTAGGGGCTAAGCCTTAGATCCTGTGTGGGGACAGTGAAAAACAGCACAGACGCTACACTGGCCATGGGCTTTCCCGCTGCCTGGGAGTGGTGGCAGAGAAGCAGTGGCACCAGAGAGAGCAGCAGCAGCTGTGAGCCAGTTGCAGAGGTAGCAGCAGAGGTGTGGCTCAATGCTCCACCCCCACCCTCCTGGGGTAGGAGGTGAACAGCTGGGAACACACCCCTGGGTCTTCACTAACCAGGGGCAGCCAACTGTGGGTGCCGTGCAGCCGAGGGAGAGGGCAGTGATGTGCTAAAGGGACATTCATTCATTGGACTTTCCCACTGCAAGGGGGGAAACTGAGGCAAAGGACACTGCCCAACGCACTGCGGGGTCGGGTTTGCTTCTGGCTGCATGTTTTGAACGTGGGTGTGGTGTTTTCCCAAACTCATCCTTGGTTCCCTTTCCCTTTAAATAAAAGTTCTCAATTGAACACACAGACGTGCAAGTGGGGCAGTATTGGAGACACAGTGGTAACAGTCCAGGCTTTAAGGCTTTGAAGCTATCTTCTTGCCATGGTGGACAATGCTGCTCACCCTGTCACGGATCTTCTTGGTCTTCACGCCATACACCAGCGGATTTACCAGGGGCAGCACCAGGAGGTAGAGGCTGGCCAGCAGCATGTGGCTCTAAGGGGGCACGTCTCTGTTGATGCGGTGGGTCAGGAAGGTGAAGAAGGCAGATGTACATAAAACCAGAAGGGTGCAGAGGTGGGCTGCGCACATTGCCAGGACCTTACTGTTCGCCTCCCTCGATGAGAGCGTGAAGACAGCCCTTAGGATGATGGAGTAGGAGGCGGCAACAAGTATCATGTCCAGCCCCACCACCAGCAGCGCCACGGAGATACCATAGACCCGGCCCACTCTGGTGTCTGTACATGCCAGCTTCACCCCGGCTGTGGGCTCGCAGTGGGTGTGTGGGATGACCTGCCGGAAGTAGTAGGGCAGCCTCAAGGTGAGGACAGGGCAGGGAATCACCAGGATCACTCCCCCTGCTGTTGCTGCTACCAACCCCATCTTGACAACAGCTGGGTTGCTGAGGGTGGTGGCGTACTGGAGCAGGCAGCAGATGGCAACATATCAGTCACAGGCTGTGGCCAAGAGGGTGCCAGACTTGATGATGGGGAAGGTGTGGGTGAAATACATCTGCAGCAGGCAAGTGTTGAAGCTGATCTCCTGGGAGCCCAGTCTGAGGGTGCTGAGCATTTTGGGCAGGGGGGAGGTGGTGATCACTGGGTCATTGATGGCCAGCATAGAGAGGAAAAGTACATGGGCGTGCGGAGGCTCACCTCTGTCTTGATGATGAGCAGCATTGTGCAGTTCCCTAGTAGGACCAGGACCCACATGGAGCAGAGCCGGATGGCAATCCAGCAGGGAAAGGTCTCCAGCCCAAGGATGCCAACTAGGATGAAGATGACCTGTTCTAGGTCCATATCATTGCAGGTCATCAGGAGGCGCTGCTGGGGATGAGTTCCAGTTCCCTGCATCTGGGCACATCAACCTGCACACAGCCCACATCAGGGATGTGGGAAATTATGCCGAGTATCATGAGAAATAATCTGGCAGTGAGTTGGGGCAGCCTGAGAAATCATCTCCCAAGGAAATCCCCATTGCCACAAATACTTAAAATTAGGGTATGCAACTCACTGGAGGAACAATCAATCACTGGCTTCTGGGAAAGGGGCAAGCTGAGACATGTTTTCCATCTCCATCCAGGAGAGCAACACAAGGATAAGATTTCAGAGTGGTAGCCGCGTTAGTCTGTATCAGCAAAAACAACAAGGAGTCCTTGTGACACCTTAGAGACTAGCAAATTTATTTGGGCATAAGCTTTTGTGGGCTAGAACCCACTTCATCAGATGCATGGAGTGGAAAATACAGTAGGGAGGTATAAATACACAGCATATGAAAAGATGGGAGTTGCCTTACCAAGTGGGGGGTCAGTGTAAGTGGGGGGTCAGTGCTAATGAGCCAGTTCAATTAAGGTGGAAGTGAACTATTCTCAACAGTTGACAAGAAGGGGTGGAAATCACTTTTGTGGTGCTAATGAGGCCAATGTAACCAAGGTGGCCCATTTCAAACAGTTGACAAGAAGGTGTGAGTATCAGCAGGGGGAATTAGTTTTTGTAGTGACCCATCCACTCCTAGTAGTTATTCAGGCCTAATTTGATGGTGTCCAGTTTGCAAATTAATTCCAGTTCTGCAGTTTCTCGTTGGAGTCTGTTTTTGTTGTTGAAGAATTGCTATTTGTAAGTCTGTTATTGAGTGTCCAGGGAGACTGAAGTGTTCTCCGACTGGTTTTTGAATGTTATAATTTTTGATGTCAGATTTGTGTCCATTTATTCTGTTGCATAGAGACTGTCTGGTCTGGCCAATGTACATGGCAGAGGGGCATTGCTGGCACATGATGGCATATATCACATTGGTAGATGTGCAGGTGAACGAGCCCCTGATGGTGTGGCTGATGTGGTTAGGTCCTATGATGCTGTCCTTTGAATAGATATGCGGACAGAGTTGGCACCGGGGTTTGTTACAGGATTTGGTTCCTGGGTTAGTGTTTTTGTTGTGTGGTGTGTAGTTGCTGGTGAGTATTTGCTTCAGGTTGGGGGGCTGTCTGTAAGCAAGGACTGGCCTGTTTCCCAAGGTCTGTGAGAGCGAGGGATCGTCCTTCAGGATAGGTTGTAGATGCTTGATAATGCACTTAAGAGGTTTTAGTTGAGGGCTGTAGGTGACGGTTAGTGAGAAAAAGACAGAGACAAACACCTTCAGGATCTCTATCAAGTGCTCTTAAAACTACAGTATCCACCTGGTGAAGTGAAAAAACAGATTGACAGAGCCAGAAGGGTACCCAGAAGTCACCTTCTACAGAACAGACCCAACAAAAAAAGTAACAGAACGCCACTAGCTAGGGTGGGGATTGTTTTCTTGTGTGGGTGTGGAGAGTGCCTAGCCCATAGTAAATAATGGAGAATCACTGTTATTATTAGCTATTAGCTGTATAGTGCCTTTGGCACACAGTAGTCAGTCCAATTTCCACCAGTAGAGGGCTGTACAGCCCATATGAACTGGCCAACTCATTAATTAATGGACAGGTGATAAGCATCATTCACTATGTTCTTCTCTTGCAGCAGTATCTTTCTTTCCCCTCCAGGATTTTTACAGCACAGTGTCCCCTATGTAGCAAGAAGATATTTAGGCTTTCCTTGCCTGGGGCCACAGGGTGGGATGTGTGAGTGCATACGTGTTCTTTCTCTGCATGTAAGTACTTACAGACTGTGATCAAATCACCCCTTAACTTTCTCTTTGTTAAGCTAAAAAGATTGGGCTCCTGGAGTCTCTCACTATAAGGCAGATTTTCCAGTGATTAAAATTCTAGCGGCTCTTTGAATCTTCTCCAACGTATCAACATCCTATTTGAATTGTGGACACCAGAACAGGAACCGATATTATAAGTAGTGATAGCACCCAGGCCAAATAAAAGAGGTAGTATAACCTCCTTACTCCTACTTGAGATTCCCTTGTTTATATATACAAGGATTGACTTGAGTCTTTCATTATCAAGCATGTTTTTCAAGACTTCAAATTACGGATTCCGATGGTTAACTAGCCTCACTCTCAAAACATTCCACCTTATTCTGTCCTGAATTTGTCTAGCTTTAGCGTCCAGCCATTGGATTTCCCTACCTTTGTAAATCTGTGCTAGCTATGCAGTGCAGCCGTGTGTGTCCCATGCGATCTGCACAGACACTGGGGTCCCCAGCATGTACCTAGAGACAGAGTTCCCCATAATTCCCCAAGCCCAGAGCCAATCTCAAGAGGAAGCACTGAGCACTGGGGAGACCTCAGCTGGTGAGGATGTTCCATAGGGATTTCACATGGCAGTTATAAATATCTCTGCTACCGAAGCCCTGTAAAGGGAAGATTTGTCCAGATGGTTTCCTCTAGGAGAAAGGCGTCTGTCGCCCCACAAACACCTTTCCTTCCCTGCTGCTGCCTCAGAGCCTGGTGAGTCCTTTGTATTGGTTACTCGGCTAGTATTTAATTCACTAATGCTGTGGATTAACTGTGTCTCTGCTGCAGTGTCCAGAGAGGGAACCACTGTTTGGAGGGCAATTTTCCGATCATAAGAGAGACAGAAAACCTCCCGAGGCAAGGGCCGGACTGGTCCCTATTACATATCTTAGTGCATTGACCAGCCTAGTTTAAACTGCCCTGTGTTATATGGACCCCACCACTTCTCCTGGGATATAATCCCACAGCTCGATTGATTCCACTTGCATCAAGTTCTCATTAACTTCAGCCACATGTTCTCTTCCCTAATTTCACCCTATTCCTCCCAGGCACCTGCCTTGTACCCCTGTAAATAACCCCCCTCCCTCCTTGTTATTTGCACCGAGGTAAGATCCATCTCCATCAGTGGCATTCTGGGTGTCCTGGAGCTCAGGCTGGGGTTAGGTTTTTCCTGTGCTACTGCAGGGGATGGGGAAAGGAAGGTCAGTTATATGGACCAGAGCGACATCCCCTGACAGACGCATCCCTCAGACGCAGACGCAGCTCTGCCCAGTGTGTAAATGGAGATCTAACAATACACCAGGCCAGACTATTGTCTCACTTCCACTGTGTGACCCCTTTGGAGTCAGTGGGTGACATGGTATAATTAAGGACAGAATTCAGCCAATTAATGGGGACAGAAAATCCACCTGGGCCGACACCCAGGGAACTAGCCCCCATGCTCACACAGAGGAGACTGTATGTCAGGGAGCGGAAGCCGGGGCTGGGGGTGAAGACTTGCTTTGGTGAGGGTTCTCCTTTTTCTTGGCACTGGGTACAGGGAGGGAACTTGCCGCTGAGAACAGGCTGTATTACCCTGGCAGCCTCTTTCCTGGTGCCCAGCTATATCATACACACCCCTCTGCAGGTCCTTTCAGGAAATCACACTCTGTATTTGAGGCCCTTTGCGGGTGCAGCTGTAAAAGCTGACAGCTGAGAGCCCCAGCAGAGCTGGGGGGGTTGGGCAGGACTGTACCTGCACCCAGGAATGTTACCGGAGGATATTAAACATGGAGCCCCACGATGCACACAACACATAGCATCATAGAATCGTAGGACTGGAAGGGACATCAAGAGGTCATCTACTCCAGTCCCCTGCATTCATGGCAGGACTAAGTATTATCTAGACCATCCTGGCAGGTATATGGCTAACCTGCTTTTAAACATCTCCAGTGATGGAGATTCCACAACCTCCCAGGCAATTTATTCCAGTGTTTAACCACTCTGACAGTTAGGAAGTTTTTCCTAATGTTCAACCTAAACTGCCCTTGCTGCAGTTTAAGCCCATTGCTTCTTGTCCTATCCTCAGAGGTTAAGGAGAACAATTTTACTCCCTCCTCCTTGTAACAACCTTTTATGTACTTGAAAACTGTTATCATGTTGCCCCTCAGTTTTCTCTTCTCCAGGCTAACCAAATGCAACCCTTTCAATCTCCCCTCATAAGTCATGCTTTCTAGAGCTTTAATCATTTTTCTTGCTCTTCTCTGGACTCTCTCCAATTTGTGCACATCCTTCCTGAAATGTGACACCCAGAACTGGACACAATATTCCAGTTGAGGCCTAATCAGTGCAGCATAGAGTAGAAGAATTACTTCTTGTGCCTTGCTTACAACACTCCTGCTAATAGATCCCAGAATGATGTTTGCTTTTTTTTGCAACAGAGTTACATTGTTGACTCATATTTAGCTTGTGGTCCACTATGATCTCTAGATCCCTTTCTGCCGTACTCCTTCCAAGGCAGTCATTTCCCATTTATTATGTGTACAATTGATTGTTCCTTCCTAAGTGGAGTACTTCGTATTTGTCCTAATTGAATTTCATCCTATTTACTTCAGACCACTTCAGCAATTTGTCCAAATCATTTTGAATTTTAATATTATCCTCCAAAACACTTGCAACCCCTCTGAGTTTGGTATCGTCTCTAAGTGTCCTCTCTAAGACATTATCTAAATCATTGATGAAGATATTGAACAGAACCAGACTCGGAACCAATCCCTGCGGGACCCCACTGGATATGCACAGCTTGACTGTGAACCACTGATAGCTACTCTGTGGGAATGGTTTTCCAACCGGTTCTGCACCCACCTCATAGTAGCTCCATCTAGGTTGTATTTCCCTAGTTTGTTTATGAGAAGGTCATGGGAAACAGTATCAGAAACCTTACTAAAGTCAAGATATACCACATCTACCACTTCCCTCCACCTACAAGGCTTGTTACTCTGTCAAAGAAAGCTATTAGGTTGGTTTGACATGATTTGTTCTTGACAAATCCACGTTAACTGTTACTTATCACCTTATTATCTTCTAGATGTTTGCAAATTATTTGCTTGATTAATTGCTCCAGTGTCTTTCCTGGTACTGAAGTGAAGCTGACTGATCTGTAATTCCCCATGTGATCCTTATTCCCCTTGTCTCACATGTCTCATCCCTTCCCTGCCATGTTCTATATAGACAAGAATAGAGTCATCCCATGCCACACAGTCTGGTCAGTTACACCGCAGTTCCAGACCAAGATCTCAGCAGGTATTACCACCCTAAGTAATTCCTTTCCCTGCGTGGGGCTTACTCTATATGTGAGGCTAAGAGCAGGTCTAGCTGCTGGGTCCCTCCAGCATCACCCTCGCTATGATGAACTTCGCTGAGACCATAGAAACTAGGAGACCTGGTGCTGCTGGGCTCAGACTCCTCGGCCCTTATTCTTGCTTCCTCCGGGGACAGCAATGCCAAGTGCACAGGGTGCCGAGAGCAGCACCGGGCAGCGTCCATACAGAACCGGCCTCTCCCTTGGCTCGGTCTCTCCTCCCTGATTTATTGCGTCCTTATTCACAGGCAGCATGAGCTTCAGTGAACACAGCTGGAGAACCAGGGACCGGCCATGGCTTCTGCCAACCTGACGTCTTCGAACCCGGCCACATTCCTGCTGCTGGGCATCCCCGGGCTGGAAGAAGCTCACGTCTGGATCTCGGTGCCCGTGTGCACGATGTACGTGGTGATCGTCGTCGGGAACTGTGCTATTCTCCTCGTCATTGCCACAGAGCCAGCCCTGCACCGACCCATGTGCTATTTCCTCTGCATGCTGGCAGCCATCGACCTGGGTGCCTCCACCTGCACCCTGCCGAAATTGCTCTGCATCTTCTGGTTTCAGGACAGGGAGATCAACGCTGGGGCCTGCCTGGCCCAGATGTTCTTCATTCACTCCCTCTCCATGATGGAGTCAGCTGTGCTGCTGGCCATGGCCCTGGATCGCTACGTGGCCATCTGCGCTCCCTTGCACTATAGCTCTGTCTTCACCGGCCGCCTCGTTGCCAAGCTGGGCATGGCGGCCGTAGCCAGGGGGACGGTGCTCATGAGCCCCTGCCCCTTTCTGATTAAGAGGCTGTCCTTCTGCCGGACCAACGTCATCCCGCACACCTACTGCGAGCACATGGCTGTGGTGAAGCTGGCCTGTGGAGACACCAGCGTTAATCATGCCTACGGCCTCAGCGCAGCATTGCTAGTCATAGGTGGGGACCTGCTGTTTATCGGTCTTTCCTATTTCCTGATTGTCCGGGCCGTCCTGCGCCTCTCGTCCCGGGAGGCCCGGCTCAAGGCCTTTGGTACCTGCAGCTCCCACATCTGTGTCATCCTGATCTCCTACACCCCGGCCCTCTTCTCCTTCTTCACGCACCGCTTTGGCCAGCGCGTGGCTCCCCCTATCCACATCATCCTGGCCAACCTCTACCTCCTGTTCCCACCCATGCTGAACCCCATCGTGTATGGGGTGAGGACCAGGGAGATCCGGGAGCGGGTGCTCAGGTACCTCCAAATCTAGGCCAGACTGGGGCTCCCTCCTTCGAAGGCCATCCAGCCAGTTCCCCCAGGCAGAGATTCCTGTGCACAGGGTGTCCCCTCCTGGGGGCTTTGTCTCAGCGTCTGTAAAGCAATAACCTCCGATGGCTCCCTGATAGTTTGCGCCAGCCAGGAGGGGCCCAGATTCCGGCTGCGAGGCAGGGCAGCCCTGAGTTCTCCCAGCACTGCAGAGAGCGAACCTGTCTGGGACTTCAGGGGAGAAGCCATTGCCTCTGATTCCCCGCCTGACCCGGAAAGAGCCACAGGGCCACAGACACAGCATGGGAGACTGTATCCTGGAAAGCAGTGACTGAAAAGGACTTACGACAGCGTGGCCAAGCAACCCGGCATGAGCTCCCGGTGCGATGCTGTGGAACAAAGGGCTAATGTGGCCTGTGGATGTATAAATCGCAGAAGCGAGTAGGAGCAGGGAAGTGATTTTTACATCTGTAGGGGGCTTCGGTGATGGATACTGAATCCAGTTCTGGTGTCCGTATTTTACAGAGAGGGTGATTAATTGGAGAGGGGAAGAAAAGAGCCACAACAATTATTTGAGGACTGGAGTCGTGCCTGTATAGCGAGAGAGATTTAAAGAGCTCAGTCTGTTTAGCTTATCAAACAGGAGATTGAGAGGTGACTTGGTTACAGTGTGTAAAGACCTTTCTGGGGAGAAAATCCCAAGTACTAAAGGGCTCTGTAGTCCCTTCTGGCCTTAAACTCCATGAATCTATGAAGCAGTGGCCCAGCGTGAATCCACGGCACCTGCTCCATAGGCAAAACACCTCACAGCAGGAGGCACTTGGTTCTACCTTCAAAGGGAGACAGCCTGATGCCCCACTCACATGCATGCCAGCCCCAAGCATAACTGCTGATATCCTCTCCCCACTTTCATCACTCTGAATTCACTCGTGTTTGTGACAAAGCGGGAATTTTCTGTAATATTTTTTATGACTCCTATATGTGCCTCAGTTTCCCCTATGTGCTGCATGGTTACCTAGGGGATGGAATAGGATTGTTTGTCTTCAGGGCAGGCTGAGACACAGGTGAATGGTGCCTCGTTGTCCGGGACTTGGGCCCCCTATCAATGGAGCTTTTGGATATGTCTACACAGCAACTAGACACGCATGGCTGGCCCATGCCAGCCGACTCAGGCTTGCAGGGCTGTTTCATTGTCCTCTTCATTGTCCTCTTCCCGAATTTTTGCATTTTCTGCAAACTTCATCAGGGATGATTTTATGTTTGCTTCCAGCTCATTGATAAAAGTGTTAAATAGCATAGTAGGGCTACGAACTGATCTGTGCTGGACCCCACTAGAAAAATACCTACTCAGTGATGATTTCCCATTACATTTTGAGACCTATCTATTAGCCAGTTTTGAATTAATTGAATGTGTGCCATGTTGATTTTGTATTCTTTTAATTTTTTAATCAAAATGTCTTGCAGCACCAAGTCAACTGCCTTACAGAGGTCTAAGTATATTACATCAACACTATTTCCTTTATCAACCAGTTAATCTCGTTTTAAAAAAATCTAGTTTGACAAGAGTAATGGTCTCAAGTTGCAGTGGGGGAGGTTTAGGATATTAAGGAGGATATTAAGAAAAACTTTTTCACTAGGAGAGTGATGAAGCACTGGAATGGGTTTCCTAGGGAGGTGGTGGAATCTCTATCCTTAGAGGTTTTTAAGGCCTGGCTTGACAAAGCCCTGGCTAGGATGATTTAGTTGGGGGTTGGTCCTGCTTTGAGCAGGGGGTTGGACTAGATGACCTCCTGAGGTCCCTTCCAACCCTGATATTCTATGATTCTATGATTCATTTTCATAAATCCACATTGACGGGCATTAGTTACATTACTATCCTTTATATCTTTGTTAACTGAGTCCCATATCAGCCACCCATTGTTTTGCCCAGGGTCAGTGTCAGGCTAAGAGACCTCTAATTATCCAGGTGTGGCTTTCAGTCACACCAGTGCATCCAGTTTACAGAGCAGAAGCTATGCTGAGCTGCTGGGCTCTTTAGACCCCCAAGAATGGCTTTGATTGCTGATGGGAGAGACCTTTGCCTGCAGCAGCTAGGACGGGATGCAGCCCGAGGCCTGCCCATGGAGTGAGCAGGCACAGGGCTCCAGCCCAGCTAAAATCCCCACTGTAAAAACATTGGGAGAGCTAGCACTGCTGGGTATTCCCTTTCACCTGAGCCAGCCTTGGGGCCCTCAACAATGAATCAGGCATCGGGTCTTTTGTGATAACCGGGCCTACAGATCTAGCCTAGTTGTGAGCTCAGCTGTGAAAACTAACTGTTCTTAATATGTCACAATAACCTTTAACAATAAACTGTCAGGGAAGAAGGTGCAAAAAGAACTTAATTCATTTCAACAAAAAGGCTTCCTGATATAACTCAAGGGGTGTGTTAAGATTGTGCTTTTTAAACAAAAGTGGGAGACTGGAAATCAACAGAGCAAAACTGGTTTATCAGAAATTACACCTAATTGGTGAGCAAAATGATAAATGGATGGGCTATTTCCCCCATGATCACTTCCTTTCAGAGTCCTTAAAAAAACAAAAAAGGGGAGTTCGGGAGGATAGACACAGGGTCATGTTAACACCGTTGACTCTTTAGGCCCACATAACCCCTCTAAAGCAGTGGTTCCCAAACTGGGGATCGTGAACCCCTGGGGATTTGTGAAATGGTATAGGGGGTTCCCGGAAAAAAAATCCCTAATGGTGGACAGAGCTGTCCCTAGGGACCGCGGGCAGCACAGGGCCTACAGCCCAGAGCCCGCAGCCCAGAGCCCCCGGACTTCCAATAGCTAAGCAGCTCAAAGCAAGTTTATCTATCACACTGAGGAGATTTAAACATCAAAACTCCTTATAAGAAATGGAAAGGGAGGTGGATATTTTTTGCTGTTTTTAAAATTAAATTGGCAGCTGGTTTTGTTTTTAAAATTATGAACAAGTTTAAGCTTTGTTGTAACATGCGTTGTTTGCCTGGACTGCTCCTTGTGTAGGAGGAACTCTTTGAGTTGGCTTCTTAAATACTTTCATGCTGCTTCACAGCTGATACTGCTTGCTGAAACATAGGAGCCTTTTCTTATAACAGGCTTATACAAAGTGATACAAGCTACGAAAGTGAGATCTTGAAGAGTGTTGCCATTTTCATAATGTAATACAAATTCTGTAATGATTAATAATTAATAATAGTGTGTAATAAGCATGTCACAAAAACAAATTTTATATTTCCAAGATCACTGCTTTTATAATTTATACTCAAGTAAAGAAGAAAATACCTGGAAATATTCATTTTTAGGAGTGGGTTCGCAAGACTTGACATTTTAGTGAAAGGGTTCTCAGGTTAAGTTTGTGAACCACTGTTCTAAAAGTAATACAACAGGCTGACTGTGCAATCTTTCCTTTTTCTCTTCCCACAGTTTACACCACTCCACCCTCAGGGTGTCTGACCCCATGGTCTGCCTGTGACAGAAGCCCAACACCTTTTTCTCTACCTTTTATGAGAGGCAGTTTATATTACTGGGCTTTTTCCCAGCATGCCTTATCACAGCACACAATTCCCATAGTCCCTCCAGAAACTACAAACCTCCAAATGCCTTAGTTATGTGCGAGGGTCTCCCAACCACTGGACTATAGGCGTCCCTTCTCTCACCCACTAACTAAATATTTATCCAAAGCAGAACAGTCATTAGGCTACAGCATAGGTGGGCGAATTATGGCCCACAGGACCTTCCTGCCCTGCCCTTGAGCTCCTGGATGTGGAGGCCAGCGCCCGCCCCCGCCCCCCCAGCTTGCCATATGACCAGCGCTCTGGTGGGCAGGGCTGCGAGAGCCGCTGGCCTGCCCTGCTACTCCAGACTGCATGTCAGGCTGCGGCGGGGGGGGGGGGTGGCACAGCTGCCAGGCCTGGTGCTCTGAGCGGCATGTTAAGGGGGCAGTTGGATACTTGTGGTCATCCTGAGGGGCACATCAGGGGGGTGGATAGAAGTTGGGGCAGTCAGGTGACAGGGAGCCAGAGGATTGGGTAGGGGGGCGCCAGGGACCAAGGAGTAGGGGGGGATTGGATGGGTGAGGGGTTCTGAGAGGGACAGCAGGTGAGAAAGGGGCAGGCAATTTAGGGAGGCACAGCAGTTTAGGAATTTTGCTGTGGCCCTCAGGCCAAAAAGTTTGCCCACCCCTGGGCTAGAGAGAGCAAGAGAAGCAATACTAACCCTAATGTGAGCAGTCTTGCCTTTCACAGAAGGATGAAATTTTATACAAAGTTTAATCTACAGCCAGTGGCTTGCAGCATTCCAATTTTTGGCAGGGATATGTAGGAACTGGGTAAGTGAGCTTTTAGCATCAATATACAGTAAAATCTCAGTTAATCACCTCATTTAAAGCCAGAAGAGGGCAGCCAGGCACCAGCAAAGACAAAAGCAAATACTGTAGTGTTAAATGTAAACTACTAAAAAAGAAAAGTAAAAAAGATTTGACAAGGCAAGGAACTGTTTGCTTGTTTCACTTAAATTAGATTACAAGCATTTCTCTTCTGCATAGTAAAGTTTCAAAGCTGTATTGAGGCAATGTTCATTTGTAAACTTTTGAAAGAACCACCATAAAATTTTGTTCAGAGTTACAAACATTTCACTTATGAACAACCTCCATTCTCAAGGTGAATAACTGAGGTTTTACTGTACCAAAAGCACATCCATTTTTTTTTTTTTTTAAAGAAAGCCTGTTTTTTGATACAAGAAATTTTCATCTTGTTTGGACTTTCACAGAAGACTATGAAAGTCTTGAACTAGCAGGGCTAGGACAGGGAGAAGTGAAGCCTGATTGAAAAAGGAAGTGAATACACTTTTAAAGGCTTTTGATACATATTTCATTCCAAATACAAAAACACTTGGGAGAAGAGATGCACTAAAAATGGAACACCCCAGCTCTCACTGAAATCTCAATGCATTGTTCAGCTGGCTGGTACCATGGAGCAAGCAAAGATTTCTATGTGGAAAGAGGAGTCCTACAGTGAAGCCAAAATCCATTCATGTCTTTGTACAAAGCCCTCCTCCCCACCTCTTTTTAAGCACTTAGAACAGAGATGTGCCCATGTAGCACTCCTGGAGATACCTAGGAGCTGGAGCAAGGCCACTTTCCTTTTCTAGAGTCCTGCAGTCTCATGCCCCTTAGCATGCCATCCCTGCTCATTTCAGATCACAAACTGAACAGACTTTTACAAAACTTTTATTCATCCTGATCATCCATTTGTCGCCTTTAAAACTTCTGGAACTGCTTCTTGGTGCCGGCAGCCTTTGTGACCTTGAGGACGTTGAATCGGACTGTCTTGCTGAGGGGACGGCATTCCCCCACAGTCACAATATCCCCAATCTGGACATCCCTGGAAAAAAGCAGAGCTGCTTTTAGATAGCTAAACAGCAGATTCTTTGCCACCAGAAATTTGTTCCTGCAGCACAGATGTGTGCCAGCACCGCCCTGAAGAGACTAAATGCAACGGAACAAGACAACACAGAGAAACAGGTCTCATAAATCTAAAGTATTTAAGGTACCTTCTGCTGTTATTTAAATGCCAAACAGGTGGCATTTGCTTTCAGTTAAGTGAGAGGTCCTCCATTCATTGCTAAACCAGGATGGAGGATATCTCTAGCCTTTGGTTTTGGCATGTGTGAAGCAAGCTCCAATATGCAAGACAGATAGTACACAAAGGTCCCACAGGAGAATATTAATCAGAATTAAAAACAAGTGCTTGAGGACACATCACCCAGGCAAAGACCAGGTGTGTCTCTTGCAATCCTCACCTAGGTAGTCCAGGACCCCTCAGAGACATGAGGATCAGAGTGTTGTTCAAGCTACAGGACCCCCACACCCTACTCTTGGTACATTTATCTTCACATGTCATTAGAAAGGTTCCCTATATTATGCTCTAGTACCTTTCTTCCAAGAATCTCAAAGAGCTTTATAAATACTTATGAAGCTTCACAATCTCCAGAGAGGGAGATAAGTAATCCCTGGTTACTGAGGGATAAAGGAAAAGAGATGAAGTGACTTACTCAAGATCACAGAATAAGTCAGACAGCACCAAGAGGGCCATGGCGAGAGGCGGAAGCGGAGTCAAGGGGGGAACAGTGGCTGTCGATCCTGCGCCGCGAGGACGCGAAGTAAGGGATTCTAAGTCGATTTAAGATATGCACCTTCAGCTACGAGAATAGTGTAGCTGAAGTCGATGCATCTTAGATCGATCCCCCGCCCCACCCCCCAGTGTAGACCAGGTCTAAGTTCCCTGTCTTAAATACCGCAAGAAGGCTTCCTCCCAGGAAAACTTGTAAAATCTTTGACATTTACTAACTGGACACAGGTCACAAGCATACAGCTCACTTTATAAACTTCCCTATATATACAGGTTTGACAGTTTGCTAGAAAGTACCTGCACAGAGAAGCATTTGAGACTAGGGGCAGCCAGACCAGAACATGTTTTATGGTTCAGCATTGCCAGACTGGCATTTTCAGCAGTCCCCCTTCACCACAGGGGGCTCTGCAGACCATCGTGAGTTTAGACATCACCACCACCAAACAGGCTCTAGGTCAGGAATGGCAAAAGCACAGCCCATGTAGTTTTAGTGCTGACTCACTTCATTTACCTTTCTAGATAGAAGTGCAGTCACCAACTACAATTCTGGGTATCTCGTGCTCCCCCTTTGATCTGAACAGCTTTCTGTTTGGGTTGAGACTGAGCATAGTATAGCACGTGCAGCACTTCTCAACTTCGAAGCATGTGCACGCTTTAACCTTAACACCAAGCTAGCAAGACAGGTATGTGATTTCCCATTTTACCCATAAGAAAATGGAGGTAGAAGATAACCAGCTTGCCCATGGTCATAGTATACATCAGAATGGATTAATACAAGTACCCTGACTCCTCGTCTTGTGCCCATCATTGCATTCTGGGGCCCGTAGACTGCAGGGCTCCTATCGGTTAGTGAATGGTACAGACTGACAATGTCATGACCCATGTACAGTGTGATCAGTGCTCAGATTAGAGGTGCTGTGCTCTTCCCTTCAAATCACTGCTAGACAGTGTAGCCCCCTCTCCTCTGCTCCTCTGCTCACCTGAAGCAGGGGGAGAGATGTACGGACATGTTCTTGTGGCGTTTCTCAAAACGGTTGTACTTGCGGATATAGTGTAAGTAATCCCTGCGGATGACGATGGTACGCTGCATCTTCATCTTGGTAACCACACCTGCAGGAATAAGGAGGGTGGCGCGGGAAAGAATGTCAAGCACTCTTAGTTGTGGTGTTTAAGCAGAAGTTAACATTTTACTGAGGCCTGGTCTACAAAGTTATTCCAGTATAGTTACGCTGGTCACAGTATTTTTTTAATTTAAAACCAACACAGCTTTGCTGGTATCAGCCAGTGCAGACACATACTAGTATAACTGTGCTTATGCCAGTATAATTTTGCTGGTTCAGAGAACGGGTATAATTGCATCCACACTAGAAGGGCTTTGCAAGTTTAGATACAACAGTACAAGTACAATGGCAAAAGCCTCCTAGTATAAATAAGGCCAGAGACTTCCCAAAAGAAGCTCCTGTCTGGAGAGTAAGACTTAGGCAATATAGACTGAGGCAGGGGACCTTCAAGATTATATGGTAAATTTTCCTATCATGCTATCTTATAACTTACCAATGGTTTATAGTAAAATAAATCCAGTACAGTGCACTTGCATAACTCCTTACAAAGCTTAAACCATCAACCTTGATTGTACAGATTGGAGACAGATGGAGACTTGTCCCGTACCTTTCCCTGGAATTTTCAATAGGACCCTATACTTGGAGCTATTGATTACATGCCCCCCTGCTTTACCCATCCTCCTTCACACATTAACAAAGGTGCAACATGCCCCTTGATCCTACCCTGTATTACATTCAGAAGATGGCAGCTAAATAGTTATTCCTAATACGTGGTAATGATTGATTAGCTCTCCATAATCCACTATAGATTAGAAATGGATTACTCCATATTTAAATTTCAAGGATGGTATCAGAGAATTTTGGGCAACATTAGCAAGTTTGTAGCCTCTGCATGTATTTTTCACCAGCAACTGCCCCCTGAAGTTGATGTTCTCCTCACTATCTGAGTCAATCAAAACAGTTCTATGTCAGTGTAAAGAGCTTCTCCTAAAATAAGAGGCAGCAGCTCTCTAGAAGGATACAGCCACTGTCTCCTGGGTCCTTTTGCCAGGCATCAGCAAAGCCATTTGGCAGTGTCGTCACAGTCCCTTCACCATGAGACTTGGAAGACCATCGTGAGAATAGCATCATTTGCAGCTCAGGACCATAGCAACAGTGAAAAGGGGAAATGGCAATTAATTTCCGGTAGGGAGCATACAAACCCAAAGGAGGCATTTAGGGTCTTGGGATTTGAGATCATAAAGAGTGGGTTGCACATTAAAGGCGGTAGCCATTTCAATAACCCCATATGCTAGGGTCTCCAGTTCCAGCACTCTCAGACTCAAGGACATCTGCAGCCTGCTCTAGTCTATGCAAATTCCAAACAACCCTGTTTCCCATTAATACGCTCATATGCCTACATTTCATTTAACTGATAGATCCAGACCCTAAACAGCTCTACTCACACAGGCCTCCAAATGCCATTCCCTGCAGGGTGTTCAGGTAACCAAAAGGTTTCAAAATGTATCCAAAGTAACAATTCTACTCACAGAACAGAAGTGTTTCTTAGTCCTTACCTGACAGGATACGACCACGAATAGAGACATTACCAGTGAACGGGCATTTCTTGTCAATGTAGGTGCCCTCAATGGCCTGAAAACAGAGAAACCAGACATCAGCGCTTTGGAGCTAAAAAGTTAGAGAGTGCTGCAGAAATCTACCATCAATGAAAACTTGTTGCCCCCGCCCCCCGAAAGCAAGTTTGGGTGCTACAACAGGACTAGTACTGTAAGTCTGAGGCACATCGCCTCCTTTATTCCTGTCTGTATGAACTGACATCAGCAAGGCCACTCGGCAACTGTCGTCAAAGCCCCTTCACCTGTGGGACTTGGAAGACCATCGTGAGAAAAAACATCACATGTCAGCAAGGAAAAGAACCACCCTGAAGTTTGTAGAAATTGCTTTTCAAACCTCCTGGATTATTCACTGGCTGTTAACCTGCTATTTTGACAGAAACAGTCTGGCCATTGACGATCTGCGGCTGAACTTCTCTATCCTATTGGATTTTATTCTTCTAGCCCAAACTTAATACCATTTCTATACTAATCTTCATGAAAAGATATTAAAAGGTTTAACGAGTGTTCCTTAAAGCTTCAACCATTTTCCCCGCCCCTCTCTCCCATACAAAGGACAAATTCATGAGTCACCCCAAAAGACCAGCAAGCCAGAACTAGGACCAGCTGTGGCTTGGTTCACTTTTATTCACACACAAACTTATACCTCTTTGGGAGTCTTGAAGCCCAGGCCAATGTTCTTGTAGTAACGGGGGAGTTTCTCCTTGCCTCCCTCTCCCAGAAGCACCCGCTTCTTGTTCTGGAAGATGGTAGGCTGTTTCTGATAAGCCCTCTCAGTCTGTTTGGGAAAGACCAAAAAAAAGCGAAGTTAAGATGAAGAAAATCACCAAAACCATGCACCCCATACCGCCCGCCTGCGGTGTGTTCTGCACGGAACCCCTCAACACAGCGGTGTCACACCAGGGGGCTAAGAGACCCTCTCTACGCTGATGGGCACACTTACAACGCTACCAGGTCACCGCTGTAGTGACACCCGGGAGACGGGGCTCTGCCCATGCCCGTCCCCGGTGCAGACCAGCTCGGAGAGGCGCTGGGGACGTGGTACCCGGGGGCTGGTCTCCGCCGGGCAGCCAGGCTGGGTGACACCCCCCCCCCCACCCGCGGGGGCCGTTAAACCAGCCCAAGGCCCTGCGTGGCCCCCCCCCGGCCGGGGGGGGGCCCCCCCCCGGCAGCGGGGGCCGGGCCCGAGCCGCCAGGCGCGTGGGCAGCGCTCGTCCCCGCACGCGGCCCAGGGGCTCGTCCCGCCGCCCCTAGGCCCCGCTGGCCCGGCCCGGCCCCGGCGGGGGGAGGGGTCACACACCGGGCTGCCCCACGCGCCCCATCCCCCCCGCGGGAGCCGAGCAAACCGCTTCCCGCCCCCGGCGCGGAGCCCTGACCTGCGTGTCCGCCATCTTGCGCTGCGCGAGGCAAAAGAGGCCGCAGCAGCCGCACGGGGCCGCTTATCCGCCGCCGCGCCGGAAGTGACCTCACGACGCACAGGGAGCGCGGGAGGCGACCGCTCCGTCCCAGCAGGGGCGGGGCCTGAGCGGAGGGGCGGGGCTGACTCGCACAGGGGCGTGGAGTTTTCGTCCACCCGCCCCCAGAATATGCGCTAACCACCCCCGGCAGCCATTGCTCTGTGGGGATAGCCCGCCTCCCA